>NC_139720.1:160463477-160503477 GCF_964211835.1 Anser anser
CATGGTTAACTTGTTATCCCCCAGGACTCCCAGGTCTTTCTCTGCAGAGCTGCTTTTCAGAAGGTCTACCCTCAGCCTGTACTGGTGCATGGGCTTGTCCAGGTCTCTCTGAATGGTATCACAGCCATTGTATCAGTGTATCGGTGTATCAGACACTCTTCACAGTTTTGCATCATCAGCAAACTTGCTGAGCATGCACTCTGTCCCTTCATCCATATCATTGATGAATACCTTGACCAAGACTAGACCCTGTACTGACCTCTGCAGGACACTGCTAGCTATAGTCCTCCAACTAGAATGTGCCACTGATCACAACATTCTGAACTCTGCCATTGAGTCTGTTCTCAATCCACCTCACTGCCCACTCATCTAGCCGATACTTCCTGAGCTTACCTATGAGGATGTTATGGGAGAGAGTGTCAAAAGCCTTGTTGAAGGCACGGTAGACAACATCCGCTGCTCTCCCCTCATCTACCTAACCATCATAGAAGGCTATCAGATTGGTTAAGCATGATTTTCCCTTGGTGAATCCATGATGACTACTCCTGATCTCCTTTTCCTCCATGTACTTAGAGATGACATCCAGGATGAGTTGTTCCATCACTTTTTCAGGGTTGGAGGTGAGGATGACTGGCCTTTAATTTCCTGGGTTCCTCTTCTTAGGAGTTGGACTTGATGATCCTTATGGGTCCCTTCCAACACGGGATATTCTATGATTCTATGATTCTTGCCCTTTTTGAAGACTGGAGTAACATTCACTTTCTTTCAGTCCTCTGGCACCTCTCCTGTTCTCCATGACATTTCAAAGATGATGGAGAGTGGCCTAGCAATAACATCTGCCATCTTCCTTGGCACTCATGGGTGCATCCCATCAGGGCCTGTGGATTTGTGGGTGTCATGTTTGCCTAAATGATCTCTAATCCTCCTTGACCAATGGAAAATCTTCCTTTCTTCAAATTTTCTCTCTTGTCTCCAGGGATGGTCTGGAGACAGAGGGCTGGAGATATGAGGGCTGGTCTTAGAATTGAAGATTAAAGCAAAGTCTGTCTTCCAGTCTGTCTCCCTGTCTGTCTACCAGCTCAGTGGGCTGGGTACCCTGAGAACAATGATTTTTCTGAAGAAGAGTTTCTCAAACTTTATAAACCCCTTTAATCAGAATCATAGAATACCATTAGTTTGGAAAAGACTTATAAGTCACCAAATTCAACCAGTAATCTAGCGTTGCCAAATCTACCACTAAACCATGTCCCTAAGCTCCATATCTAAACATCCATTAAAAAAAACTCCAGGGATGGTAATACTTCCAGGAATTTTAAAATGAGTCTTTCTGACTTCAGAAGAGGGGTTTGGGCTGAAAAAGGAGGGGCCAAATCCTGAAATAATCTGGGCTCTCAAAACAGGGGGTTGAACACTCAAAAGCCCTGTGCCAGGATGTACACAAATCAAAAACAGAAAACTTGTCGGTGATTTTCTTGTTATAGTTTTGTTGCAGGCTGCTAAAATTAGGTTTCTCTGAAGAATTACATGGATAGACAAGTGTAGTGAGTCAGCAGTGCATTAAACTAGGGCATTGAAGCGCAAGGATTACTTTCCTCAAATAAGCTTACAAATGTAATTTATGTTTTGTTAGCTAGTAAATAGGTTCCGGCAGAACTGATACAACTGAACCAATATCTAACATCAGTTCATTGGAGTGTGGCTCTCCTCCAGGGCTGCAAGTGTCAACATAGCAAAGCATTTTATGAGCAGGATGAAGTGAACTACATTTCATGTATGCTCTGGGTAGTTACATCAGGCACAATAGTTTTGTCTGAGTTCTTAATAGATATATTACCTTCATATTTGCACATAATGGTAAATTTTCCAAGGTAAAGAGCCTGGGAACTATACTATACTATACTATACTATACTATACTATACTATACTATACTATACTATACTATATAGTATACATAGTATACTATAATATACTATATACTATACTATACTATAACTTTGCACACACTGAGCTTGTAATTCTTAATTTTCAGTTCCATTTCTGAATAGTTGGACTTCTCCTTTATCTAACTTATCTCTTGTTCTCTTGTGGCTGCAGTGCTACATTTTTTTGCAGAACCCTTGATGAAGAAAAGGTGTTAAACAACAACAACAACAAAAGCAAAAAGGTAAACAGTGCTTTTAATGAAAATAAAAGCATAATGGTAAACATTTTTAGTCACACAGTTCGGACATTTTGATCAACACAATTTACCATTTTACCTTCCAAAAAGGACTGAGTCCATCTGCCTTTCATATAGAAAAGGTGTAAGATCTTTTAAATATGACTAAGAAAAACAAAAACAGATATGTTGCCACTAACTACAAGTCTAAATTTTAAATAGGAAATGATTTGTTTACACTGCCCATGTTAAATCTTATTTAAACAATAAATAAATTGTTTAATAAATTATATTAATATATAAATAATGTTAAAATTAGATATATTAAAATACATATTTTAGATATAATATATAAAATAAATATATTATAAAATAAATATGTTAAAAATACATAAAATATATTTAAATTATATAAATGAAATATATTATGGTGGAAATACATTCCACCATAATATGTTTTAATATAGTCTAAATCCATTATAAATATTCATATTGATGCAAAGTTTGAAAAAACTCTATCCGGTTATTCTGTTTCATATATTTATAAAATATTCTTCAATAATTTACTGATAGCAGCTTTAAAATCACTGGAGTTTTCATAGTGGAGGCATATACCTTCTGTTCAGTACACAATTAAAATATTAGTAAGCAAAGGTTCAGAAGGGTTACAGTGACTCTGTAGATATGTATATACTGAATATTTTGTTCTGGTTTACAGATTTGGGTGATTCCAAGTATGTGATGCATTAGTTAATTCTGTCCCAAACTGTGTCTAACTAAGAATTCAAGTCTATTTGCTGTCATTGTATTGATAAATTTGTAATGATAAGTATTTTTACTGTCATAATATTATTGATTTTTGTTGAATGTGTAATTATCCCCAAATCATATCTGTTGTTATTCTGATGTTTTTCTTACCTCAGATTGCCTTTCTACTACTTCTAAGTGCTAATAGTATTAATTGGTACTATATCATTGATACCTGTTACATATATATATGCTTGTTTCCTGGTAATATCTGGTAATTAATCATAGTATTCTTGCTAGTGGTGACTTGTTTATTTTTAATACTAAAATTCTTTAGTGAACAAAGCCTCTGCATCTTTGTGTATCACGGAATCCTATGAACTCACTATTACAATAACTACATACCTGTGGGGTGGGTAGCTTTCCTCCCCTTTTGGATTGTGAAAAATAAGTAGATAAAAAATATAATTGAATTGGAAATACTGATCAAAATAGTAAGATAAATCATAGCATTATGAAAGAGCTTTTGCTATATATTATATATATTAGTTAATAAAGTAACATCAACAAGTGTGATGGATTTTCCTCCATTCCTCCCTTTCTCTCTTCCTCACTCCCTTCTTTCCTACCCTTCCCATTTTACCTCCTTCCTTCTTCCCTATCCTTCCTTCCTTCCTTCCTTCCTTCCTTCCTTCCTTCCTTCCTTCCTTCCTTCCTTCCTTCCTTCCTTCCTTCCTTCCTTCCTTCCTTCCTTCCTTCCTTCCTTCCTTCCTTCCTTCCTTCCTTCCCTCCTTCCTTCCTTCCTTCCTTCCCTCCTTCCCTCCTTCCCTCCTTCCCTCCTTCCTCTCCCTCTTCCCTCTTTCCTTCCCCTCCCTCTTTCCTTCTACCCTCCCTCCCTTTTGCCTTCCTTTTCTCCTTATTTTTCATTGATTCTTTTTCACCATCACTTTCACAGAAACCAGGCTCATTTCTGTGGCAACAGAAGCAGAAGCTTTTGTGTCCCATGTGAGAGAGGCAGTGGGTTAAAAGGGCCTTGATATTGTGTAGTGTTACTTGGCTCTATTTGGTCTCTGTTTGTTCTATCACCTGCCCAGCCAAATGCCAGCAATGACAAAATTGAGAGGGAAGCTTTTTTTTCACTCAATTTTGACTGGTTTGTGTGGCTTGTGCTATGAATTGGAAGTGAGCAAAAAGAATAGTTAAAATGTTTATTGCCTGGGGCAGGAAAATAATTAGGACTTGTTCTGGCTGGGTGCCTTGGCACGTTAATAACAGTGACCATAGTTAAAAGAATGTTTGGCAAGGCTTTTGTCGTTAGACTTTTTGAAATACATGAAAAAGCCTTCATGCCTGATGAGCCAAAAAATAAAGAAAAAAAAAAAAAAGAAAACAACTAGTAAGCTGTGAACTTGTAAACAACAACAAAAAACTGATTTTTCACGAATAGTGGAAGAAAAAAACTATGGGTGGCTAATTGAAGGTCAAAGACACTATTACTGTAAAATTACTACTTTGTGTATAAAAAATATACATTTATTAAATAATTGTCGTGCTTCCACAGGGATAATTTTTATATTAAATATGTTTCTTCTATATGTAGCTGAAACCTCAGTTCCACTCGATTACTGACTTTAAATTTAAATGTACCTAAAATAGGTTACCTAAATTTGCATAAATGTATATGATTAGTATTAACTAGTGTAGTGGACTTACGTGGCAAGATTTCTGTAGTTAGGGACTGCAGGAGTGGTTTCTGTGAGAAGAGTCCAGAAGCTGCCCCATGTTAGATTAGGCCAGTTTTAGCCAGATCCAAAGGGACCTGCTGCTGCCCAGAGCAGAGCCAATAAGTGACATTGTTTATGCTTCTGTGAGAGCTAATTTAAGAAAGGGGAAAAAAAATGGTGCACAAGAGCAGCTGGGAGAGTGAGGAGTGAGAAACATCCCTGCAGACAACAAGGTCAGTGAAGAAGGAGGAGGAGGAAGTGCTCCAGGCACCTGAGCTAAAGTTCCCCTGCGGCCTGTGGAGCAAGCTGTCCCCCTCCAGCCCGTGGGTACCACGGTGGAGCAGGGTTCCATGCTGCAGCCCGTGGAGGAGACCACAGTGTAGCAGGTGGATCTGCCCTTAAGGAGGCTGTGGCCCGTGGAGAAAACACACCAGATCAGACTCCATGCTGGACCTGTAGCCTGTGGAGAGGAGCCCACTCAGAAGCAGGTGATGTCAGAAGCTGTGGATCATGTTGGAGCAGTTTGCTCCTGATGGATGGACCCCATGGTACGGACCCATGTTTGAAGCATTTCTTCTGAAGCTGTTGCCTATGGGAAGCTTGCACAAGGACCAGTTCAGTAAGGATTGTATCCCATGGTCTCCATGCTGGAGCAGGAGAAGAAAGTGACTGTGAAGGAGCAGTGGAGGCAAAGCGCTATAGACTGACTGCAGTCCCCATTCCACTTTTCCCCTGTGCCGCTCAAAGGGAAGAGGTGGAAGAGAGTGGATGAGGGGAAGGTGCATTTAGCTTGTTTTCTTTGTTTCTCACTTCTCTAGCTTGTTAGTAATAGGCAATACATGTTATTAATCTCCCTATGCTGTCTGTTTTGCCCATGATGATAATTGTTGAGTGATGCCCCTGTCCTTATCTCAACCCTTGAGCCCCTTCCATCATATTTTCTCCCTCTTTCCCTTTGAAGAGGGGGAGTGAGAGAGCAGTTGTAGTGGAGGTCAGCTGCCCAGGTGGGTAAAACCACCACAACTAGTCATCGAGACTACTTCTACAGTCAGTGAGGAAAGATCTCCATCTTGGAAGCACAAACTACTCCACTTGTTCTAGGCATTTAGATGTCTTTAGACATGTCTGTTTCCTTGCATTAAGAGACATTCATATCATGTCATGAGTCATAATGTTACCATTTTAGAGCTATGATTGTAAATAACACTAAAAGACAATATAAAAATTAATACTACCAGTACCACAATATCTTCTAAAAACTTCTTTGCCATGCTGTATGCTGAAAGCATTACTAAATACTCTCACTGCCTTTCCTGAAGTAGTTTAGCTCTCTCCCTTTTTTTTTCTTTTTTTCTTTTTTTTTTTTTTTTTTCCTTCTCATGACCCTTTCATTTACTAGGAGTACAGTCTTTGCTGCAACAGTACAAAAGAAGGAGGTGGAGGCTTTTCCTTACTATCTTTAGAATCATTCTCTTTTCATAGCAAAATGCCAAAAAGCAGCATTGTTGCACATACATAGTCAATAATAATCTACTGAGACATACCTAGTTAATGAGTAGGTGAAATAAAGACTTTCTTTTAGTTCCAGGAACTCAGCAGAAACCTTCACTGAAAGGTCATAACAACACATAACAATATTTGGAACATCAAATTAGAATCATAGAATCATGGAATCATAGAATCATTAAGGTTGGAAAAGACCTTCAAGGTCACACGGTCAAACCATCCCCCTACCACCAATATCTCTTCATGTTTGTTGCCCATGCTGTGTGCATTCATGTAGATGTACTTCAGTTGCGCCATCGCCCTCACCCTCAGCTCTGGGATTGTTCCCCCAGGCTCATCTTTCTCGAGCCTCATTTCATCCCTGTCCCCTTTCATACCTAGTTTAAAGCCCTCTTGATGAGCCCTGCCATGTCTTTGGCTAGGATCTGCTTCCCCCTTTGAGACAGGTGGGACCCATCTGCAGCCATCAGTCCAGGTGCCAGGTAAACCACCCCATGATCAGAAAACCTCAAATTCCTGTGATGACTCCAGCCTTTCATACATGTATTTATCAACTGGGCTTTCTAGGTCCACTCAGTGTCCCTCCCTGCCACTGAAGGGATAGGGGAAAGTACCACCTGCGCACCCGCTCCATCCAGTAACCACCCCAATCCTCTGAAGTCCCTTTTGATAGCCTCCAGGCTTTTCTCAGTGATTTTGTAACTGCCAGCCTGAATTATCACCAAGGGATAGTAATCAGAGGGGTGAACCAGGCCAGGAAGTTTCCTGGTAATGTCCCTGACCTGGACCCCAGGTAGGCAGCAGATTTCTCTGTTCCCCTCAGAAGGGAGTGGCCTAGGACTCTGGGACACCAATCCTTCTTTCCTTCTTGGTGGAGGAAATCTTTAGGTGTGGAGTTTACTTCCTTGCCCTAGAAAACCTCCTGTGTGGACCTTCCCCCACATCCTCACCAACCTGTCTCTCAAGCTCCAAAGCCTCATACCTATTGTGTAAAGGCACCTGGGGAGGCGAGGCAGGTAGGGAGGGGGTTTGCCTGTGATACCAAGCAGGGACCTGTTTCATTTCTTTCCATTTCTCAGGTCCATTTCCTCTGCCCGACAGTGACAGGGCAGGGTGTCCACCACTATTTGGGGCGTACTGGTGAGTTGCTCCACCAGTCTAACTCCTGCTCACACTCCCTGATAGTCCTTAATCTCTCCACCTCTACCCTGAGCTCTGCCACAAGGCTGATCAGATCCACCAGCTGCTTGCACCTCGCACAACAGTTTCTCTGTCACCCTCCATTGGTAGCAACAGACTCAGGCATTCCCTGCAGCCAGAGACTTGAACAGCTATGTCTTTGGGTGGGCAGTTGGTCTGGGTTGCCACAGTCTTTTTGGGGAGCACTTTCTGCCTGGTGGTGACCATGGCTAGGTTTGCTGTCTGGGAGGAAGCTGGTACCTGAGCCAGTCTCCTGACTGGGGAGGTATCCTCTGCCTTCCCTGCGTGCACTGCCATACAAAATGTCATGCCACACCCTGTTTGCCTGCCCTGTTCACCATGCTCCTGCTCCTCGTCACTTGAGCTCCCTAGAGGCTGCCTTTGTACAACAGAGGGGGGCACTCCTGGCTCCGCCCACACCTCATCAGCTGCCCTCCCAAGGGCTGCCAGGTCCTGGTGGCTCCCTCGGCTGCCTGGAGTGGCCTTGAAGCAGAAAACCCGCTTCGACACAGCGATCCACAGCTCCACTGCAGAACATGTTTGCCCCAGAGCCAACTGCCTCAGTGAGTGACTGTAAAATGGTGTCTATGCCTGATTTAAATCATAGAATCATTAAGGTTGGAAAAGACCTTCAAGATCATGTGGTACAACCATCACTCTACTACAAATATCACCCACTAAACCATGTCCCGAAGTACTAGGTCCAACCTTTCCTTAAACACCCCCAGGGACAGTGACTCCACCACTTTTGTGGGCAACCCATTCCAATACCTGATCACTCTATATGAGAAGGAATGTCTCCTAATTTCTAACCTAAACCTCCCCTCGCGCAACTTGAAGCCATTCCCTCTAGTACTATCACTAGTTACCTGTAAGAAAAGGCCGACCCCAGGTAGTTGTAGAGAGCAATAAGGTGATAGGATCTGAGGGAATGTCCTGAAGCTTCATCAGAGGAAGTTCAGACTGGGTATTAGATGAGGTTCTTCACAGGGAGGGTGGTTGGATACTGGAACTGGCTCTCCAGGGAATTTGTCACATCTCCAAGCCTTCTGGAGTTCCGCTTTTGCACAATGCTCTCTGACACGGTTTAATTTTTAGGTAGTACCGTCTGGAGCCATGAGTTGGACTCAGTGATCTTTGTGGGTCCCTTCCAACTTGGGATATTATATAGTACTATTATTCCATGCACTTCCCAGTAGCTAAATTTAATTTAAATGAATCCTGCTTGCTGCGGTCCATAGCAGGCATAATATATTAAGAAGTGAAGTGTTTGTGAATTTTCTACAATATCTAGTAAGCAGCACTTTTAACCGTTCCAACAGAGCTTTAAAAACCATCCTTGGTGAAAGTGAAGCTGTTCCAGTAGGTAGATTTTTATTTTTTTTTTAATCTCACCTACCACCTGTGTCATTATGCACTGAATTCCAAACACGTATGAAGAATGTTTTTCTAGAACTCTTTGATACATATTCTGCAGTTGTGTAAATACCAACTACTGAAGTTTTACGGGAACATTGAAATCAACGAAGTAAGAAGATGGCTGTTCGAGTGATTATTGCTGACACAAAGTATGTGTTCTGAAAATTATTTTTCTAATTATTCTGAATCTCTCTCTCTCTCACACACACACACAAAATCTTTGTGGTGTAATGACCACATGAACACCAGGGTAAGTTTAGGGATCAATAACTTCAACAACTTTTACTGAGGACAGGCTCCCTTCTTATACCATTAGCTCTACAATTGGTACTTTCCCACTAGCTATTCATTGGTTAACAACTTTGCCCAGCAACAGCAAACATTTAGCAACTTCCATATCTTAACGGTTGGAGAAAAAGCAGTTTGAGACAGCAAGGCGTCTCGTGAATCGCCACTTCTTTGTTCCTTCTAACTTGTTTATATCCCTCATGTAATCGTTATGAGTCCGACGTTATCACCAGCCATGGGGCTTGTTGACCCCGATGGCGATACTCCCACAAATCTTATCTGCAAAATTCAATATGTTGTCTCAAAAATATAAAATGCATATAATTTTTTAAATATTTTTCCTGTTTTCCAGGATTTTCTCAGAAGCCGGATATTTTTGTTTTTATTTGCTTCTGTAACACATGTATTGAAAACAAATAATAACAGCAACATAAACAATGAACTGTTCACTTTATAAGACCCAAAAGGCTAAAGAACCAACAAGATTACTCAGCCATTCTCATTCCTTTCAGAAGTACATCATGTTTCATAGTGTGCACCTGTAACCAGTGTCAATTTGAAGATCACACCTGAGTGTGTGCCCCTAAAGGCCTGAAGTGTTCTAAGAAACAACAGTCTTCAGTATAATAATTCCCTGGGCAGCCCATTCCAATGCTTGACCACTCTCCCCATGAAGAAATTCTTCCTAATATGGTATCTAAATCTTCCCTGGCACAATCTGACACCTTTTCCTCATGTCCTATCACTTGTCACCAGAGAAAAGAGGTGGACACCCTTCTTGCTGCAATCTCCTCTTAGGTACTTGTAGAGAGAGATGAAGTTTCTCCTCATCCTCCTCCAGGCTAAACAACCTCAATTCTATTTGTTGTTATTGCTGTTAATATTTTTCAAATCATTAATTGGCAGGGGGATACATTGTGTCAGTAACATACGGAATAATGATCCACCTAAACTGTTTTTGTCAGGTCAGTGCTGCTTCTGCATGATACCTGAATTGCAAAGGCCATCATGTTCATACCTGTCTAGAAAAAAGAAAAAAAAAAAAAAGTGCAGTACGAAACAACATCCATGTTGTAAGGACTCTTGCTTGCAAGTGGGGAATTAGTAGAAGAAGTGAACTTTTCATAGGAATATTTGCACTGGAAAGAACACTATAGAGGAAGCAGTAAGTTTTATAGAATTTAGATGGAAAAAAAAAAGAAATTTGAATGAAACTTTAATAACTGAGAGTTTGGAGTAATATAAATTAATGAGATTCTATACAGAAGGGGTCAAATGTGCTTCAGCTAACTTACTTAAGCTATTTTAGTTTTCATGATGTGTTATAGTAGTTTATATAAAAGGGTTGACTTAATTAGATAATAAAAGGGAAATTATACCAGGCTCTATCGTGTTCTTGCAAAACTGCTGGGAAGAAAGAGCAAAGGGTAGGGGGTTTTATTTCTCTGTTTGTTTTGCTTACTTTGCAAAATAATAATTTTCCTTCTGTTTTATCTAAATCAATGTGTTTTTTGTTGTTGTTTGTTTGTTTGTTTTTTCTCTCTAAAAAAACAGGAAGGCGCAATCTTTGAGACAGAGGAATTCATTGCACTTACAAATAAAATGGGTTGTTTCAAAGATGCATTTAAATTATTATATTTTAAGTGTTGAACTTTGGTTAGGTATTGCTCAAGCAGTATTTAAAATACTGGGATTCTCTCCTCCTTGATAATAAAAATAATAGTGTGAATAATAATAAACATGCAATGCCCAAGTCCGTCACTCCATTTCCAAGCAATATTAAAAAATAGGCCCAAGGTTTTAGGAATATGCTTAAATACTTCTTTTCTCAAATACTGTTACTCTAATGCAATTCATATATACCTTCACGATATTAAAGATAACCTCAAGTGCTTTGCTCACATGTGGTTTATTTAAGCATTTATTGTCTCTCCAGTCCATTAAAAAGATAATTAGAGAACGTTTATGTTAGCTCAGATATATGCTTTTATGCATATAGTTTGAAAACAGTGAGATTATGAGATTATAAATTCACATACTTCCCCTCTAAGCTCTTTGGCTTTAAAATAATATAGACTCTGTCTGTGATCTGAACATGCAGATATGTATCCATTAAAGACCTTTAGTTCAATTTATAAGGTTTCTTGATGTATGATTAGGTCATTTAGCTATCCATCTTTCCTTTTAAGCTTCTGAGAGTAAGAGAACAAGTGGAAAGATATCCGTTCAGAAATATCCCATTTTATACTTACTTTTATTTCCTTCATATATTATGATTTATTTTTTTTTTCCCCTTGGAATTGAGAATGGTCATCTAAATGAGAAGGAAGTGTTTTGAAGAATGAAGGCCTGAATAGTCTTTCTGTTTCAATAAACTTTAATGTCCCTAAAGGTATAAGGAAAGGTTTTTTTTTTTGGATCAAAACCATAGTCCTGGCATTCTCCTGGAAGAATCAGAGATTTACATAAAAAGTTATTTTTAAAGCTAAGAGAAAAAGAACATACCATTCTGATATTTGAATGAGTAGTTTAGTTCTTAAACCAAATTAAAATGAGCTGATTCTGTTATTGATAATTTGTTGAAATATTGTTACATCGTAGCCTATTTGGGCATGTCTCAGATTCTAGTCTAATATTTTCACTTATCCAACAAAGTAATAAATTTTTGAGTATTATTATGCACCACGATTGAAAATGTATCACTTAAAGTCAGGAGGTGGTTAATATTTGTCCTGGAAATGGCAATTGCATTACATTCTTACCCACATAGTTTGTTATGAAATTTTCAACTATAATCAACAATAAAAAGAAAATGAAACGGAGGAAGTAGAGAATCTCCTTACTGCAAAGAGAGATCTGGATAACTGCATCATGGAGAAGACAAAAGGAAAAAAAAAAAAAAAGCATCAAAACTTTCCCAGGAGGCAGAAGAGACCACACTGCTTTCTACTTGCCCAGCCAACAGCAAAATACAGCAAAAAACACCATGCTAAAAACAGTATTTTAGATGCAAATCAAGTCATGGGACCACTCAAATGCATGCATGACCTGTAGTTATTGGTTATCTTAAGGTATGAACAAAACCTGTTCTGTTCTAATGTATATAAAAGTTTGCCTTGCATGACATTTGTCTATCTTCAGGCATAGTCCATAATATTTAAAATTACCTATGCAGAGTTTGAAAAATTGTACATTGGAAACTGACAGGTGAGTCTCTGGGATGACCAGATTTTCCACAGATTTCCTACAGTGTCCTGTAGTTCTGTAGAAATATAAATAAATAAACTAGCAATTATTCCCTATTTGAAATTCTCATGCCATTTATGATTCTAGAGTCATCCTCTGTACCTCATCCTCAGCTGTCATTTTTCTGGCAGTGAAAGCCAAAAAGTGTATTCAGTCTTTACACATATGGAGGTTATTCAATGTTCATTATCGTCCCTGAAATTGTGCATATTATTATTATTATTGTTATTAGGCCTACATATACTAGATCAGAACTGCAAGGAGTAGGATGTCTTGAACTTATAAAGTGCTTTCTTTTTCCTTTTTTTTTTTCGTTCTGCCTATATATATATATATATATTTTATCTTGTAGCTGAGAATAGTCTTTGCCTTTTCAAAGAAATACATGTATAGATGTTTTTATTGAGCAGTGAAATATAATTTGAAAACACCATTTTCTACATATTCATCCTATTTTCACCATGCACATTATTTTGCAATTTCTTTGTTAAAATTCATAAGTTGTGAAGCCCTATATGATGTAAAACAACTACATGTGAGATTCATCCTGTTGAGCTTTCAACGTCTGTAACATAAACACTTGCACTTTAGGCTCTATTCTTAGGAGATAGAGACAAGAGGGTATTTTGAGATGAATGGTTGATTGTTTTATTTCCTGCAAGGTAAAATGAATTGCACAGTAGAAACACTTATTGCTCCCCACAAAACATAATAGGATTCTAGATGACTGTCTCAGATACAGACATCAATATTGTAGACACAGTTAGATGAGCTGAACTCTATTTCTCATTCAAAGTCTTTCTCTCAGAAGTCAAAGATGGAAAGACTTCATGAGAGATATAGCAAGTTTTTTCTTAGTATGCTAGTTAATAGACTATCCGTCCACTCTGATTAATGACATGAACAGTTCTAAGGCATATAAAGAGTTTTGGAATAAATTAAGCCTTCATTTGTACATTCACAGAGAAAGCACATTCTCAGTTCATACCCGTGGACTTTTTTTTTTTTTTTAATTAATATGTAAAATAACCAAGGAGAAACATAAAACAGGGTGAATGTCAGTCAGTCGTAAAACAAGATTACTTAGGGAGAAGCTACTGTCAATATTCTAAAAATAAATATTCTTTCCTGTACAATCTGTGTAGTTGTAACTGCAATCCAGAAAATGATTGGATTAAAATTCCTAAAATAGTGACATCTTGAATTTCATAATGGGCATTTTATACCTTCTGAGATCAGTCTCTTAATCAACAAAGGAAACCACGTTTTTCTTATACTGATAAGCCCCCTCCCTTTTTTTTTTTTTTTTCTTTTTTCCTTTATGTGTTATGAATAAGGAGAAAACTGAAATCTAACCTAAGGATCAAATCTAATCCCCCAGTCAACCCCTGTAAGCAATCTTATTGTCTCTCTGAAGGACTGACAACATTTAGGAAATTCCCCTTCAAGAAATAGATTAAAATTCATGTAACCAAGGCTTTCTGTAGTAGAAAACAGTTTATGGTCTCATAAAAGGAAGGGATGCCTGTGAGTATGACAGCTAACACACTCCACAGGGGATTTGTCTCTACAAACACTTCTTTTCTGCTGGGGTTTACGGACTGAATAAGGAGAAGAATTAAAAAGAAAGAAAAAATGGTTTAATAAAAACTAAGCAACTTAATTAAGCTTACTACAAGTACGGATTTTTTGCTGAGATGAGGATTTTTTTTTTCTTTTTTTTTACAGTAATATTCAAATAAGCTTTCTGGGAAAGAAATGCAGATGTATAATATAACTTCATAATGAAATTAATTCTAATTTTGTCTTTCTCATTTTCGGCTAATACTGTGACTGCTACACAAAACCTTTCACATGGGCACATTAATTTTCAGTTCATTTTGCACTGTCTCAGTTGATCCTTCTGCAAGCCAAAGTATACTTAAATGATATAATGTACTCTAAAGTGTTTCCAAAAGTTTCATAATACACTGTTCCACCATTGTTATAAAAACTTATGACTATATGCAAACAGTGAAGAATCAAGTAATACATATTATAGCCACATTTTACAAATAGTTGTTGTCATATATTTATGACAGATATACTGAGGCAATGTCTCATATGTATCATTTTTATTATTAACAAACCAAAAAGTTTTATTAAATGAAACAGTAAAAGTATTTATACTTAGTTTTAATGACATCTCTATTTTATTTTTTTTTAGGTGATATTAAAGTCTTATAGGTACTAATGTACTTTAAATAGCTGTTTCAGCTAAAGTATTGTCTGGAATGACAGACTTGTCTAAGATTCATTATATAAAAGGGGGGGAGAGGTTAATTAAAAAAAAAAAAGGTTCAAATGATCAGTGTGTAAAAGTCAGGTTAAAGAAAACAGTTAAACAAATGCAGTACTCCTTAGATTGTGTATAAAGTCATGCTCTAATAAATTAATCTTGCCCCCTGCCCCTGAAAACAAACAAACAAACAAACAAACACCTTCCTATACTTAGATGACTAAGTCTTTGGTATTTCTTTCATCACTTAAAATTCTGTCGCCAGAATTATTATTAGAACAAGTACCTTTCCTGAGATACTTAAGTATCTGTATCTATCCTGAAGTAATTTCAGATCTGAAAATTGGGTATTCATGCTTTTTAACCTCCTGGGAGACATTGTATATAAGACTTGTTCAAACCAAGCTTAACTGACTCTACCAGCACAGAGTTCATTTAGAACTGCAACTGGAGCGTGAATTACCAAAGATTTACACAAAAAATATGGTCAAAGAAGGCTTGAAAACATGACTCCTGCAACCCATAGCAAATGACCAAACGTTCAAGGTCATAAGTTCATGGATATAAAAAGGACATGACCAAAGCTCAAAAATGTTGATGTTACAAGAAGGGAAGTGTTGGTCCTTTCTCCTAATAAAGGAGAAATACCTAGTATATACCTAATACAATATTCTTATGTATTCTTAAATAAATCTCATCCTTCCTACATGGAGGCCGAATCATTAGGCTAAACTTTTGAAAAGAGGTTCTTTCCAGCCCTCTGATCCTTACTTTCATGGCTGTGCGTTGGCCCTAAAGTGTTACACACAGTATTTCCTCTCAGCACAGTATTTCCTCTCAGAATGTTACTTGCTCATTTCAAAGTTTTCTTGGAATTTAAATCGATCTTAAAATTGTGCAGTACCTAAACAGAAGTTCTCTACTTCCTGTATACATTAACCTGTAACATATTCAAAATACCTGTAACATACGTTCAAAATGCAGTATGGATATACTTTTCTGGCTGCTTCACCCAAACTGTGTTTTAAAAGAAGTTTCTGATTTATGTGATCTTACTCAGACAAGTCCTTTTAAACTATAGGTCTTTTTCAGAAGTGCCCTTTTGCAGTTCTGAGAGAAGCAAGTGTTCATGGTGTTGCTAAAGGCAGATGTCCTGCCCTACCCTTCTGGTTTAATACAAATTTCTCAATTTGTGGGCTATTTCGCACCTGCACTAGGAACTCAACTTTTCAACATAAACTAAAACAATGTTCAGCATGGCTGAAAATTCTAATAAATTTTCTACGCTGTAGTAAAAATACTACACTGTTAACCAATGTGGAATTTCAATCATTAATTTATTTTAGGAGCAAAAGAAGAATTATGCATCTAATAGAATATGATTTAGTAGCCTTTCCTTAGGTAACTTAAGTTGTCATCATTCATTTTTACAAAATATTAAAAATTATTGGTGAGAGCTGAAATTGTTTGGCCCTGTAGAGAACTATAAGAAAAAAAAAAAAAAAAAAAAAGACCAAATAGGAGAGAAACCATTTATATTGTCATGAGTCTCTTACATTTCTCAGAGACAATGTTTGCAAACTATGTTCTCATTTTTGGTTAGACTTGCAATTAAAATTCTTCAGACCTACATTTTCATTGATGGTACATTTTTGATACTATTATTAGTTTTATTGAAAAATACATACATAATATATTCACTTGCAAAACTTGTTTTTCAGGATCTATTCCTACGATTAAAAATTTACTTAAGATTACCTCTGGAAAACTGTGCAGAGGAGAAGGATCTGGAGGTGTTGGCCGATGCTCGCCTGAACATGAGCCAGCAGTCTATCCAGGTGGTCAAGAAGGCCAACGGCATCCTGGCATGTATCAGGAATAGTGTAGCCAGCAGGATGAGGGAGGTGAGAATCCCCCTGTATTCTGCTCTAGTGAGACTGCACTTTGAGTACTGTGTTCAGTTTTGGGACCCTCACTACAAGAATGACATCAAGGCCCTGGGGCGTGTCCAGAGAAGGGCTAAGAAGCTGATGAAGGGCCTGGAACACAAGTCTTATGAGGAGCGGTTGAGGGAGCCTGAGGGAGCTGGGGTTGTTTAGTCTGGAAAAGAGGAGGCTCAGGGGAGACCTCATTGCTCTCTACAACTACCTGAAAGTAAGTTGTTGGGAGCTGGGGGTCAGCCTTTTCTCTCAGATAGCTAGCGATAGGACTAGAGGGAATGTCCCAGAGTTGTGCCAAGGGAGGTGTAGATTGGAAATTAGGATAAATTTCTTCTCAGAAAGAGTGATTAGCTTTGGAATGGGTTGCCCAGGGAAGTGGTAGAGTCACCATATCTGAGGATATTTAAGGAAAGGTTGGACGTGGTACTTGATTTAGTGGGTGATATTGGTTGTAGGGGTGTGGCTGGACCAGATTATCTTGGAGGTCTTTTACAACCTTAATGATTCTATGATTCTGTGGTTCTATGATTCTATGAATATTTATTCATAACTTGAGATACTTTTATTTTAAGTCTGGGTCATGTAAGCTGCTTCTCATTTTACTGTTGGTTATTAACTCCAGTGTAGTTATAGCATATCAGGTTATCCTTACTCTTAGCACTACCGTGGACTCACAAGTCTTAATTACTCATAGAACTAGTAGTATTATCTCAAGAAGCCATTGAAGATCAGTGTTTTTAAGTGGAAAACTTCCAACTTAGTTTTGATCATACGACACTTTGTGAAGCTTCTTCATATTTTATGACTTGAAATAAAATTACAGCATGATATATATTATTGAATACCATTAATATTGATTATTGCTCTGATTAGCTCCCAAATTGGCAGTGACATACTGTAAGGGAGATGAGTGTGAAGCAGCCAAATACTCTACATAATATATGTCTAATAAATACACCATTTTCATTAATCATTCTGCATAATTTCATTCCAAATATGTTCAATTTAAGCTGTAAGAATTGCATTTACTTTTAAATATTAAATATTAAATATTAAATATTAAATATTTTCCTGCACCATTAATTAGATACGTCTAATTCTCAGGAAAAATGAAGTACGACAGATTTATGTATTTTTACCTTAGGTCCTCATGGGTTTTATTTCAAAACAAGAGGTGAGGAAATTATTTAAGGACTAGATATTACCTAGGCATAATGCACATATACGTAGAAATATATGCTTTCTTACTTGAAAGACACAGGAACTATAGGAAGTACAGTGAATGAACTACTAAGAAAAGGAGGTCTATTTAAAAGAAATGTTTATAAGATGATGAAAGAAATATGTCTTGAATTCTGAACGTTAAAGTATGCTTAATTTACAGTATCTGGTTTTATTATTTTTTTCTGCTTTGAAATTTCATGTGAATCAAAATCAAAATATTTCAGACAAATATATGCACCAGAACATGAGATTCTTGACTTTTCAGATGAATTTTCAAACAGAATGTATGGTTAAGGGGCATACTATTTTTACTATATGGATGATATAATTATGCAACAGGATTCTGCAGTGGGTAATATTGACTCTATATCTATATATCTATATATATCTCTATATATCTCTATATATCTATATATATATAGAGATATATATATATCTATACATCTATACATCTATACCTATAGATAGATAGATAGATAGATCTATATACAATTATTCAGTCCTTCATTTTTGGCTAGAAAAAAACTTCCTTTATGTCCACATATATCTATATATATTTTTTTTTTCTGTTTTTAAATTATTTTTTCTTAAAATGGACTTTTTTTTTCTTCCCCCACCCCTGGATGATGACAGTCCTTCATTTCCTTATTACTGTAGCTACTGCAAATCTCAGGATATACATGTATGTATTTTAATGTATTCAAGGCAGCAAAAGCCTTCACTTTTGAATATGTAACTACCTAACTACTTGCTGTTTACCCTCCTTTAGAACTACTTAGTACTTCAACTCAGAATTTAAATCTTTATGTTTTATACCAGTAACTATTGCAGCAATCAGGCAGATATCACAGGTTGTCCAGGTTGTGCACTCTCCATCCTTCAAGTTTTTCAAGATCTAAATGGATAAAAATTATCGCAATGTGGTTTTATCTCTAAACTGACTGATTTGAGCAAGAGTCTGACCTCCAAAGATTACTTCCAACCTGAATTATTCTATATTATATTATATGATTCAAACTTCAAATGCCTTCATTTTGTTATCAGTGGAACAGCCTAGGGAAAAATACTGAAAAAAATAAAAAAGTATAACATTAATTAAATCATCACCTGAAATCTAATCCTTTCTTGTATGAAAGTAAAATTAACAGATTTTACCTAGATTAACAGATTTTACCTAGAGTTATGTCAAGAAAGTTGCACATATATTACTTTATTATATTTTCTTATTTATATTGTTTTCTCCAGCTTTATTGCCCTAGAAAAACAGTGAACTTTAATGCCATAACTAATGAACAGCTGTTACTTATATCAGACAAACCTGATATTCAACTGTATCAGAAAAGGCAAATTCACACACTATTTTAATACTTGGTGGTTGTGATGAGAAAGTGCGGAAAGATGTTTTGTTCTTTGTTTGTTTATTTGTTTCCTGTTTGTTTGTTTTCCTGACCTTTCTAAAATCTTTATTTGTAATACATTTCTCTTTTGTTGTGAATTTATTTTCACTATATGTTTTGTTCTATATATTTGATTTAATATGTTTATTTTACACCGAAGAGGCAGAATTAATTTATCCTAAATATGACCTTCTGAAATAACTTGTACAGAATAGCTAATATAATCATAAAAATACATATCTAAAATGGGATACATTAATTAATTTTTGAAATTGCCTGCCTTATCTACTGAAAGAGCCCAGATGATTAGCATGGAATTAATGCAACAGCCAAAGAAAGGATAGTGTAATGTTATATAGTTAGAATTGTTGGGTTAACAAGGTTTCCAGATATTTTCTGCATAAGTACATTAAGATATTCTCAAAGATCTGCATCCCTGTGTTTCATTTGCAGAGACTGGTCAAGACTTACTACTGATATACCCCAGATTTTATAAACTGATAAATTTACCACATCTTAATTTGATTTATTTGGATTTTCCTCCAAATGAGTTGCCATGGGATATTGGTTTCAAAGCATATGTCAGGAATAATATTTAAAAAATAGGTATTTTGGTCCAGAACTTGACTGATTTGAAAGCTGTCTGTATATTTATCATATTTTTCTCAATAGCTTTAAATCTCTCTCGAAAGTTGGAAATTTAATAATTTGGAATGCAAGGAATCCAATGTATAATTATAATTTTATAACTATCAATGTTCTTGTTCTATTATTTATGCACAAAATAAGCTATGTGTGTTATTTTTATAATGCTAGATAAGAACAGTTATGTTATGCATGCATGAGAAGATAAGTGTTAATTAAGTCTTTGTTCAAGATGCACAAATAAGCTATTAATCCATTATTCAGATTAGGTTCACACCTGGGATAGGCATTTTGGTAAATATGACTCATCATATATAAACTCATAAACAGGAAATATTTTTGTAGTGTTGCAGTAAGAACTAATTTTCATTGCTGAGTTCACAAACACCCCAAAATGTGGCGATTTATGGTAGAAGTACAAAGATTTGCTTCTGACTGGGAGAAATGAGACCACTAAATCCTCTGAGATACATCACTCTCTTCTATTTGTTTCTTTTGTGAAGCCTCTTACATCACCTTCATGACTTTCAGGAAAGCTTCTTTCCTACATATAATTCACATCTAAAAGAGTTTTGACTTGATGCCTAGAAAGCAATATAACAAGCAATTTAGTTTTTGAAGGGAGTACTAAAGCTATCCCATAGCTTTTGTTCTCGAGAACAGAAACAACCCAAGTGGAAGACTATCAAATTTAGTTTTGAAAGAGCATTCTTCAAGAAAAGGAAAAAAGCCTAGCACTTATCTGAGGGAGAAAGAAGTTAAAGACCTTCCTCCTTTTTCCATCTCTGTATTTTTTTTGAAGAATAACCTTCATTATTATATTGTTGATCAGATGTCACAAGAAAGTTTTTCTAAGCTGCTAAAGCTCCAAAAAAGAAAAAGACCATAATGAGGAGAAATGCATCTGATACCTAAGCAGAGAGGGATTTCAAATGGAAAATAATACTGTGATAATATAAAAGGCAATTCTTTAGGCTAGAACAAAGACTAAAGACTTTATTTATTTTATTTTATTTTATTTTATTTTATTTTATTTTATTTTATTTTATTTTATTTTATTTATTTTATTTTATTTTATTTTATTTTATTTTATTTTATTTATTTTTTTTCCCTCTGATAAAGTGATCTGATACCATTTTAAGTCCACTAAATGCCAGGTGTCTTTGAGTTGTCAGAAACAGGTCTGTCAGCATAAAGACTCTATCCCACTATATAAAGTGTTTAAGTGATCCAATTATTTTTGAGTGTTTAGATGTAATCACTTTGCTTTTGATTTGCTAAAGGCAAATCTTAAAGCAGAATCTAAATGTATCATCAGATCTCAATCATCTTGTTTATCATATTTTAAGGAGAAATCACTTACATAATGTACAAATAAAGAGCAACTACAGAATTCGTCATTTTAATTATGGGAATTTGACTAACTGCAAAGATAGAGTCGATTTCTTCAAATAACAACAGCTTCACAAAACTCTTATTGCATCTAGAATGTAAACATAGATCTTGGGTAGCTCTTAATAGTCTTTTTTTTTGCCTTTTTTTTTTTTTTTTTAATGGAACAACCTCACTGTGGTTGGGCGTATTGCTTAATCTATACGTAACAGGAGCTACAAATGATGCTTCAGCATCAGTATACAGAACAAGAGTATCAATCTACTGTTGAAATCTGCTAGTCTGAGTTAGTGATCTGAGGTATACTCTGTTTTGCTCCATAATGCTGAGGTTTTCTTATATCCCAAAGAGTTGACAAATGTATCACAAAATTACAGATTAATATTTTTGAATCGTGTTTGAAAATTGTTCATGTTGGGAATTCAAAAAGCAAAGCGAGGAAAACATTAGGTCAAATATGAACTAGGGTCTTCCTCTGTCTCAGGCAATGTGGAAAACAGCACTATGTTTAAGCTGAGCAAGACAAAAAAGGATGAAAGCTGGAAAGCAAGTTTGGGGAAAAAAATAATAAAGTATCCTAAGAAGAAAATAATATTTCCCAGTTCCATAGAAGGCACATCACATCATTACACTTTTTTTTTTTTTTTCCCACACCTTTCCATGATTTCATTGTATGCTCTACTGATCCCTTGCCCTGTGTGACTGGGGGGAAACAGGATTGATGCTTGCTTTGGACATTGCACATCATTGTAAAGCTTATTCAGAAGAAACCAGACTGTGAAGTTTCAACAGATTCCTGTATACAGGAATTAATGGCATTGTACTGTTTTCACAGTAAAATAATTCTTCAGCTGTTAGCAGTCTATCCTCCATTTCTTCCTTGAATAGATATGTTTGGTCTGTGTAGCTATATAACAGAAAGGGAAACATGACATCAATGTATAATCAAATATTTGAGTAATTTCCAGTTCTAAAGAAACATAGCAATAAATAATAATAGCACTGCTCACATATACAGTCTGACTTATGTAAATGGTCAATTACAACAGGACTCATACTATGCTAGCAAGAAACTCAGTGAATAATATGATGTCCCAAAGACCTAAGCTTCTTTTTGTTGTCCTAATAAACTTTATTTTAGAATAAATCTTCAGTGTTTGGAGGTAGTTTAGGTGAGCCAGTGTTTTTATTTTTTGTTTTGTTTTGTTTTCTTTCTGTTTTTAAAAACATTGTTTTTATTCATGAGTTACATGGAAATAAAAAAAAAGAAAAGAAAAAAAAAGAAAGAAGAAGTGAATAAAAAGAAGTGCAAAAGTCTTGAAAGATAGTAATTCATTGAATGAAATGCCAATGGTTGTACACAAATTGCCTTTTAATAAATCAAGAAAATAGGGCACAAGGAAATGCCAAGAGGCTTCCTGTCCAGTCATTAAAATTGCACCCTTTAATTAAATCAATAAACCAGGAGGTAACATTATCTTCGACAGACTTGAATTTGTTCTTCACAAGTAAAATAAAAGACTTGTCATCCAATTATACACTAATGTTATTGCATTAAAAATGGTTACTTCTTTCTTTCTCTTTCTTTCTTTCTTTCTTTCTTTCTTTCTTTCTTTCTTTCTTTCTTTCTTTCTTTCTTTCAAGTACAAATCATGCTGGCTATTTAAATAAAAAATCCACTTCCACTTTAATTTAATTACTGGGTATTTAAAGATTCTTAAAATCTTAATAACAGAGGAGTCATAACCCAGATTAAGAAACACTACATCCTTGCTCAGTTTTGGGATCTGAGTGATTTCTTCATGTCATGACTCCTTTTCGAGACATACCAGCTATTCAACATTTTTTTTTTTCTCCATCCAGTCCCTTTGTGTCTAGTTTGGGAAATGGGGTTATTGTGTAACTTTGAAGTGCTACCAGGGAGCCAAGGTAAAAGAAGCAGACTGTCATAGAAAACATAAAAATAAACCCAAATAAACCCAGAACTGAAGATAAATAAATCCTTACCATGCACATCATATCAGATAAGACCTGAGGATAGTGACGACTTGTAGAAAATCTCCCTTCTGCCCTCATTTCTGTAAAGGTCCAGTGGGAGTTTGAACATAACATCCAGAAACAGGAGCAAATACTTGAAGGTTATGTGTGACAATTCTAACTGTTCTATTAATGAGGCTTTTCTGCACTGATATCATATGGACTGTTAAATCATTAACCAGTCTTAATTTTTGGCTCCATGTAAATGGTATATGGTATGTTCTTTTTTTTTTTTTTTTTTCAGTCCCTGTTGTAAGACCGAATAGGAGTAAAAGACTACAGAACAATGATTCCTGACAGCAGAACACCCTCCAAACAAAATAGCATAGATCGGATAAGTGATCGAGTATGTTACACAAAGTTTCCCTGGAAAACATTCCAGATTTCAAATGAATAACATAATCTTCATAGTCTTAATTTTACTTTTTGTTCTATTCTCTTTATGATAAACACAAACAAAACAAAACAAAAGCAAACAAGCAAACAAAAAAAGACAAACCCTCAAAAAAATCTAATTAAATATATATATTTTTAATATAATTTATGATTATTTTTTATTTCAAAATTTATTGAAGTGGGAAAGAACACTCTCTTGCTGTCAGCTCTTGTCATCATTTATAAGCAACAAGAAGCTAGCAAACTATCCAATAATTTATATGTGCTAAAATTGGGAATGCCTCTATCTATGAAGAAAATGAATGAGACTGTCTCATCATTTTGGTTCAGATCATGCATATACTTTTGAAGGGAATTTCCAAATTGTCACACTTCATGAGAACTTGATGCAGGGAGTGGTTTTCAATGTGGATGAATTACCTGGATGTCGAACTCTAAGACTGCATATGATGCCTCCAACATGGTTCAGTCTAGGACCAAGATTGATTGATTGATTGATTGATTGATTAACTAAAACTCCAGAATGCATGCTGTGTAGACAGCAAGTCCTGCTTTTAGTATAGACACACTTTTATTGTGTCATAGTACATGCTAATGTAGCATGTCCCACAAGATGTTATTGCAACAATAGCTCACTAAACATTACTATGAACAGGATGTTTATCTGATCTTTTAAATAACAATATCTATACTTAAAAATATACTAGTAATAATCAAGAACTCATCTTCTATCTAGTTCTTGGCTTTACATTTCACAGACAGTAACATAACATTGAAATTTTAGTCCATGTCTGTATGCAAAATTCCTACTTAATCTTATCCTGGACCATCTGAGGTACAAGTGTACCTTTCTTATATTTAAGTACAGTAATAAGCCACATGTTTCACTAAAACATAACAATATGCTATTTCCGGAAAGGATTAATGCCTTTTAGGAAAATTAAAATGTTGGAGAGAAACATTGACGGTCAGCTACACAGTGCTAGAACATGCAAAGTAATATTTTCCCAATAATTTCCACAATAATAACTCTAAAGTAACAGCTTTGAGTTGGTGGAGACTACCATTTTTTTTTTTTCCTTTTGATTTTTTTTTCCCTCAGGTAGAAGAATAATCTTTCATTTACAGTATTTATTCCCAAAAGTCTCATTTTATTTAGAATCTCACACTATGATAGCCTGAGCTATAAAACATAACAAATTTCACTAAATTCTCCATCCTCGGACATTAAAAAATGGGTTTTAGGAAAGAATGTAATTCCTGCTTAGTATTTTTAGAACTCTGTCTTCTATGCTGCAAGTGTAACAATTAGCTTTTTTTTTTTTTTCTTTTGTTCTTTCTTTCTGTGAAGACCTTTAAATGTATACTGCATGGATATACTTCAGGTTTAAGTCACACGTGTCCAGAATTTTTAATGTAAAATACAACCATGAAGGGAGGATAATCCCAAAATCCAAGCTAAAATCCCATTAGCTGTCTAAAGCTAGCCCATAAGAAATGATAAGCATAAGGGTGTTTCTGATCTGTTGTCAGTTTTTATAGTAGAGATGCATGGACTGGAGAACAGCTATGGACCTACTGTTCCAATGACTGCAAATATTACTTAAAACAGCATGCAATTTGTGTCTTTTCTTTCCAGACACAGACACTGTTATCTGTTTTCTCTTCAATCTAATATCCCAGTTGCTCGATGAATTCTCATAGTCATCAAGAGAATTAGAAGAAATATCAACTTCCAATTTGGTCATGTGACATTCTAATCCACAATTCCAGTTTTCCCAGATGGCTTTCTTAACATAGTCTATGCATAGTCTAGGACAGATCATGCATCATAGCTTTTGCTGTGGCTGATTCATGGTAAAGCAGAGAACACAAATAGGATAGCATAATACACTGCAGTCAGCTGAGGCTCTTGTTCCTACTCTAGAGCTATATATTCTGATTTCATTGTGTTGGGTGATAGAACAAATACAGAAATATTTAGCAGTGAAAAAAAAAAAAAAAAAAAACAACTTTTTATTTTATTTTATTTTATTTTATTTTATTTTATTTTATTTTATTTTATTTTATTTTATTTTATTTTATTTTATTTTATTTTATTTTGCCCTGAAAGTTATGCATTTTATAAGTTCAGGTTAATGTAGAATAAACACTTATCTGGAAAAGTGGGAGCAAGATAAAAAGATATTTTTTGCATTATATTGGTCCCCCTGCAGAATTCTGGAATCTTGTTTGTTTTATCCCACTCCAACCAAGAAAGTATTTCATGGCTTGGACCTTGAGCATGGGACATTGTGCCCACAGTTGTCATCTTCCAGGTTGTTATTACCTAGATAGCCCAAGGACAGAATGTGGTCAGAGTGCTCTCCTATATTCAGGTGAGTATGTCAGGTTTGTCTCTGTGAAGCAGGCATACAGAGGGGGAAGATTAAGCAACACCTCTAGAGAATATTACCAGATAAACTGGAACTGAAGACCTTGTGATGAAGTTATATTCATAGCAAATAGAGAAGAAGTCAGGGTAACTCATCATTAAACACTGTTGACACAGCCAGGTAAGTCAGAATGCAACCATGTTAGGTCCAGAGCCACCATTAACAGATCTCTTATATTACTGTAAACATATCAATGCATGTTGGAATATGCTTGCTTAAATTTTATTCCAGATTCCAAATTAAATTAGCACTTAGCTTTACAAACAAGCAAACTAAATCTTCTCTGAAGTTACTTTCCCTTGATAGCTATAGCAAGAAACCCAAATAGAAGTGGATGGTCTGCATGGTTTTCAGTAGGAGGATGTGAGTCATGTTATGAAAACAGTTGAGGTCTGCTGGGAAACACGTTATATGTTATCCTGAGAAGGAATTTCTGATGTGATCAAAAAGACGTAAATTATAATCAATGCCATTGTAACACTGGTAATTTACATTAACTGATATGTCAAAACAAGTTCTCAACAGAATAATGATTTGTATACATGCCAATCCTTTATTTTTCTTTCTTTTTTTCCTTAACTGTAATTCCTCAACTGTACAAGCAAGCTGAATTGCAGAAAGAAAACGTACTCCGGTTCCAAGTAATCTATCTACTTATGCAGTACAGAACAGAGGTGAATGAGTGAATGGGTCATTAACTGACTGATGAAGAAATGATGGATAGGGTTAAATTTTACTTTACATTTTTGTTCATGTTCATCTGAATGAAGCTTATCCTCCTTTTAACACATTTCAGACACGAGAATCAAATTCTAATTAGTCTAAATTAAGAGCTGCACTTGAACTACGCTGTTGAAATGCATACTAAATACTGGTACAGTTGAAATACTGTAGCCTCTGCATCAAAAAGAAAAGACACAGGTCATCTCAAAGTCTTCAGATGGCAAATGAGTTATAAATTACTAGTAAGAATTAAATGGATAAAATATAAATTGTGAGCAGTGCTTGGAAAAGCATTGGGTGCTACGGAAAACTTACTGGTACAACTCTGACAGTTTCAAATGTTGTTACGAAGAGAAAAAGAAACACATAAAATTTGATAATATTATTCTATTTCTTAGCTCAGTTTTCTACTCAAAACCAAGTGCCACAATACCTGGCTGAAAGCTCTGGTTAGTACTACAACAAACCCCGATGTGTCCCATTTCTATACTTGAAGAAACAAGACTTTCTGAGATGCTGAAACGTTGAACTGTAATATAATTTTGTTTTCCTTCCCAGTATGTGTGCTTAACTCAGTAGTGACTTCAGCTGCGCACAGGTAATAATACAAAATATTTTAAAATATATTTTCAAATATGAATAAATATGTCAAGAACATTTTATGCAGAAAACTGGAGTTACTAAGTTACACTGGCTACATTCCAAGTGGTCTGTGATGGAGAACTGTTCTCTAGACAATCAAAGAGATTCTGCCCTAGACTTGAAAGTGGGGATTTTCTGTGGCATCTTCATGATGGCCATGGGATCTTGGTCGCTCCAGACATCTTTAAGATATTGAAGTGTAATACTTTGTCCATCATCGTAGACATGACTCAGAAAAGGCCTCTCAGGCTGATGGTAAAGACCTACTGGTTGTACTGGAGAATTCAACAGTGACAGTGAAGGAGAAAAATTATGTTCCATGCAGGATTACCATGCATTGGATTTCACAACAGGGTCTGTATGCAGAATAGTATCATAGAATATCCTGAGTTAGAAGGGACCCACAGGAATCATGAAGTCTAACTCCTGGGTCTGCACAAGACCACCTAAAAATCAAACCATATGTCTGAGAGTGTTGTCCAAATGCTTCCTGAATCCTATCAGGCTCATTACGATGACCACTTCCATGGGGAGCCTGTTCCAGTGCCCAATCACCCCCTCAGTGAAGAAACTTTTCCTAATATCCAGCCTGAACCTCCCCTGTCACAGTGCTGATTTGACTTCAGATGCAAATCAGGCCCTGCTACATCAGATTTGTTATTATGCTAAGGCTCTGGCTTCCTTTCCACGAGGAAAGATCCAGCCTTAACTGCTCTCTGGCAGTTCTCTCAAGATGTATCAAGGCCTCAGGTGAATATCATGAAGTCTGGCCCTTGGGCTGTGCAGAAATTGTCCACAAAACAGTCTCTGTGTAGATTGCCAAGCACACTGCTTCTAGATTCCTTTAGTATCTAATCACAGTGACGTTCAGGATACACGGAAACATCTCCAGGGACCAACAATACCTCTTGAGTGGTGACTGTCTGGAAAGTCCAGGGCTACAGAGTTCCTCCAAGTTCTGGTCATGAGTTTTGTAGCACAAAACTCCCCTTACCACCAGGAGAATCAAATTCTATTCTGTCTCAAAAAAAAAAAAAAAAAAAAAAAAAAGATTTATTTATTTATTTATTTATTTATTTATTTATTTATTTTCCTCAGGACAACGTTGCTTTCATGGCCAAACTGTTTAAAAGGATACTGGCTACACGGTGACCCCCTGGGGTCATCATTTTGACTCACCAGGGACTTGTACCACCAAAAATTTACTTGAAATATGAGGTTTGAGATAAAGTCACAAGCTCCACCTGTCTGCAGTGAGGTAGAAAAGGGTAGGCCCAAGGAATGGATTGACTACAACAATCTTCTCACAGAAGAAAGCTTTTGGCAGCTCAACCTGTCCTTAGCAATCTTCTTTGTAGCTCTACTCTGTACATTGCCACTCCACAGAATACACTGCCTTTGTCTCAAACCTAACCCCAACTCCGATCTTAGCACTTAATCTCCCTGGCTTATGTTTACCCCCAAATCCCTAGCCATTGCCCTGTTGAGCCCTTGCCACAAGCAAGATTTTTTTCTGGCAGTCCAAATTTTCTCAGAGTAGCCCCTCTACAGACTTGACCTAACTGGTACAGTAGATCGCCTTATGTCTAAACTTAATCCAGACTTTTTTCTCTACAACTTCCTGAGGAAGGGAGGTGGAGAGGGAGGTGTTCATCTTTTCTTCCTGGTATCTAGTGACATCCTGTCACAGTCATAGGAATGACTCAAAGCTACATCAGGAAAGGTTCAGACCAGATATTAGAAAAAACGTATTTACTGAGAAGGTAATCAGATACTGGAACAAGCTGTGGCAGGAGTTTGATGTCCTATGCTTGTCTGGCCTTTGTATAATGGTCTTAATGATATGTTTTAATTTTGGTTCAGCCCCAAAGTAGTCTGACAGTCAGACTCAATAATCTTTGTAGGTCCCATCCAACTAAAACTGTTCTATTCTTTTCTATTATTTGACCTGGCCTTTCCCCAAGACCTCAGCCGTGACACTATTGAACAAGCTCTCAGGTGAAAAAGTAATTTGGCAAATGATACCTTAATTTTCCAGGTCTCTTCCGCATCCTTTACATCTGGAGGTCTTGACTTTGTCCCTCTCCCATACATAACCCAAATCCTTTCCCTCACAGATCCCTACCCCATAATCCCCATTCCTTATGTTGTTGAAACAGTTGTATCAGAGCACTATTTTTTCAGCCCATAATTTGCTTTAGTAGCTTTGGCACCCTAACTCCAACTGTATCTTGAGGCTTTTTCTTTTTCCAAATCCTGACACTATTTCATAAGACAGGTAATGGGTGATCCAACCAGGGGTAACACGCAGATGAGTCTGCTGTTCACTCAGAAGGAAGATTTGCTTAGGGATACAGTAACCAATGACAGCCTTGCCTGCAGTGTCCATGGAATAGGGGAGTTCACTAGCCTGAGGGGAGTGGGGAATGAGAGTATCAAAGACCTTGCACTTCAGGTAAAATGGCTTCAGCTTATTCAGTCATGTGGTAGTTGGGATCCCACAGGAGGCAGCTCTGAAGGGCAAAGGAGTTCTGCAAAGATGCCAGGTGTTTAAGAAGCGTCATCCATCCCAATAATCAAGAAAGCAAGTAGCAGAAAACAGCTTTGCTAACCAGGAGACTGATAGTAGAGCTCCAAAGGAAAAAAAAAATGTTTACAGGACATGAAAGTATGGGCAGGTAACAGAACAGGAATTTAAAAATATTTTGTTATCTAGGGATGGTGTTAGGTAAGCCAGAGCTCAGTTGCAGTTGACTTGTGAAAGACAGTGTGGGGAGCTCCAGCTTCCCACAGGATGCTGTCCTTCCCATACTGATCCAAAATGGGCTCCCCACAGGCTGCAGTTCTTCAAGAACTGCGTCAGTATCGTACCACAGGATGCAGTCCTTCAGGAATGGACTACTACAGCAGGAGTCCCCCACAAGAAAAACTGCTCCGTTGTGGTCTCCTTTGCATGGGCTTCAGTTCCAGACCCATGTCTGCTCCACTATGGGCTCCTCCACAGGCTGCAGCATGAAGTTCTTCTCCACTGTGGTACACTGTTGGTTGCAGGGGAAGAGCCTGCTCCACCATGAGCATCACCATGGGCTTCAGGGGAACTTCTGCTCCAGTGCCTGGAGCACCTTCTGCCCTCCTTCTTCACTGACCTTGGTGTCTGCAGGGCTGTTTCACTCTACATTTTCTTACTCCTCTCTCTCTCAGCTGCTGTTGCACAGCAATTTTTTTTTAGCTTTCTTAAATACGTCCTCACAGAGGTGCAACCAGCGTTTCTCTTTGGCTCAGCTTTGGCTAATGACAGTTCCCTTTTGGAGCTAGTTGGAACTGGCTCTTATTTAACATGGAGCAGCTTCTGGACTATTCTGAGAGAGACCACCCCTGCAGCCCCTCCCTGATACCACAAACTTGCCACATAAGCCCAGTATAACTCCCCAGTGCAGGTAGCTTTAGACTTCCTTCTCTTCCTGATACCAATCAAGTTTACTTCTGCTCCTGTGTCTAGTGTCTAGAACCAAGCTCTTGGTATTCACATGAGGCACATCTCCATTCAAGAATGACAAGTTAATGAGAACATTATTCTGTGATCCTATAATTACTTTTGGCAGCCCTGTTTCATTACCAGTGTAGCAGCAGTCCTCCTCTTCTCATCCCTGATCCAAATTCTATTCCTACTCCTTTTCCTGAAGCTAGCTACTCACAGAAGATGCCACATCACTAAGAGATGAAAATTATAAATTATAAAATTATAAATTATAAAATTATAAATTATAAAATTGTAATTATAAATTATAAAAGGACCATGTTTTGAAGGACCTCAGTTTAATTTGCCATCCTCATTTCATTCCCAGTTGAAGTGCAGCTGCACTTTTCCTTCTTCTCTCTCTACTGCCTTAATGGAGCCTTACCCCAAACCCTGATGCTAACCCTAACCTTAATACAAGCCATTCATGGGAGATACTGCTCCATCTGAAGTTTCTGAGAAGCGTATTACTTGGTCATCTCTCACTCTCTTTTCTGAGCCTCCCTGATTCTCCCATGGGGGTTCTCTAGCCTGGCCCCTTATCTAATGCCTTGTCTAAACCTTGGTCTCCATACTGGCTGCCCTCTTCCATTCTCCTGGGCACGTTACTGGTGTCTTGACCCACAGTCTAACCTCCAAAGCATGTTAGCAGTAATTTGATGTCCCAAGTGCACCTTCAGGCATTACAGCAATCCCCAGAGATACCCTGCCCAGCCTAGAAACCAGTAGACACTGTGCACGCTCCAGCTAAAAGCAGTGGGTGTTTTAATGAACATATACTCGAACCCAGGTTCGGCAAGGTGTTCTGGTGGTTTTACTCATGTGGGTGCCAATCTCCACCACAACCACTCTCTCACTGCCCCTCCTCAAAGGAAAAAGTTGAGAAAATATGATGAAAAGGGCTCAAGGGCTGAGATAAGGACTAGGAGATCACTCAACAATTATCATCACAGTCAAAACAGACTCAGAGTAGTAAAATCTATTGCCTATTGCTAACAAGCTAGAAAAGTGAGAAACAAAGGAAAGAAATGAAAAACCCCTTCCCTTCATCCTCACTCTTCCACTTCCTCCCCCCAGGCAGTGCAGGGGAATGGGGGAGTGGGTTGCAGTGAGCCTATAGTGCTTCTCCTCCACCTCTCCTTCACAGTCACTCTCTGCCCCTACTCCATGTGGGATCCCTCCCATGGGATGCAGCCCTTCCTGAACTGATCCTGCATGGGCTTCTCACAGGCAGCAGCTCTTCAGGAACTGCTCCAATATGAGTCCATACCACAGGGTCCATCCCTCAGGAGCAAGCTGCTCCAACATTGTTGCCCCATGGACAAGCTCCTGCCATATCACCTGCTCCTGCATGGGCTCCTCTCCACAGGCTACAGGTCTGGCCTGGAGTCTTCTTCAGCAGGGGTTCTCCACAGGCCACAGTCTCCTTCAGGCCATATCTACCTGCTCTATGGTGGTTCTTTCCACAGACTGCAGGGGAACATCTGCTCTTACACCTGGAGCACCTCCTCCACCTCCTTCTTCACTGACCTTGGTGTCTGCAAGGCTGTTTCTCCTCACTCTCCCAGCCATTGTTGTGCACCTTTTTTTTTTTTCCCTGTCCTGGTTTCAGCTAGGATATACCATATGACATCATGATGAACAATTAATATAGGGTGGCTGGCTGGGGTGGGGGGACTGGCTGCTCGGGAATAGGCTGGGCATTGGTCAGTGGGTGGTGAGTAATTGCATTGTGCATCACTTGTTTTGTACACATTATTATTAGTACTACTATTGTTATTATTTTCCTTAATAAACTGTCTTTATCTCAAGCCACAGGCTTCATTTTTCTGATTCTCTCGCCCATCCCAGAGAGCGAGGGGGAAGGGTGAGCGAACAGCTGCATGGTGCTTAGCTCTCGGACGGGTTAAACCACAACAGTCCCTTAAATATACTTTCACAGAGGTGCAAACAACATCGCTTATTGGCTTGTGTCTGAGCAGTGGTAGGTTTCCTCAGAGCCGGCTGAAACTGGCCCCCATCCAACATGGGGCAGCCTCTGGACTACCCCCCCAGAAGCCATCCCAGCAGCCCCCCCCCCAACAAAATGTTACCATGCAAACCCACTACAGGTGCGAAGACGTATCTTGGGAGGATGGTATGAGTATTTGAGTTCAAACCCTGGGGCTTGACTGCCTGGGCTCAAGCCAGTTTGCTGGCTTATATATAATATAGCTGGTGTCCTACTTTAAGGCAGTTGTGAAGAAAGCTAAGAGCCTCATAAAAGATCTATCCTTATATTCCTTAGGAATTGCTTTTAAGCAGAGGCTCTCAATATCAGCCCGTGTCTACGCTGAAATTTCATCTCTGTTGCTGTCGTGTTTCTGTCTAGCCACACGCTCCATTAGTCTTCAGCCTTGCATGTGAACTTGATTTGTGACAACAAATGTGTCCAATGCTCTAGGCTGAGGGATGTCCCTGGCTGCCTCCCTCTATCTGCCCTGCTTCCTTGCTGGAACACCTGCTCAGCTGACCTGGGGATCCCCTGTGGCTCCTGTCCCTCAGGGAAGAGATAGCCTGCACCACACCCTGACAGTACTCATACATTTTACCACGGTATTGACATTATTATTTGTTTGGTATGTTATTGTGTGCTCACAAAAAAAAATAAAAAAATAAAAAACCATGCTTGTGTTCTACAGTATTCCCTGTTTCTCAGATATCATCAAGGGTCAGATAATTTTTTTGTGTGTGTATGTTTATTACAGTAAAGGAAGCTAACATATCTTCATGCTGGTAGACTACCTGTACCTAGTAAAAACTAGCTCTAAAAATTGTCTATGTGAAAACCCTCAATATAAACACTTCAGGAATATATCTCATTCTACTGCAGCACATAAATCTTCTTTCTTGGTTTTAGACTTTCAGTGAGTCAGATAGTGTCAAGAGCTGTTAAAAATGGGTTGGATTTGTGGTATTAACTTTCCCAGCAGTTTTTATATGTGAAGCTAATGAAATTCCTTTACACTCAACAACATATTTGGAAAGAATAAGATATATCTACTTTCAGCATTCAGTGCTGTTTGGAAAATCTCCTGTAGTGTTGTGGTTTTGTTTGTTTGTTTTTACATCTTTCCCACACCTGTCACTACAAAATATAGTCAAATCTAGTCTTTTAATTCAGTATACTGGTTACCAGACTGAAGCCACTAATCTTGGCTCAGGCTGAAGGAACTGAAAGTAAACTGCAGCTTTGCTTCACTTTTAGCCAGAACTCTACTAGGCCAAATGAGAAAGTATCTTAATTTTATTTGTATTAAAAACTACTGGGAAAGGAAGGGAAACTATGCAGTTTCTGTATAATAGAAGTCCACTAAAATTAGTTGTGCTCTTCATATTCACTAGGTGAAAATTGTCTACACAGACCTTTTTTTGGTTTTGACTACTATATGTTACCTAAAGCTTGCTCAGCTAGCTGGCCTGAGAAAGAGATTTTTTCATTAGAACATGGAAAGAATACGCCCGGCATCACCACTTCAGTTCCTGAAATCTACAGTCTACAAAGAAATTTCAGAAGGACTCTGTTGCCAGGACTGGGAACAGGGCTGGGAACAATGCCACAAGATGTCAAAGACGATCTAGCTAAGGACTACTTTTCTAGGTATAAAAGAATAATTTGCATTTCCCACAAAATATCTACCTAAAGATATGATAAATCCTTAAACATCAAACCTCTGCCTTTGAATTATTACTTTTAGCAGACCCATATACTCATTGTCCAAACTGTAGATAGGGAGAATATAGAGATGTTCCTGGGCATTCAACAGACTGATGAAGATGATCAGGAGGAAGCAGGTATCTGCTTTATTCCTGGCAAATAAAGAAAGATAAAAAATCATAAAGATGATTTCTGATGAGTTTAGAAAAAAATAAAAATAATAATAATTAAGGAAATTAAAATGTTGCTCCTACTAACCCCAACCCCACCGTATCAATTTCCACAGACACTGAAGTAGGGTCTAAGCCTTGGGAATGGTTTCAACTAAATAAATCTTTTTAATTTTTGGAAGTAAAGCAAAAGAAAAAAAAATATGGCTTCTCTCGGCTATCCTTTAAAGCGATCAAGATTATTTGGTTCAACACAGCACCAGTCATTAGCAAGCAGAGATTTCCTGAATTGCTATGGTAACTTTACCTTTTCCATCATGTTCATCATCATTAGACTACATTACTAAATTAAATAGTGACAGGGTTTTTCCTGGGCACCAGCATACTTTTGTTTATACCTCCTGTTTTATGAAACAACATTATTTTACCTGTGCCTAGAATGGAACAGGACTGGGACAATCAGTACTCTCCCAGGCAATTTCCACACATGATATGGAGGGAGTTAGCACTGACCAGGGTTTATTTGTCATACTAATGTAAAAAACTAGTCTGTTTTAGATGGTAAGAAAGTTTAATAGCACATTCAGGAACAGAGTCCTCTACTTTGTATCAGGACCAGAAAACTTTACTCTGGCATTCTCTAATTTAGCAGGATAGGCATAGGCCATGTGCTTTGTGTCTTTATATCCCTTTTTCTCCTCTAAAATCTCCTTGGTAACATTTAAGGTGTGGCAACAGTTTCATCAAGGATGTTCATTTTGTAAACTTTACACATTTCAGGTTATTTTCTAGTATATAAATAAAGTAGAGTGAGAAGTTATTTTTTGCTCTCACCATGAACAAGCAATAATTTTGATTTTTAGGTGAAAATACCAGAAGGAAAACAAATAAACAAACATATTTTTATTTAAATTATAAGATATTGAGAGAATTCTTATTGGAAATGCATCTATTTTCCTCAGTTACTGCACCCATTTTCAGCAGCATTCGGGCAAAAAAAACCTTCCCAATCTGTCTTTCCTCATGATTGCTTTAGTTCAAGTGGTAGCCAGAGACAAACAAAGCATTACTTTTTTTTTTTTTTTTTTTTACTAATAAAACTATTCTTAGAAGAATATTGTCTTAAAAATGAGTCTGAATTTATTTTGTTTTTATTCTTATTAAATTAGAATACTACTTTTATTTCTTTTCTGACATATTCTGGACATGGTATTTTTCATATTTACATAACTTGTTCAAACAGACAAAAGCAAACAAACAAATAAACAAACATTTATTTCCATTTAACTCAGAAAGAGAGAAAATGAAAGGAATTTGATGCAGGATGAATAGCATGAATAAATGAGGATTCATGCTTATTTTCAGACAAACCGATTTCTCTCTTTTTTTTTCTTTTTTTTTTTTTTTCTTTTTTTTTTTTTTTCCTTAGAGAGTGTGGAATCCACCAAAGATAATCTGTTCCTTATCCCTTGCTCTTAACCCCTTCATTTTTTTCACTGCCTTGCAGCTTTCTATTTTTCCAAAACATGACAGTTAGTTCTCATCTGATAACTAAGCAGCTGTGCAGGGAATCAAGTCAGAGTTTTTCAACTTACTCTGAAAGGAGGCAATTTTTTTTTTTTTTTCCTCTATCATCCTTCAAAATTAAGAGTCTTCCATATTACTTAGCTTCATTTAAAATTTTGCAGTTGTTTTAAAAGATAAGATGTTCTTAAATATTGAATCCACTGAAAGGACATTAACAAATATTTCCACTATATATTTAAACACTGCTTGACATTATGTCTATGGCTAAGCATCAAATGAAGTGATATAATATCCATTGCTTATATACCTGTCATATATTCCTTAACAAGAAAAAAGATTTTACCTTGTCTGAAAACACTTATACATTAATCCTACAGAAGAAGAAAATTTTCAGGAAGAATGCAGGAAGCATTCACAGACCATTTTTTTTCTTTCTTTTTCATCTCCTCCAAATTTCCACATCATGAATTGGGCTAAACAATATTCAGATTCCCTAATCATTAGGGAAGACAAATCTTAGCTTTAAAACTTGAACAAAGAATAGCTCGTGTAATAAAGCTTCATTAGAAAAACACCAGAAAAGCTCAATATGTTTATTCATTTCTGTTCAAAAGCAACTTTTTTTTTTTTTCTCTTACTTTCTCTTATCCCTGTGCAGATACTACATTTCATATAAGGTGAAACATGACCAGAAAACATGTCTAGAACATGTTCTAATTAGTCTAGAAGTTTAAGATGGTCTTTCACATATCTTGGAAAGGTAAAACATTTGTCTTTTTGTGAAAAAAAATACTTCTGTCATAGCCTAGCAAATACAAGCCTACTAGATACAAGAAAAGACATTCTTTTACACAGAGCTGAAAGTATCTTCATTTACTGGCCATTGTGGAAGTGAGGAAAGGCTTTATAATATTTTAATTTTCTAGACAAAACAAACAATCAAACAAAACAATCAAACAAAACAATCCAACAAACAACAACAACAACAACAACAACAACAACAAAACAACCAGCCAAAAAACAAGCAAGCAAACAAACAAACAAAAAAAAACACCACAACAGACAAGTTATTTATGGACACCATGTAAAATTAGCTGAATTATATGACTATCTATCCACACCTCTTACTGAGAAAGGTTATCAGTTTAAAGGGAAACTGAATATAAATATTTAGATAATATTAATAAAAATAATAATTTAAAATGTTTTGTGTCCAGGGTAACGATGTAGTCAGAACACAACTTTGCAAAAAAACTGACTTTTGTAATAACTTGAAAGCATTCAATAAAAATGTCTGGCTAAATGATTTTGTACTTAATTACTCATAAGAATAATCCTAAGAATGTTGTTAATATTAACATATATATATATATATATTAAAACAAACAAACAAACAAACAAACAGTACTTATAAGCAATATGGAGAGGTAAAGATGATAGTATCAGATAAAGAACTTATGTAAGGATATAATTACTTGTGCTTTTACTAAGGAAATATCTTCATCTTCTGTTCTCCATTTTCCTCCTTCAAGTTAAGAATTTCAAAGGTAAAACAAAACTAACAAGTGGTACTAGAGCTCTACCTCAATCTCTATTTAAGGGTTAATAAATCTCAACATGTCTTTTCTACTGAATACTAAATACTGTATACTTAGGTATACATATAAGAATACTTAAAATAGATGCTTCTGTCCTTCTGGAAGAAGAATGAAATGCTTGTAATGTTTAGTGTTGCTACCAAAAATGAGAAAATGGAAGGAAATAAAATGGTAAAGAGTTTGTTGTCAGACAGGAAGGAAGGTTGGAACTATTTATTAGAGAATAAAATAATGTAATAGGTGATAGTGTTTTTGTTGTCATTGAAGGTTTTTTGTTGGTGGTGGTTTTTTTTGTTTGTTTGTCTTTGTTTTCACCCTGTATTTACTGTTGAAAGCCCAATAAATTTTATCTGTGGGGGTTTGGCAACCTCCTTTTCTATTCTGTCTTTCTTTATACCAAAAGTGTAAGGAAAAATACTTCCTCATTACAGAGATGTTAATTCAAAAAATATATCTGGCAACAGAAGAAAAAGATGAGCCACAAACAAACTGCATTTACTGATGTGGTAATACACATAGAAAACGTTCTATTCAGAGGAAAAAAAAAATAATATACATATATATTTCAAGGCTAAAGTTTCTGTAAGGAAAAAAAGAAAAAACCCAACAACTTTGTGTCATTGAGATATTTTTACAGACATTTTTATATACCATTCCCATAGATGCCCTACAGATTAAAGCTGATGAAGGTGGTGCTCTATCATGATGAAGATTTGTTTTACTGACAGATTTAGCAAAGTTTGCTAACATTTCTGTCAGAGTAAAGGAGACATGGTGATTTCTTGAATAGCCTGGGAATTCAGCAAGCAAGCCAAAAAAAAAAAAAAAAAAGAGAGAAGAACAAACATGCACTCTGCAAAACAAAAGCCTAAGAAAAGCCTAAGTGTTAAGGAATAACCCTGGTGACAGCTAAGCGCCATGCAGTCACTTGTGTCACTCTATCTTCCACTGGCAGTTGGATAGAGAAAGAGGAAAGGAATATAAAAAGCAAAAAAACTTGTGGATCAAGATTAAAAAAAAAAAAAAAAGTTTAATATGTAAAGAAATGGAAGAAAGGAAAGGAAAAACAAAACAAAATGAAGTGATGCACAATCACTCTCCAACTCCCAAGGGCAGACTGATGCCCAGCCAGTTCCTGAGCAAAATATGGCTAACGGCCCTAAATCCACACTTTTCTCTTTTTATTTCTGAGCATGTATGGATTATCTCCTCTGCTAGTTCAGGTCACCCGTCTAGTCGTGTCCCCTCCCAGCTTCCTCTGGGTTCCCCCCCAGCCTATTCACCTGGAAGGGCAGAGTGAGAAACAGATGCCTTGACTCTGTGCAAAAATTGCTTATCCATAGCTAAAACATTAGTATGTTATCAGCATTGTTTTGATCAGAAATCTAAGGCATAGCACCATTGGAGCTGTTATGAAGAGAATTAACTTCATCCCAGCCAGACCTAGCACACTAAGAGGAATGGAAGAAGAGCTCATTTGTGGACTGTAGGTTCCTAAAAAGATAGTGTTATTCTGAGGCCCGATTCTGAGACACACAGAGATACAGAGACACGTATCTAAAGCAGACTTAACTAGAAATTGAATCATAGAATCATAGAATATTTTGGTTTGGAAAGGACCTTTGAGGATCATTTAGTTCCAAACTCCTTGCTGTGGGCAGGGACACCTGCCACTAGTAGAGCAGGTTTGTCAAAGCCCCATCCAACCTGGCCTTTGAACACTTCCAAAGACGAAGCATGCACAGCTTCTCTGGGCAACCTGGTCCAGTGCTCCACCACCCTCTGAGTAAAGAATTTCCTCCTAACATCCAATCTAAATCTACCCTTTTTCAGTTTAAAGCTATTACTTCTTGTCCTATCCCTACACCCCTCTTGACGAACAGTCTCTCTCCTGCCTTCTTGTAGGCCCCCTTTAGGTACTGGAAGGCCACTACAAGATCTCCCTGGAGCCTTCACTTCTCCAGGATGAACAAGTCCAGCTCCCTCATCCTGTCTTCAGAGGAGAGGTGCTCCAGTCCTTTGATCATTCTCGTGGCCCTCCTCTGGACTCGCTCTAATAGGTCCATCCATGTCTTTCTTATGTTGGAGGCCCC
>NC_139720.1:160507259-160529853 GCF_964211835.1 Anser anser
TTCCCCTTCCCCTTCCCCTTCCCCTTCCCCTTCCCCTTCCCCTTCCCCCTCCCCTTCCCCTTCCCCTTCCCCTTCCCCTTCCCCTTCCCCTTCCCCTTCCCCTTCCCCTTCCCCTTCCCCTTCCCTTCCTTTTTTTTTTTTTTTTTTAAGTTAAGCTTTACTGTTAGAATGAGAAACCTAAAATGATAGAAGCTCAAATGTGTTTAAACAACACATGACAGAGAAACTAAATAGCATGTAAAAACAACCTTGCCGCTCAGTCTTTGCTCTACTACCATATAGACTGCACTTCCCCAAATATGTGATGATCAGTAGCATGGCCTTAGTATGAGTACACTTTTATATTTTTAACTTAAAAGAACATGTGAAGCATGAAAAAAAACACTTGTAAACAAAGAATAAATATAGATTTGAATAATGAGCATAAATCCCTTATGAAGAAAAGCACATAAACAAATGAAAACAAGTGTATTTCAGACATGCTAGAACATAAACATGTAATTGCAGCTGGGAATGTGTTGCTTTCTTTCCTAGAAATTGACTTTTTCTTGGTTAAAAACTGTCAATAAATATATTGGCTACAGCTTGCTAGAATATTTTTAAAACAAATGATTATTTCTAGAAGATGTTTTATATTTCAGCTAACATAAAACCAGTAGATGTATTGCTTCTGTTTACATTATGCTTTGACATTTTTAAGACTATAAGATTAAGATTATATTGACATGGACATGGAAAAGATGCTTGTGTGGCTAAAGCCCTAATCCTTTCCTGAAGAACAAAGTATATATGGACTAGAGGTAATCAAATACATTTTCTGTGATCATTCAATTTTCTGTTGAAATGAAAGTATTTATCTGGCATTAAATTCCAGTAGTTTAAAAGCAAATTGTCTGTGAGTTAACTTTATACATAAATGATTGTATTGGGCTTACAAGACAAGGTTTTGGTAATAGGGAGGAGCTACTGGAATAGTCTCGTGAGAAGAGTCCGGAAGCTGCCCCATGTTAAATAAAAGCCAGCTCCAGCCAGCTCCAAAAGTGACCCACTGTTAGCCAAAGCTTAGCCAAAGAGCAATAGTGTCAACACCTGTGTGGAAGTGCATTTAAAAAAGGGAAACAACAACAACAAAACAAACAAACAAATAAAAAATGCTACACAGCCTGGTGTGCAACAGCAGCTGGGCGAGAAGAATGAGAAAATGGAAAATGCAGACTGAAACAACCCTGTGGGCACCCAGGGCAGTAAAGAAGGAGGGCAGGAGGTTCTCTAGGCACTGAAGCAGAAGTTTCCCTGCAGTCCAGAGGCAGAACTACTGTGGAGCAGGCTCTTCCTCTGCAACCCATCATCACACAGCAGAGTAGATCTCCAGTCCATTGAGGAGCCCACAATGGAGCAGCTGGATATGGCCTGGAGGAGGTTGCAGCCCATAGAGAACCCCCACTGGAGCAGACTCTGGGCCAGAACTGCAGCCTGTGGAGAGGAGCCTATGGTGGAGCAGGTGATTTGGTTGAAGCTGCTGCCCATGGAGGATCTCTTCTGTAGCAGTCTGTTCCTGAAGAACTACACCCTGTGGTATGGACCCATATTGGAACAGTGCTTTAAGAGCTGCTGTCTTTGGGAAGCTCACATAGGATCAGTTCGCGAAGGACGGCATCCTGTGGGAGGGTTCCCATGCTGGAGCAGGAGAAAAATGAGGAAGAAGGAGTGGCAGAAAGTCGGGGTTCTGGACTGACCATTCCTCATCCCCCTGAACCACTTGGGGGGAGGAGATGGAAAAGGGTGAATGGAGGGGAAGGTGTTTTTAGTTTACTTTTAGTTCTCATTGCTCTAGTCTGTTAGTAATAAGCAAAACATTATATTAATCTCCTTATCCGAGTCTGTTCTGCCCATGAAGGTAATTGTTGGATGATCTCCCTGTCCTTATCTTAACCCTTAACGCTTTTTCATCATATTTTCTCTCTCTGTTCTTTTGAGGAGGGGAATGAGAAAGCAGTGTGGCAGTGCTTAGCTATCTACCAAAGTTAAAATACTATGGTCATGAAAGAGCAGATGAGTACAGCAAAATCATAAATAAATGCCTTCTTCTGAAAATTATTATGTATCTTTGGAGAGATGTGAATTGCTTGATTTTTCTTTTGGCTGTAAATTTCTTCACAAATTAAAAAATGTTGCATTTATTGTGAATATTTCATCAAAATATACTATAAAGATGTGTTACATAACAGCTATTTTATGCCTTCAAGTGTAAAGGATTCACTGAGTGACATAGATTATTTTTTCAGTCACGTAGTAAATACTACATTTCTTAAGGGTAGGCATCCTACTGTTAAATTTCAGTGTTTGTCTCTTTCTGTATTCCAGATGCTTTGTTACTTCTATTTGTGAGACCAGATATAGCAATGAAGTATGTCTGAGAGGCAGAGAGTTATCAACAAAAAATATCACATATGTAGGTTAAAGATTTATAAATAAAATAGCACTCTGAGACAATACTGAAGAAAGGAATAAATTTTGAAATGCCCTTCTCTGTGCCACAACGTTATGAAATCAGTTTTATTTTTCTTCATTTAGATATATAACATATTTTTCCATTTTTTGTTTGTTTGTTTGTCTTGTTTTGTTTTGTTTTCATTTTTACCATCAGTTTTATATCTTTGCCCCTGTGAGAATCCTGATGTGCTGAGAGAGTGGAGCTTTTAACACCATTATTATCATAGTGTACAAGGACAACATTGATGTAATTCTGTATTATTAATCCTATATATTCTGAAAAATCCCTTTTAAAATCTAAACTAATACCTTATATGCCTTTTAAGGGTAATAATATGTTCTCATCTGCTCTTCTGAAAAATTAAACCCTTTATGCTGCGATTGGTTTAATCCACTTTCAGACCTTAGTAACAGTTTTTCTGTGTCCTCCTTCTCAACATATTCCTCCTGTTCTTCTCTTTTACATTAACAGAATTAGTTTTTGTTCACCAGGGAAATTTAACCTGACATTTGCCATGTATGTATCTACAGAATTATATAGGCACATACATATATATTCATAAATATATGCATATAGGAAAATATACATACATGCATATATATACACAATCCCAAAAATTTACAATGTATATATATAAAGTTTATTTTGTGAATAAATTGAATAGTGTGATCTCTTTTCAATGAAAGAATAGTTAACCTGATTTTGTTGTTGTTGTTATAGTCAACAAGTTAAAGAATGTGGAATGATATCAAAGACTGAAATTATTGTGTTCTATATATCTTAATTCCTATAAAATTAACTTTTTTTTTCTTTTTTTTTTTCCTGTTTTGTCTTCTTTTCTACTCTCAACAACTAGTGGATTTGAGTCACTGTAGAAGGTTCCAGTGATGAGAGTACATGAAAGGGAGTGCTGCTGAAAACCGCAACAGGGCTAAGAAGCTCAAGAGCCAATAAAGACTTTTAGTCAGTATACAGGTTAGAGTAGAATTTAATGTGTAAATAAGATTAAATACAGAGTGTTAACCTAACCTCAGAGCAATAAAATTTAAGAATACAAAACTCTACACAAATCTGAACTTTATGTATTATTAAACATAAATACCAGTTGGGTGGCATATGTTAACAATCTTTCTTTGTTGTCTAAACAAGGACTTTGTGATTCATCAAAATAGATACAGATTGATGGGGAAACAAAACAAACAAACAAACAAGCAAAAAAAACCAAAACACTGAAATATTTAACTTCTCAATATACTACATATTAGTTAGCTTTCTTTTCTTAAAAAGATACTTCCAAGAGAAAGATGATTTTACATAGTGCCAGATCTCTCTGCTGCTGCCATTTATCTACTTCTATTTCATGAAACAGACCTTTTTTTTTTTTTTTTTTTTTAATTACATTTCTGTAAAATGTTGCTGAAAGTACTAGATTTTCTAGGCTACAAGCTTACGAAGCAATGATATGAAACCAAAGTATCAATAACTATACAAATACATTTTTTCATTTAAAATATTCAAAATAGTTGAAGTCTATTTTTGCTTCCTTTTTGACTTCTTCATTGTACATTTTAATAGCATATTTCACCATTCATATTATTATATTTTATCCAGAATTTTTCCTTCTCTACTGAATGTTATCAAATGTAAATCTAAATGTTTTCCTTATGTTTATCTCCTACTGAGTGCAATAGTGAGACTTTGAATAGCATTAGTAGTTGTATGAGACCCCATTGATGATCAGAAAATAAGATCAAAAAGTATAAAGTAGTTCAAGTTATATGCACTACTGCCAAAGGCTGAAAATGTTCCGGCTTCTGTTTCTGTGTGTGGTGTAAGATTTTGCACACCACATCCCTCTCAACACCCCTCCCCCCGCCCCCACCCGCCCATCCCTCCCCTTTTTTAAAAAAATAAAAGTCTTTCAGCTGTGTGCCCTTGCTACAAAGAAGACTGACCATATACTGGCACTAGAAAGAGCATAGTCACCAGCAGAGGGAGATGATCATTCCCCTTTACTCAGGACTCGTAGGATGTCGTCTTGGGGACTGTGTCCAGTGATAGGCTTCCCAGTATGAAAGAGACATGGATGTACTGAAGACGTTCCAGAAGAAGGTCACCAAGATAATTAGGGGGCTGAAGCACATAAGATAGCACATGAAGAGGAGAGGATAAGAGAACTGTGGATGTTCGGCCTGAGAATGAGAAGGTTATGGGGAGATTTTATTATTCTCTGCCACTACCTAATGGGAATGTGAAAAGAACTTGGGAGTCAGACTCTTCTTGGGTGTGCAGAGTTGAGGACAAGAGCTGACAAACACAAGAAATAAAGGAAATTCAGATTCAATAAAAGAAAAAATAAATCAAGGGTGATCAAACACACTCAAACAGTTCCATCTGTTTGGTTTTCTGACTAGACAATAAAAATGTTCTTTGCAGATTCCAAGACACTGTAAAAAGACTTTTTTCTTTTTTTTTTTTTTTAATATTATATGATAATCTAGGTCACCCCATCACCCCCCTTGTTCAAATCTATACCATTCTTTATACCTAACTTCTCTGGTGAGGTTGCTATCAGGCTTTAAATTTGTTTAGCGTTGAAGATTCCTTCTTGGTTGTTTTAATTTTTAACAATTCTTCTGATATCATCTAATTGCAAAGTGATGGCGCTATCTGTACCCAAGTCTAATTATGTATCAATAAGACAATCATAGAATCATAGAATGGCTCAGGTTGGAAGGAACCTTAAAGATCATCTAGTTCCAACCCCATTGCCTATGGCAGGGATGCCACCCACTAGATCAGGTTGCTCAAGGTATCATCTAACCTGTTCTTGAACACCTCCAGGGATGGGGCATCCACAACCTCTCAGAGCAACCTGTTCCAGTGCCTTACCACTTTCTGAGTGAAGAATTTCCTCCTAATCTAAATCTCCCCTCTTTTAGTTTAAAACCATTCTCCCTTGTTCTGTCATTACCTGCATGAGCAAAAAGTTTCTCTCCACCTTTTTTATAAGACCCCTTTAACTACTGAAAGACTGTGATGAGGTCACCCTTCTCTTTTTCAGGCTGAACAGCCCCAGCTCTCTCAGTCTTTCTTCACAGGAGAGGTGCTCCAGCCCCTTGATCATCTTTGCGGTTCTCCTCTGGACCCGCTCTAACAGCTCCACACTCTTCTTGTGCCTGGATGCAGTACTCCAAGTGGGGACTCACAAAGGCAGAGTAGAGGGGGACAATCACCTCCCTTAACCTGCTGGCCACTCCTCTTTTGATGCAGCCCAAGATACAGCTGGCCTTCAAGCGTGCACTGCCAACCTATGTCAAGCTTTTCTTCCATGAGAACCCTCAAGTCCTTCTCTACAGGGCTGGTCTCAATGAGTTCTTCTCCCAGTCTGGACTCCTGTCTGGGATTGCCCAACCCTAGTGCAGCACCTTGCACTTGGCCTTGTTGAACCCCATTCAGTTCATATGGACCCATTTCTCAAGCTTGTCCAGGTCCCTTTGAATGGCATCTCCTTCTTCTTCGGTATCAATTGCAGCACTCAGCTTGGTGTCATCTGTAAACTTGCTGAAGATACACTCAATCCCACTGTGTATGTCATTGATAAAGATATTAAACAGTACAGATATTAAGATATTAAACAGGAAATATATTTCATTTTGTTGAAAAACTGTCATAGTTGCTGTATTAGGATTCTGTTTTAGAGTTTTAACACATTCTGGAGCTGAAGAATAAATTAGTTAACAAAGGATACTTTAAGACAAGAAAAAAAAGTTTTCTGAGGAAGAAAAGAATGGGAGAAAAAATTGAAAATTATAAATAAATCTGCCTGCTAAATACTGAAAGTAGCCTTACTGACATCTGTAATACTGATCATGCACGAAAATAAATGAATTTTTACCTGCTATTATAGTGACATTTCATACTGTACATTAGTGCTGATTACTAAACAGCAGATACTCTAGAACCTCAAATAATTTATTTATCTTAAAGGAACAGCATGGAGATTAAAGCAGGCAGAAGAAGAGAAAAAGCACTTGTGTATTGCTCCATCTTCTATTTGCTTTTAAACTTTCAGTTGTTTAATTTCTCTAGATTGCTTTATCCCTTACTCTATTAAAAGCATGCTCCTTTAAGAACTATCAGTTATTTCTACATCATTCAGATTTGTTGTATAGTGAAGAAAATGTAAGAAGCTTTGACATCCCCACCAATCAATAGGACAAGGACATAATTGTCAACTGATTTTACAGTAGTTGGCCATGCTGATGCATCACTTCAAACTTCCATGTTATTAGAAGTAGCACAGTTCTTGCATTTATCATAACTATGAGAAGCACTGTTTGATTTTGTGCATACCTTTCCTCTGTCTAGAATGACACAGCTTCTGACAAAGCAATGTGAAGAAGTTTAGCTAATGTAAACACAGCAAAGAAGTCTGAAACACCTGCTATTATCTTGGCCAATAAGTCATTTGTATTCCCAATATCTTAATAATTTGAATTTGATATTAATTTGATAGCAGCACAGAATACCTGCTATATATTTTTCCAGATGTACTATATTTTCAGTTGTCAGAGCAAAAGCATTTATTCTTTATCCTAGATAAAGGATATACTATATCCTTTAAAAATAGGATATCCTATAGAAAACTATATTTAACTATATTTAGCAGAACATTCTTATTTGTTGTTTATATGTTTATCTTACCAGTTGTTATTTTTGCTTCATATGAAGAAAGTGTATTCATATACACAACATAAGAGAAGGAAGGAAGGAAGGAAGGAAGGAAGGAAGGAAGGAAGGAAGGAAGGAAGGAAGGAAGGAAGGAAGGAAGGAAGGAAGGAAGGAAGGAAGGAAGGAAGGAAGGAAAGAAGGAAGAGAAAAAAAGGTCATAAACAAGAACATACACGGACACAGACCTGAATGACAAGTGATAAGCAAGGTAGAAATGAGAACTGAAACTGGTCACAGTAATTGTTAAGGGTATGTAGAATGTGGGAATCTTTATTTCAGTAATATTAACTTACTCAAGAACCTTGTAAAATAAAATATTATGGAAAAGGGGGAAGTAATAAATAAAATATCAAAAGACATAAATCTGACAAACAAATGTAATGGAGACCATAACCAGAAAGTAGCCCTGAGGAGAAGGACCTGGGGTTGTTGGTGAACAAGTTCAACATGAGTTGGCAGCGTGCACTTGCAGACCAGAAAGCCAACAATCCCCTGGGCTGCATATAAAGAAGAGTGGTCAGCAGGTCGAGGGAGGTTATTTTCACTCTCTATTTTGCTCTCTTGAGACCCCACCTAGAGTATTGTGTTCAGCTTTGGGGTCACGAAGACAAAAAGGACATGGATGTATTAGAACAAGTCCAGAGGAAGGGGTCACAAAGATGATTAAAGGGCTGGAGCACCTCCCCTATGAAGACAAGATGAGTGAGCTGGGCTTGTTCATCCTGAAGAAGAGAAGGCTTTGAGGAGAGCTTATAGTGGCCTTCCAGTTGCTAAAGGGTCCTACGGGAAAGCTGGGAAGGGACTCTTTCAAGGAGTACGGTGATAAGACAAGGGGTAATAGCTTTAAACTAACTAACTAACTAAATAAATAAATAAACAAAATAGGTGGATTTAGATTGAACTTTAGGAGGAAATTCTCTACTCAGAGGGTGGTGGAGCACTGGACCAGGTTGCCCAGAGAAACTGTGGATGCTTCATCTTTGGAAGTGTTCAAAGGCCAGATTGGATGGGGCTTTAAGAAACCTGGTCTACTGGGAGGTGTCATTACTCATGGGGGGGAGGGGGGGGGGCGGAGCAGAGGGGAGGGGGGAAAAGGGGAATTAGATGAACTTTAAGTTCCCTTCCAACCCAAACCGTTCTATGATTCTGTGAAGCAAACTTTGTCTGTGGCACTAATTAACAAGCTATCAAGAAACTGTAGGCAATCTGGGATTTGCAACTGATAAGGATGCAATCATGAGCATCGAGGATTTTGGAGGGGATCCATGGGACTGTGGCAGTTGCTGATGCAATTTGCAGGGGAAGGGGCAGCAGGGAGGAAAAAAAGAGAGGAATTGACATGGGCTGGTTGCATGTATAATAGGGACAATTATACGCTTGTCTGACTGAGCCCTATACCAGTTCACAGTAGTCTGACCTATTTTATTATTCAACCCTCTAAATCTGCATGATCCTGATACTGTAATACTGATACACTTATATATACTGTAGGGACTCAGTGACAGCTAGTGGGGGGACTAAGATGAGTGAACCAGATACCACATTAAGATGGCCCTTGGCCTGTGGTGTCAGCTGCTGGAGCTAGTGGGGTCTCCATGCCAGCTCTTACAGTGGATAGGGATCTTTAACCTCCAGCCACTGGGGCAGGAACAGCATGTGTTCCAAAATCAGCAGCTGGAGCGAACAGCACAAGTGAGGTGAACATGGGCTCTGCAACAAGTAGCTCCATACAAGTGGGGCTGCAGGTTTCAGCCTGTATTTCTCATGCCAACTGCTGGAGGTCAAGTGTCTGTGTCTTTTCCAAATTGTGGGGAGGTGGCCATACATGTGTATTCACTGGCAAACTTTAAGCTGGGCTGCCCAGTGAGTAGCAGGGGCCTTGTGTCCAGGCTGGAGTATCGAATGAGTGCGGGGGGGTCTATGCTGGTACACCCAGGGGAAATTGAAAATGTGGTCTTGCATGAGGGATGAATGTGTGAGGGTTTGCAGCAAAATTCAAGCTGGACCAGGCAATGAGTAGGGGAACAGTATGGTGGGTGGAGGAGGCTATCTGGGCAGGGGTGCCAGTCAGGCAGAGGGGCCATGTGAATGGTCAGGGGATCCACATACTTGCTTGTGCTGGTGAGCCCAGGATATGTGTGTACCTGAAGCAGGGAACAGCTGTCTCTAACAGCCTGAAAGGAGGAAGGGACTGGGCTGTCTGTAATGGTATTCTATGTGATCACATGTGTGTTGGTACTGCAGGACACAGTGCTTAGTCTGTGGCAATCTATGCGATCAGTTGTATCAAAATCTTGTCTTTGTGTGTGTGTCTGGGACGTGAACAATTTTGGTACAGGTTGAAGCTCTATAGGGAAAAGCCCCAGTGCACCAGGCTAGAATCCAGGCCTGGCACCAGGGAGTCCTGGGTCAAAGCTGCTGCCTCAGCTCCTCCTTAAGTACCTTAAGAAGTAGTTAAGGAAGTGATACAAACATAAATTAATTTAGGAAACCAATATTGTGTAGAATGACCCATCAAAGCCTAGAATGAGAATGTCTGGAGAGTATCACTATACCATGAACCTTACAAAACAGACCCAGGGAGACACCAAATACCCTAAATGTATGTACATAGGTCACAGCATATTGATGAATTTGGAGTGCAACCTTGAGAAGAATCTTGAGTTTGGAACATGATAAAAGCAGGGAGAAAAATATGATGTTTGTGTGACTAAATTTTGCTAATGAAGCTATTCATTATTCTGACAGGAAGTTATTCCCTGCAGAAAGCTATATCATGTTGGAAGAAACTATACATCTTTAAAAGCAGGAAGCTTCTGATTTAAAATATATACCAGCTGTTGCACAAAGGTTCCTGGAGTTTTGTTTCCATTTTACATGCAAAGTCCAGAACAATACCTACAAATTTCACAGACACCTTACTTCTGAAATGGCGGAATTGAAAACTCTCCTGTCCTCTGTTGATTCCTCTGTAGGTATTATCTTATATCAATAAAGGAAAATATACTTCTGTTGCTTGCATTTGATTTTTTAGTTTAGTGCTTGTGTTTGGTTAGTACACAACCTTAGAGATTTGTTTCTAGTTTGAATATGAAATTTAAACTGTCTGTGCAGGATCTTGCAGGTAACCTAACTACACAGTGATCTTTGGACTTACCTAGCAAGGAGTATGGAAGAATTACATGGTCCAGTGAAATTTAAGATGCCTGATTTGGAAAGATATAGGATAAAAAGCAAACTATTTTTATTATTTACCCAAATATTGCAGACAAGTTGATAAATGGAAGAAAACTCTCTTGCATATACTCACCCAAAGTTTCTCACTTATGTTGTTCATAAACAATTTGTCTAATATCTCAAATTGTTACCATAAGTTACGCCAAACCTTAAACCTTTACAACTGTAAGCTTTCCCCAAATCCACTAAAATATAGCAGAATCTTTCAAACTATGCTATTAAAAATAAAATAAAATAAAATAAAAAATAAAAAAAAGCTTCTGAACTGACGGGGGCTTTTAACAATAAACAGTGTTGTTTTAGCTAGTCATTATTTTTGTCTAGTATTGGTGCAACTGAATTGTCAGACATGTAATATCAGAAACCTCAGTGCCAGAATAATTTTTATCTGGAAATTCCAACATTTTTTAATCTTACCAGTTAAATAGGCTAAGTTTGGTGACAAAGAATAGGTCAGACTAATTTTCCTGTAGGGATGGTCCTAACATGTCTGTTGTAACAAGCTGCGAATCCATCTATTCCCATGCAGGACATCTGGAAGTATGAAGTGCCCTTAATTTTTTTTCATGGCATTTACCTGGTTTATAGGTTTTACAGAACAGTCAAAACCATAATATCTTAAATAACACTTGTAACATCTTTTAAGAACTTACATTACAAAACCATCACATGAGTACTGATCACTATATGCTCAACAAATATATCACCTTACACATACTTTCTCTATCTCTACATATATTGTATAATTTAACTTTTTTAGCATATGTAGAAAATTACTGCACCGATAAGTGCAGTCAGTCAGATCTACTTTAAGTCATTATATGAACCTTGCTACTTCTCAGTACTGTAAGGAGTACAATCAATTTACTTTTTTTTTTTTTTTTTTTTAAAGAAATTATAATTAGTTTAACACTTAAATATTCTTAAGAAGTTCCCTTTTCAGACCCACATTTCTCTTCTCATGTGTTTCTTACGCTATTAAGGCATGGGCACAGAAAAATCCATCTTTTTTTTTTTTTTTTAATAAGCCCCCTAATTTGAGTAAAAAACATTTACTCCAATACATTTTTAAACGATTTTCTGTTTGTTGTTCAAGATATTTTCAGTTCTACCAAATAATTTATTTTAATATTGAATGGATGAAAAAGGCAAAAATTGAACTTTTTTTTTTTTTTTAAAAAACATGAATTGAACATTGCATCATGGTGAAGGACTTTTTTTGTATGATTTGAAGCAAGAAAATGAATCAAGTCATAAACAACATATTTTAGGAGCAAAGAAACAGTAAAAAATACAGTTTTGGTTTCAGTAATTAATAAATAAATAAATAATAAAAAATAATTAAAAAATCTCCTGGCCCCAACATTTTAACATACCTTGCAGAAATGGGAGGGTTTCATTACTTTTTCCTATTTATGAAGCAATGCCCTTATGGATGCACAAAAAATACTTAATGTTTTTAGTTGTAGTCATGTGCTTTCTTTATTGTCAAAGGAAACTGACGGACTAAGATAAATATTCACTTTGTGCTGCCCTAAGACTTGAAAAACAAACAGTTTGGTATGTTAGGAAATTAGTAATTGTTAATGGGATAGCAAAACAATTATCTGTGTTTTATGTAGGATGTGAAAAAAATGCAAGAATATTTGTCTGGAAAATAATAGTTCCCTTGGAGATTTGCAGAGATCTTAAAGTAGTGTAACACAAAAATGTGCAAGAATTAAAAAGGCGTTTAAAACAAACAAAAACAACGACGCAAATGTAATTAAAAGTGAAAAAAAAGGGAGATGTCATTTTAAAGATTTAAAATAATTTAAAAGATTCAAAAAAGCTATGGACCTAATAGAGTCAATCAAATGTGAACAATTAGTCTGAAAGTGAAAGTTGATATTTATTGAAAAAAAATAAGTATCTGTGAATACAAAATAGCATATAATGTTTTGACCACCTATCTACACGCATAAATAAAATTGACACATTATTTACTCAACTTATATTTCTTTGATTTTTTTTTTTTTAAGGAAATATAGTCAAAATAATTGACACAGCTCAAGCAACAGACTGAAAAGATATGATAAATGTCAAAAATCAGAGTCTCCCAGTTCATTCTGGAAGAATTTGTCTATTTACACTTATATATTGGCTTGCTGGGTACAGACCTAACTTCAGTTTCACCAAGTCAAAGGACACAGTTAAAAATTCAGAATTTTATTTGGTGAGGGAATAAAAATTAAGGTATTAGAACAGGAGGCATCAGAGCAGGAGTTAACATGGAGTTGTGGAATGGATTATAGCTTAAAATTAAATCAGTTAGAATGCCTTTTTATTTATTTATTTATTTATCTATCTATTTATTTATTTGGAAGTCCCTACTTAAGGAATAAAGTGCAGATTCTAGAGGTGTTTTAGAATAGCAGTCAGATTTGGTATGCTCTTAGTCAGGGACAGTACTAAAGAGACATAGGAGTTTCAATTATAGTGACTAAAGAGTTTATTTGGTCTAAAGGAGTAGAACTTGTATGCAACATGATTAAGAAGCTCACTGTGGAGGTTGAAGACGTTGAAAAAATGACTGGGTATTGATTTCACACACGTACTGCACACAAGACTTAGATCTTCTTTCCTTGTGACATTGAATCAAAAAAATGCCCTCAACAATCTTGTGCCAAGCTCTTATTACTGCCTTTACTCATGCCAGATTCTTTCTTTCTGCACTAGATGCCTGTGTTGGTACATGAAACATGAGATGAGGTCAAGCGCGGAGGATCTTGAAGTTCAGTAGTGTAGACCTACCTAATCTAGGCAAAGTAAAGAGGAAAAAATTCATAAGGTATTCATTTGCTTTCACAGAATGAATCAAGTTAAGTATACTTTATTGTACATCCACTCTGTTCATTCACTCAATGTTACTTAATTCTTATGTAGTCACTGCCATACAAAAGCGACAAACTGTCATCAAATATAATAGTGCTGCTTTTATGTTTATAGTACCATGAAGTGTTACAACTACTTAGTGTTGATATATATGCTCAGGCACCCCTGAAGATTTTATATGTTAAAAAGATTGCATGTCTAGTAAAACTAAGACTTAGTGAATATAAAAATGCCATCCAGTCCTATAAACCAGGTTTTCCATTTGCAGTACATTTTGCAGATATGTCTCATGCAATTACTTGTAATAACCTTGCTTGTTTTGTATGTGTTTGTCAGGTTTTAAGGGAAAAATAATGGACAAACTTTCCTTCTACATTTGAAAATCTGATTTCCAAAGGAATGAACAACTAGCAAGCCTGCAAATCTCCATAAGAGTTATGCAAAATTTTTATCCTTTCTGCTGAGCTTACTGAATGACATACAATACTACAAGTATCTCAGTTATTATTCTGGCAGACATTTCAACTAAGCATAAAGCTGAGCAAGATCAAATGTAATATATGTTTCTCATGTAATTCTCAGTGTAAATTAAAAATCCTTCATAATAAACATCACAAAGACCAAACTAATTAAAAAAAAAAAGATACATGTCTTTGTTCAATTAGATATATGATTTCTAGAAGTGAGTAGGTGGTATGCTACTGTGTCACAGAGCTGTTATTTGGTCAAAGGATAAGGAGCATTGCTAAAGCAGAACCTTTGAAAACATACACTTAGTAAAGGCTTAGGTGTAATTACTGGAAGAACATGCTAAATAACTAGAGTCCTTCCATGTGTTTCCATTTTCTTCCCTTCACAGTATAACAGTCTGTATGCAGTCAAGCATAAAACTTTCACTTTCAAGGACCAGTAGACCTCTTCACAGCAAGCACTTCCTAGGGTGCTAGCTAGCTTCCCCATAGCTTTTCAGAATCACTAGCACTCAAATCATATTTGACTTGGGTGTTAATTTTTTGAGAGGAACCCTACACTTTGCAGTATGATGAATAGAAACAAAACATGGTATATTAAAGAGAAAAAGGAAATTGCAATACAAATGTGGATAGAATAGATATGTTTAGATCAGAAGATACAGAACATTGATGGTGATTTCATGATGTAACTGAATATCCACATTTACAATGTCTTTTATCAAATTCAAATTCTATGTTTCACTTGATCTAAGACAATAATAATTTATTTCTAAATCTTTCTAAAATTTTAAAGGTTAAAGTGAGAGAAACATGATTCCTTTAGAATTAGTGATTTTTTTATTATTATTTAATAATTTCTGATTTTTTATTGTGTAGGAAAAAAAAAAGTTGATTTACATAAACTAGAAGGTATATAGTTCATTACATGAACTAATTAAGTAAAGGAAGATGCTAAGTCAGAGGAGATTTTAGGAAAATGTTTTGTAATGAAAATGGTTTTATCATTATTATTATTTATGAAATATGTCACTCATAATCACAAGTTCAAACAAAGAAAGTTCAATATTATCTCCTAAAGGTGTTTTTATTGACATGACTGACAGTGAGAAAATCAGCAAACTTGGTTCTACAATCAGGATGTTGTGCTAGAACAATATTTAGAACAACACTAACAACAGACAGAATATTTACATAGCAGGTGTGTGCATTGGAGGCCATGGAGTCTTACCCGTTATCAGCTGTGAATTAATTTCAATTCTTCTAGCTCTACAGAAACTCAGTGCTCAGGAGAACATATAAATTTAAATATAAACTTAATTGAGGGATTGAGAGTTAACAGTACTAGAAGGGCTCACCTGGGGGGGGGGGGGGGAAGAGTTGCTATGAAAAATAGGTAACTATTTGAAATTGCGTGTAGGTAGGGAAAGGAGAAAATTAAAGCTAATCAAAATGGGAAATAGATTAGGTCTACTATCATTTGTGGCTGCTTATAGCTGAACAAATAGGGTAAGAAATATAAATAAGTTACAGTCAAAAATGAAGTGTAGGAGACCTAGGAATCTAAAATGATGGAGATGTTGGCATGTGGAAGAAAAGAAACCTGAATATGATGCTGAAAAAACAAAATGATTTGGGGTAGAAAGTGATTTATTGAGTTGAAAAAGAGTGAAAGGAGGAGGAAATTTGGCTATGAAATTTAGACAGATCGAAGAAGTTGAAAGTACGGTGTGAAGATTAAAGAGGGGCGGCACTTCCCTTTGCAAGATGTTGAGTGATAACCTCCCATTAAATAAAATTTTAGTTGTAAAAGCAACAACAACAAAAAAGATATTTTTTAGTGATGTGATGGAAAAGAGAGGGATATCACCCTATTGGTTCCACCACAACTTATTTAGATGAAAGAAATTAAGGCTATGATTATACGGTCACACTAGCTGAGATTTATAAAAGAGTATAGCCTAAAATTAGACACCAGTTTTACAAATGCAGATCTACAGACAAAACTTAGTCAGAAGTAATACAGTGGAACTTCTAACTTTGTATCATCCTTTAGAATGTGATGCAAGAACATCTTAGACAGTACTTAGTCATTAGTCCTGGGAGTATTAGTCTTGAGAATGTTTTCATATAAGCAGTAAATTTCTGGAAGATACCTGTTACCTGAGTAGATACCCTGACATTTGTCCCTTTTAAAGGTCAGAATCCTGTCTCATTCATAAAAGGATGGAAAGTCTCATATGGGTTACTATAGCCTAAAGTCCTTGATTACCGTAATATTATCCCCGCAGTGCTAGTGCTATTATCTAAAAGTCTTTTGCTTTATCTTAAGAATAGCTTGAGTATTCTTTACATGTGGTAGCCCAGAAAGTGTGAAATAAAATGCAAAATTTCATTGATCAAAATAGATCAGAGAAGATTGAAGGACTCTGTACAAAGCAACCTATTATACAAACTAAAGATAAAAAAATAAAAAAAAAAAAAAAGGACTGAAAGGACTGGAGACTATGCTTGTCCTTTATGCAGCAGGTGGGATAAAAATATTTTGCCAACATTGTAAATCAAAGGGACATAATGATGATAGAAGTTTGGTTTTATTTTTGGTTGCTTTGTCTCATTTGTTTCTTCTGTGAGTGCCATAGTGACCTCCAAGAGAACCTTTCATTGCTCCTATGGATCACTGTAGGGATGAAATTTTCCCCTTTCCAAACAAGACTATGGAATTTTGTTTGTTTGTTTGTTGATTTGTTTGTGGAAAATCTACATTAAACAGACGGGCTTTGTATTTTGGCCATATAGGCTTAATTCAAAGGGATTACTGTAAAAGCTGTTTGTTACCTTACATTTGCTATATTCTCATATTATCTCCCATGTTTTGATTATAATACACAATAACAAGTAAGACTATATTTTGAACAGAGACCTGGTTTTGGAGTTTGATTTTCCCTCAAATCTGGAGTGTCCTGTAAAACAACTTTAAGATCGTCCCTTTTAAGTTCTTTCTAGGTTCTATCCAAATGCCAATAGTATAGATGTAAATGGAAAAGGGAGAGATATACAATCACTGGATTGGAGTCCATGTGTGTTTAATTTTGGGTAGTCTTAAATTTTGCATTAAAATAAATTGGTCGATTGTGTCAGACTGCCAACAGAGTCTGAGCCATAAAGTGTTATGGTCAGACATAAACAACCTGGTTACCATGATGATTAGAATTCCTCAGAACTGACCTCCTAAATTTTGTCTCAAGAACTGATGTTTTTGTGGAGCATTTGTCAGATCATGGCTGGTTCATAGAATATTTGCTATTAATTTGTGGAAACCTGTCTGGTCCAGTGGTAAGGGTTTCTTCATTGTATACAGATGCAACTGAGAAATCAATGAAATTGTTCTGCAGCTTATTTTTCTGCATAAAGAGCCATTATTGTTGTCATGCCTATGTTGCATGAATGACAGAAGTGACATTATCTCTTTTGCAATGTGGTATGTAGTACCAGCAAAAAAAGAAAGCTGCCGTAGTTGATGCACACAAATCTAACTCTTTTAAAAGAAAATAAAGTATTAAATGCTTTCCTTGTATCCCAGAGTCCAGGATGTGGAATCAAAGGTAAGTAAGATGTAAGAGACCAAGACATCCTACTGGATACTTTCACAACAGGAAAAAAAAAAAAAAAAAGCTCTAAATCTGAATTTTACACTATTCTATCTATCAGGGAGCAGAATTGTTTGTTTGTTTGTTTGCAATAAAAGGTCAGCACTTTTATTTTATCATTTTCACTTCCAGTAAAAATTAATTATACTCTCAGATCAATTAACAAAATGACCTAGGAAAGAAGGCACTTGGTAGTCATTTTTTCATTCGTAACTTTTTAAGTATTTCATGTAAAACAAAATTTCTTCAACAGCACGGACTGTGGGTCTTCTTTATCCCTCTTTATTTAGGTGTTTTAAAACACTCCAATAGAAGCTATCTTCCCTGGTCTTTTGAATTTCTGTAAATCTTGTTCCCTGGTTTCTGCAATTTCTTCTCCTTCCCATAGACTCTTTATGGATCTAGCTGTCCTGTATAAATTCAATGTGTATTCAATGAATACAGCATGATTTCAACAGACAGAGCAGACAACATAAGCACATCTGGGAGCATCAGGAACCATATATTTGCTAGGCTTTCTGCATATGAAAAGCTGCAGCTGGTCTGTCTATGTGAAATAGACCGGGCCTATCCCATCTGTGTCAGAACCAGTGAACATAAAATGAGTGTTCAGTCTATATATACTTTACAGAAGTTTCAAATAAATAAATAAATAAATAAACCAGTGTATTGGCTTCCCAAAAGAATACTTTTTTTTCTGTATTAAAACACCTAAAAAAGTTTTCTTCATTTATTTATTATTATTGTTATTTATGTTTAGATTTCCACCAGCAGTCTAGCTCCAGCTGCTGAAATGTTTTACTTGTCTTATATTTAAGGTTTGTACGGTTTTCCTTAATAGTTTGGGGCAGTTTTTATTCTTGATATTAGAGCACGCTATTTTAACATAACATATATAACATATAAGGTTTAAAATATTTTTTTTTCTTCTTCATGCATTATAAGAAGCCTGCATATCAAGGAAGAACTGTGATGAAAACTATCAGTATACTGCTTTACCTCGTCTATACTAATTCTAATATTTTCAACCATTTTTCTTAGTTTCTAAATATATATATAGAGAGAGAGAGAGAAAAAATGAAAATAATATAAAGCATGTTTGTCTATACTGGTATTTCTTTTATTCTGAAGTGCAAGAGAGCCTATAAGTATCTTTTCTCTTTTTTCCATAAGCTAACCGCGCAGCAAGAAAATGAATGCCAATTCAATCTTTTTATACTGCGTTAATGACGTACTTTTTTTTGTATTTTTTTGATAATAAGTATGATAACTCATATACTGGTAGGTAACGTATAAAATATACTAGCCACTGCTGGAAGAAAAACAAACAAAACAAAACCACAAAATTTCAACAACATCAAAGACAAGTGTAATCTTTTTTGCCTATTTTGTTTGATCTAAAATGAATGTCAGGGCAACCTGAAAGTGCATAGATACTCATTTTGAACAGAAAGCAAAACAAAGAAAAAATGGAGTGTGTAAAACGATCAAAAAAATTATCTAATTCATTCTTTATCTATCAGAAAGCAACATAGTTGGAACACAGTTATTTTTAATGTGGGATTAATATAAGTATTCATATAGAATATACATTTTTATTTATAACTGGAGAAGAGAGAATAAAGGAAAAATGTGTCTTTCAAACCTCCTCTTAGAGGACCATCTCCCCAGATCTGTTTTTTTTTGTTTTTTTTTTTTTTTTCATATTGCTCTCCAGTATAACCTCTTCAAGCTACAAGCGTTTTTTGTTTGTTTGTTTTGTTTTGTTTTGTTTGTTTGTTCTTAATATGTAAATGCTGTAATCAAGGAACAAAAACAATGTTATGTAAAAGGTGATAATTTAATGGTCTCAACGGAAAAGCATTAATATCAAGACTTGTCAATGACTGGACATTATTTTCCCAAATGAGTCTTGAAGAACTACAAATGGATTTTAAATTCAGAGAACTAATTGATGCACTTGAGCACCTTTCTAACCCCAATCCAATCTTGTACATTCAAGACATCATTTACATTTGTACACGATATACTAAAAAGAGCTAAATTAATTGAATAAATATTTTTTTTAAAACTTGATTCTGTTCAGCTGTAGTATGTGGTAAATAAGACAGCTTCCAGATCTAAAAAGGTCTGTCTTTATTTTATTTTTTTTTCCTCCCACACTACATGTACGTGTATATATATATATATATATATATTTTACAAAAGTAGGTTAAATAATTTTCTGCCTGCTATTGGTTCCCATTAAGTGAAAGAATGGCCTGATGATTGATTTATACTGAAGCTGGCTGGCAGCAGACTTTTATTTTTTAAAAAAGGTATGAGTTCAAATCAAGAACATACTTCAAAACAATTTTTTTCCAGTTCTTAGCTAAAGTATCAAAACACAGAAGTGTTGACTTTTCTGCACAGAATTGTTTCCATATGTCTGCTTTTTACAAGAACTGGAAAAAGTTCTGCTGATACTTGTATGATCACAAGGGAAAATTTCTGCTTTTACAAAGAAGTATTTACCAGAATGAAATGTCATATATTAAAATAAAATAAAATAATAAAATAAAATAATAAAATAAAATAATAAAATAAAATAAAATAAAATAAAATAAATAAAATAAAATAAAATAAAATAAAATAAAATAAAATAAAATAAAATAAAATAAAATATAATAAAATAAAATAAAATATATTGAATGTAGGAGTGCTTACATGACCCATCTTTGGAAAACATCCTGGCTAAGAACAACTATTATAAGAATGTGAGTGTGACCTGTGTGTGGAAATGGAGCACCCAAAACTGTCTGAGAGGGCTTGTGCCTGAATGGATCATGTTAAAGAGAGGAGGGCAAACATCAACAACATTAAATGGTAGCTAGGGAGTTACAAAGAGACATTTGAGACACAGGAGTTAGCCTGAGGAAGCATTGTTATTTATGACATCAATGAGAGTTGGGGAGAGAAAGCAGCAGCCATGACAAGGGGGTGTACTTGCCATCAGTGTCCCCAGTGCACCTCTGCCCAGTCCAGGCTGGGCAGTGCAGCCTCCCCATGGGGTCTCGGGAGCAGCCTGTACCCAGCAGTGGTCTGACCATGTGGAGGTAACACAGAGACCTCAGGGTGGAGGACACCTCCCAGGGCAACCTCCTCAATAGCAAGTTTGTTAGTTATCAAGAGCAGCAGGGGGGCACACAAAGCTGGGCAGTCACATCTCTTGCAGCATAGAATCTCCTGTGTTTCAGTTTGTTGCTTATTGACTCTTGTGTTGTCACCTTCTCATCTGTAGGCTAAGGACTCCTTTGAGTCCTAAGGTCAGTGGCTTCAGAGTGTGGGTGTTGATGGGATGTTACAGTCTTTTGTCTGTATTCTTTCCGCAGGACGAATATGATGCTAGTATTAATAATTTATTTTTTCCCTCTCTAGAATGAGGTCATTTTGATATGTTTGCTAACATGTTTTACACACTTGGTCTTTCTTCATTGGTCCACAATCCATTTTATAGCTAAATTTACTATAGCTGGTGTGTTTTATAGATGTCTGATACTGTTTCTTGGTTCCTTTTGTCACTCAGGAAAATCAGTTTTGTTCAGCTTCATATATTTCCTTAGCTGGCCACATGTTAGTTGCTTATAACCAGAGAGTCTATAGTGCTAAGCTGTGTTCCCTTTTCCAAGTCCTATCTCACCAATTCTGAAGGCCTCCACTATCATCCTAGCTCTGTATTTCTCTATCCTACATGCATTAGGATTAGATTTGTATTAGATATTTGCTTAGATAGATGTTTCTCCTTTTTGTGTAAGACTATGGCTTTACTTTATAGTGATATGAAGACTAAATTAGCCATAAACACCTGATTGGAAGAAATAATGTTGTAACAACTGACCAAAAAAAGCTTCAGGCAGATCAATAAAAGTTAAAATGGAGCAGGTATGACAAGCCTTAATGCTGAAGCCTTGCATACTCAGTTCAAAGCCTGTGATGTGTTACTAGCTGATAGACACAGGTTCTGTTTTCCCATTTTCAGGTTCAGACAGTAGTGAATCTTAGTACATATTCCAGAGACATACACATGGACACACAGGATGCACACAAAAAACACTGATATGGCTAGTCACACAGATTGCCATAGATGGGATACTGCCTTCAACAGCACCTACAACACCCACACACAGGACTCATAAATCACAAGCACAGACAACAGAGTCCTCTCTTTCTCTTACAAAATCATAGTATATCCTGAGCTGGAAGGGACCTTCAAGGATCATCAAGTCCGACTCCTGGCTCCACACAGGACCAGCCAAAAATCAAACCGTACTTCTGAGAGCATCTGGAAAAATCTTCTTAAACCAGAAAGATTGTTGCTGTGACCACTTCTCTGGGGAGCCTGTTCCAGTGCCTGACCACCCCCTCAGTGAAGAACCTTTTCCTAAAATCCAGCCTGAACCTCCCCTGGAATGGCTCCATGCTGTTCCCTTGGGTCCTGTCTCTGGTCACCAGAGAGATCAGCACCTTCCCCTCTGCTCCCCCTCATGAGGGGGCTGTAGACTATAACACCCTTTCTCTATGCTGAACTACCCAAGTGACCTCAGACACTCCTCATACTTCTTCCCTCTAGGCCCTCTACCGTCTTTGTAGCCCTCCTTTGGACACTTTCTAACAGTTTCATGTCCTTCTTAAACTGTGGTGCCCCATACTGCTTACAGTAATCGAGATGAGATCAGGCAGTGCAGAGTGTGACAATCAGTTCTCCCTTGACCAGCTAGCAATGCAAGGCTTTTTGCACCCCAGGATGCAGTTGGCCCTTTTGGCTTCCAGGGCACACTGTTGACTCATATTCAACTTGTCGTGGACCAAAACCCCCAGATCCTTTTCTGTGGGGCTTGCTCTCCAGCCTCTTATCCCCCAGTCTGTACGTATATCCAGGGTTCCCCCTTACAAGGTGCAGATTCCAGCACTTGCTCTTGTTAAACTTTATATTTTTTGTGTTCACTTCTGGGGCCCTCACTGTAAGAAGGATATTGGTCTTCTAAAGTGTGTACAGAGAAGAGCAACAAAGCTGGTGAAGGGACTAGAAAACAAGACTTGTGAGGAGTGGCTGAGGGAACTGGGATTATTTAGTCTGGCAAAAATGAGGCTGAGGG
>NC_139720.1:160530053-160562255 GCF_964211835.1 Anser anser
AGGAAAGGAAAGGAAAGGAAGGAAAGGAAAGGAAAGGAAAGGAAAGGAAAGGAAAGGAAAGGAAAGGAAAGGAAAGGAAAGGAAAGGAAAGGAAAGGAAAGGAAAGGAAAGGAAAGGAAAGGAAAGGAAAGGAAAGGAAAGGAAGGAAAGGAAAGGAAAGGAAAGGAAAGGAAAGAGGAAAGGAGAGGAAAGGAGAGGAAAGGAGAGGAGAGGAAAGGAAAGAGGAAAGGAAAGGAAAGGAAAGGAAAGGAAAGGAAAGGAAAGGAAAGGAAAGGAAAGGAAAGGAAAGGAAAGGAAAGGAAAGGAAAGGAAAGAAAGGAAAGGAAAGGAAGGAAAGGAAAGGAAAGGAAAGGAAAGGAAAGGAAAGGAAAGGAAAGGAAAGGAAAGGAAAGGAAAGGAAAGGAAAGGAAAGGAAAGGAAAGGAAAGGAAAGGAAAGGAAAGGAAAGGAAAGGAAAGGAAAGGAAAGGAAAGGAAAGGAAAGGAAAAGAAAAGAAAAGAAAAGAAAAGAAAAGAAAAGAAAAGAAAAGAAAAGAAAAGAAAAGAAAAGAAAGAAAAAAAAGAAAAGAAAAGAAAAGAAAAGAAAAGAGAAGAAAAGAAAGAAAAAGGAAAAAAAAGAAACTTTTATTCTTTGTTGAGCGCCTGTCATCTTCAACTAATTGAGGTCTGAGTCCTAACAGAAAGTGATTTTTTCTGCAAATGAAAAAGAAAAAAAAAATGAGTCATGTAACTTGTCAAACCACATGAGCTGTAATTAAACGAGCAAAAGCATTGCAACCACTTCCAGAAGCAAAATAACCAGTGATCTGGAGCGATACAAAAAGGAACAAAGAAAGAAAGAAAGAAAAAAAAAAAAAAAAAAAAACAGCATTCCTACATTTCATTGGGAACTAAAACACCTTCAGGGATTTATATAAACTTTTATAAGTTTAACTGTCATTTACTTCACTGCTGATACTTGTATTCACTCTAATTTGTCTTTTCCCTGAGCAAGACTTTGCCTTTCATCTATAACTTATGGTTACACTATCTTTGTAGGATAAATGGAAAGAACAGTTTCTTGAACATTTTCCGGGCACTGTTCTTGGATTTTAAGGCTGAGAAGATAATGAGGAAAGACTGTCTTAAGCAATTAAGTAGGCAGAATGATATATTTGAGAACAACTTTGACTATTAGCAGAGTATAAACACTAAGAAGAAAATGGGATAGATTAGAGCAGCCTTAATGAGATGTTTGGACATAGAAAACTTAACAAGGTGGGCAGTGGAGGAATTGGATATCTGAAGGTTTGTTGTGCTTACAAGGAAAAGATATATGGAAGTAGCCACCTAACCTATTAAATTCATAAACTGCAGTCACAAGAAAGTGTGTCATACCTGCACCAGCTTTCATAATCAATCATAATCAAATCAAAGTATGTCCTAAGGTCAACTAGAGTTCCTTATAAAAAAAATAAAATAAAAATAAAAAATAAAAATAAAAATAAATAAAGTCTTCTGGAATCTCTCTTAATATTTAATTTTTCAGCTTTCTATAGAAAAAAAAAAGAAAAAATCACTCGATCTATATTTTGCTGAGTTAAAGAAGCTTGTGTTTATTTGTTGTTGTTCTTGATGGTTTGTTTGCTTTTATGTGACAGGTTTTATATTTCCTTGATTGGCCAAAAGAGTTTTTTCTTCTTTCAGTTTGAAATTCACATATAACACTGGATAAACATTTCAGATGAAGCCTGTGCAGTATTTCATAGAGCGGGATAAGTGTTTTTCCAATTCACCTGGAAATAAATAATATTTTCTAAAATGTCACTTTTTTTTTTCCAGTTTTGCATTTTGATGTTTTATGTTCATATAATAATCATTTAACTTTATGTTGTTCTTTACCATCATTTTAGTTCATGAGACTTTTGTTCAGAGTCCTCAATTCTTTTCTATCATCTCTAAAAGTAAAACCTTGTCTTAGATCTCTTAGGTTTCAATTTTTTATTACTTCAAGGCATCCAGTTCTTTGTGGATTTAATCCTTCCTTTGTGTCAAGATTTTTTCCTAAATCTGTAGCTTAGAAAATTGCCCTCATATATTCATACTTCTTGTACTAAGATTACAGACTGCAGCATTCATCAAGTCAGTCACAACCCAGCACCCTGAAAATCTCCAGGTATCTCCTTCACCTCTAATCAAATATTTATTTTCTTCTTAGCTAGTACTGTCTATACTTTACTGTTCATGTATTATTGCAGCCTTCTACAGTTTAACTCAACATCTTACTGTATTTGGCATTTTATCATCATCTTTATATTCTGATAAATTAATTTTCCACATTTCTCTTTTTCATTTTATTTCCTCAGGGACTTATATTAAAGAATCAACAGAAGATCTGATACAACATCTTGTGTAATTTTTAAATATATGTGTAGCAAAACTGGAAACGATTACGATGACTAGCTTAGAATCAGAGTAAATCATACAACACTGCTAAAAAGGCAGTGAGTTTAGCTTATTATGTACTATTTTGGAAAAATGTATGTGTTACATTCATATAGACACATAGGACCCTCATGTCAAGTATATACACTAAGGCTTCACAATCACATTTGAAAACGTTGCATGTACTTTATAAGCTTTTATAAAGGTTCTGCAATTCTGAAGAGACAGATGATGCTCTGAGAGAGGAATTCACACACTAGTGCTTATTTGACAGAAGAATTATTTGTGTTGAATTGTGATTTTTAAGAGCTGACATAATAAATGCTAACTTAGTTTAAGTTCTGAGGCTAAAACATGGAAAAACAAACATAATGGAGCAAAGTGTTTGAAATTATGCTGCCTGAATGAGTTTACTCTTTTGTTTCAGGACTGCAATGCCTCTTTAAAGTTAGGGTTCTGATCCTGAAAGACAATTTCAAGATTAGATTTATATAACTACTTTCTTTTTTTTTAAAGTAGCTTTCTTTCCACCCTATGTGTGAGGTCGTTCACTGAAATTGGTGAAGGAGCTTCATTTCTTCTTTCTACTCTGTTCAGCCACAATCTGCTGTAAATAAAAAGTTTAGAACATTTTTTATTATTATTTTTATCTCTAAATATGGAGAAAATTGTACTTTAAATGTTCTAACACCACTGCATTCTCTTAAAAGTGATTCCTTTTTAAACTTGAGAGAATACTCAGGGCCAAATATAAATATAAATATATATATATTAAGAGGCTGGAATACCTCTCCTGTAAGTAGATGCTGAGAATACTGGAATTTATTAGCTTAGAGAAAAGAAGGCTCGGAGAGGATCTCATATAAATAACTCAGAGGAGGATGCAATGAAAGTAGAGCCATGTTCTTTTCAGTGGTACCCAGTGACAGGACAAGAGGAAATGGGCACAAACTGGAACACAAGTGGTTCCATCTAAAGAGCAGGAAGTACTTTTTTACTGTGCAGGTGATGGAACACTGGAACAGGTTGCCCAGAGAGACTGTGGAGTCTCTGTCCTTGGAGATCTTCAAAAGACATCTGGACATGGTCCAGGGCAACCTGTTTTAGGTGACTCTGCTTGAGCAGGGGGGTTGGACCTCCAGAGGTCCTTTCCAACTTCATTCTGTGATTCTCAGTTGTTACACTGTAACTGACAAAATTACTTCAAGTAGATTTTCAAGAGTTTAACAAGAACAAAATTAGGCCAAGATTTGATAGTACACAGTGTATCAAAACCACCAAAGCCATTAAGTAAGCTTGCTAGTTAAGCTTGCTACTAAGGAGTCTGGTGAGGTTAGCAAATTATATAGCAAACTTCAGATGGTTTAGTCTTAGTAGAAGCGAAATGCAATGTATTATCAGATATTTTGTTTGTTTGACTGTTTAATTATTAGAACTTTTTGTATACCTTTCTTCCTATTTTTTTTCTCTAACAGCCAATGTTTTATGTAAGTGACACTACCTGGATGATGTCCCTGTGTTGCAGACAAATCAGGGAGAGACTTATTTTCTTTCTTTCTTTTTTTGTTATATTTACGGTAGTATTTGGCTTGTATAGACCACTTGCATTTGATGCCAACCTAATCTGGAGAAAGTGAAATAATTTTAGAATTGATTCAGTTTTTCTTCCAAAGAAAATTCAGTGGATGATATAAACAATAGTTAATTATGTCCAAGAACCTATTTTATCCAATTCTACAGGAATATAATCTGTTATACTATACCTCTGAGAACAAAAAAAGCTACCAACAAAAACAACAACAACAAAAACTAATTGTGAGAAGACTGAGTTTGAAATATTATCATGATAATCTACAACAACACATTAATATATGTACACACATACTAAGAAATTAGAATTTTATATAGAAATTTTTTGGAACCATGTAGTAGAACACTGAAAAATGCAGGTATATCTTTTTTTACAAGACCATAAATCATTGGCTATAAATTAAACACTGTATAGCTTTATTTGTAGTTACTGGAATTATGTAAATAATATTAAAAGGGGGGGAAAAAAAAAAAAAAAAGATAGCTGAAATCTGTTCTATTTAGTGACCATTACTGAGTTACTAGAAGGTGGTGATTTTCTTCAGACATGATATAATTTCAACATCGTATGTATATTGCTTTACTTACTGAAATAAATAAATAAATAACGTTCTTTTTTTTGTGAGTAAATGATATTTATTCAGTAGCATGTTCAAAATATTTGCCTCAAGCTTTAAGATTTTGAGTGATGTGAGTTGTAGTCAGCTGTTAGTATATCTGTTCCCTCATTTGCTGCAGTAACATTCCTTCTGAATTTAAATATTCAAAGGTGAGTTAAAGTGACCAGGGTTGAAGGCCCTAATCACTGTGCTTTTATAGCCCAAATACAACAGTCTGCAAGAAAAATAATTGAAGATATTTATTTATTTATTTATTTTTCCCCTCGGGTAGGTGCTACGAGGTATGACTCTGAATTTGTAATATTCCAGTGTTAATATTAATAAAAGGAATAATAATAATAATAATAATAAAATAAATAAGTCAAAAGTGTGTTTTTTGTTGTTATAGATTTAAATGCTGATCAATATTCAAAGACAGTATAATGGGTGCTTTTCACATACGCCTACAGAGACATCTGTGGTACTCAAATATAACATCTTTTTCTTAGTATGTAACAGAATATTACATTGTCAAAATTAGTGAGATTTCTGATGGAAATAAAAACAGGCCAGATCTGAAAACTGAAATTTGAAAGCTATTTGGATTTCAGTTTCCTTTCAAGTTCTTCTTTATAAAGAGTGTATAAAAAAATATCCAGTTTGCTTTTTTGGTTATTTTCTGTTGCATTTGAAGAAAAACAAATCCTTTTTTTCTTTTTTTTTTCTTTTTTCTTTTTTTTTTCCAATGCAGTAAGTAGAAAACATTACTTGTACCAGCATATATATCATTTCAAAAAGATTATAATTAACATGGTACCAAATACCTACTTGTTTTAACTCTTTAGCCAAATTGCCATTATTCTCACCAGAAAACTATGAAGCAGCCAGAACACACATTAAAAAACCTTAGTAGACTTTAATGTATAACTCACAGACAGAGAAATGACTTCAGAGAAATTTCCTCTGACTATTTTATGCTACTTTTTAGGGGAAGTCATCATTTTTATAATATTGTCTTTGGCTTATGCCAGTATATATATATATATATATATATAAAAAATATATAAATATATAAAAAATATATATATATATTAAAAAAAAGATTATTTAAAGATTATTTTATTATGAAGTCTGAAAACTTAATGACACCTGATAAAATTTCATTTTATGGATTTTTTGTTTACAATGTGCATTTGAAGTGAGTTTGAACACTGAAATGAACTGAGAGGTAAGGCTGAGTGAGTGAATTATATTTTATGGAAGTAAGTTATGAAAAAAATTAGCAAATACAAAAACAGAATAGAAGAAGAAATAGAGTGCTTCCCCAGAGTGCTTCCCAAGAACTTACAAATCTGCCTTTTTTTTTTTTTTTTTTTTCTTTTTTTTTTTTTTTTTTTTTACTTCATTGTAACTCCTTTTCCCAGGCCAGGTTCTTTTCTCTTTCCTTCCCTCTCCTGTGAAATGAAATGCAATAAGTCCATTTCTGGCCATATATATTACCAATTCAGAGCATTACAAAGCTAAATTCTCCCTGACAAAGAAGTTAACTCCATATGACTTCAGAAGGGTAGATGCCACAATTTCAATTCGTTGTCTAAACTTCTCTTATGATTAAAAGGCAAAGATGTGAACTTCTAGAATAACTTTGATTTTATAAACATCTAAAATAAGGTGATCATTTCTGATAAGTATTTATTTATCCATTTATTTATTTTAGCCGTTGAATTTAAGTGCTATCTAAATGACAGGTCTAAATATAGATACATTGCATATAGTCGAGGACAGTTTAAGTTAAAAGCAGTGATGATGAAAATGATGTGTAGAACATAACCTAAGAGGAAAGTCATAGAAACAAGGTGTTGAAGATATTTCATGCTTCAATAGAAATTTGTGATTTTACTCCCCCCCCCCCCCATATATATGTATGTAACCATTATCATGGTATTATATTACCATAATATACTCTATATAATATTAATATAGAGAGATATTATATATTACATTAATCATAGTATATATTATATATACTGTATTATATATAGTATATGATATTACATATTATTATATATATATTATATATATATTTAAAGGTGATATGTCTTTCTCTTCAGGTGATTATTTTGGTTCTCAGAATATCAACTCAGCACATCATGAAGCTTGGACCTTAGATGGATCAGCAAATAACAGCTAAGAAGACTGTCAGAAGACATTGCCAGTTAAAACAATATTTTTTGGTCTTTCATTTCAATATTTTCATATGAGCATAAAAAAGTTAAATTTATTTTAAAGAAATTCTAGAAGAATAAAATTATTTTACGTAACTTTGAATGTGTTTCTGTTTTAACCATTACCTGATTCTCTTCTTTAGAAATAAGCAGATACTAAAATATTTTTAAGTTAAAAATTTCTCTTCTGTGATATCAGTTTTCTGAGTCTCTTACAGAACAAACCAACATTAAAGAAGTGGGTGCATGCATACAGAATGAACACACGTTTGGAAAATATATGCCAGTTTATGGTGGTTTTACATTAATGACTAGCTAAACTCCACCACACCACTCTCTTACTCCTCCTCTTTAAAAGAGCAGGGGGAGAAAATATGATGAAAAAGTGTTCAAGCATTGAGATAAATACAGGGAGATGACTCAACAGTTACCATCACAGGAAAACAGACTCAGCATAAGGAGATTAATATTATTTAATGCTTATAACTAACAGATGAGAGCAGCAAGAAAAGCAAACTAAGAACACCTTCCCCCCACACGCTTCTACTGCCTCCTGATGAGTGGTGCAGGGGAATGGAGAATGGAGGTTATAGTCCATAATGTTTCATCATCTGCCATTCCTTCATCTGCACTCTCTTCTCCTGGTCCAGTATGGTGTCCCTTCCATTTGTTGTGGTCCTTCCCAAACTGGTCCAGCATGGGCTTTCTACAGACTGCGGTTCTTAAAAAAATGCTCCAATATGACCACGGGGGTGCAGTCCTTCAGGAATGAACTATTACAGCAGGGATCCCCCACAAGAAAACCTGCTCCATTGTGGTCTCCTTTACATGGGCTTCTGTTCCAGACCCAAGTCTGCTCCTGTAGAGGTTCTTCATGGGCTGCAGCCTCCTTCAGGGCACATTCACCTGCTCCACCATAGGCTCCTTCACAGTCTGTAGCACACAGATCTACTCTGTTGTGGTACCCCATAGGCTGCAGGGGGACAGCCTGCTCCACCACAGGCTGTAGGGGAACTTCTGCTCCAGTGCCTGAAGCACTCATCCCCCTCCTTTTTCACTGACCTTAGTACCTGCAGGGCTTTTTCAATCTAAATTTTCTCACTTCTCTCTTCCAGCTGCTGTTGCACAGCAGTTTTTCGTGGTGTTGGTGTTTTCTTTATTGTTTTGTGTTTTGTTTGTTTGTTTTTATTTTTGTTTTTGGTGTGTGTGTGGGGGGTGTCTTAAATATGCACTCACAGGCTTGCAACCAGCATTGCTCATTGGTTCAGATTTGGTCAGTGGTGATTCCCTTTTGGAGCTGGCTGGAACTGGTTCTTATTTAACATGGGGTAGCTTCTGAGAGCCTCAGATGAGAAGCTACCCCTGAAGCCCACTGCTATCGAAATCTTGCTGTGTAAGACCAATACACCATTTTACATTTTCAATACAAAATTTCTAATTCCTCTTTTTTATTACTTTCTTTTCTTTTAGATTTTATAACTTTTACAAAATTTAGTGTTTTTGTTTTGCTTTGGTTTGGTTTCTGTTTTCAATAATTTATCACCAGTCATAACAATGTTTTCTGAGATGTCAGTGCTTTGGTCACACAAATGACCTCCAAGATCACCTAGTCCAACCTCTGACGTAACACTAACAAGTCCTACACTAAACCATACCACTAAGCTATACACCTAAACATCTTTTAAAGACCTCCAAGGATGGTGACTCAACCATTTGGGGCAATGGGGCAGCCCATTCCAATGCCTAACAACCCTTTCAGTAAAGAAGTTCTTCCTAACATCCAACCTAAACCTCCCCTGGTGCAACTTTAGCCCATTCTCCCCTTTCCTATCACCAGGCACATGGGAGAATAGACCAAGCCCCACCTCGCTACAGCCTCCCTTAAGGTACCTGTAGAGTGCGATACGGTCGCCCCTGAGCCTCCTCTTCTCCAGGCTGAACAATCCCAGCTCCCTCAGCCGCTCCTCTTAAGACTTGTTCTCCAGACCCCTCACCAGCTTCGTTGCCCTTCTCTGGACTCTCTCGACCACCTCCATGTCCTTCTTGTAGCGAGGGGCCCAAAACTGAACACAGTGCTTGAGGTGCGACCCCACCAGAACCGAGTACAGGGGGACAATCACTTCCTAGACCTGCTGGCCACACTGTTTCTTATGCAAGCCAGGATGCTGTTGGCCTTCTTGGCCACCTAAGCACACTGCTGGCTCATATTCAGCCGACTATCAACCAGTACTCCCAGGTCCTTCTCTGCCAGGCAGCTTTCTAATAAGAGAATCATTTTATAAACAACATATCCCACAAACAGCTTTCAATTTACTAGAATCTACCAGAGCAATTCTACAATGTTTGACAAAACCACAAGGTTGATTGGTGCCTTAAGTCAATTTTCAATATTTTTTGAAAACTTAATCTTTTTTTTTTTTTTTTCTAAATATATGACTTTTAAGGTTAACTGGCTGTATTGTGGTTGAATTTATCTTTTTCCCCAGTAAACAACATACAAGACAAGCTAGCTCTCTTCTGTCTACTTATTCCTATTATTCACTCACCCAATAAATTAATATATCCTCCATGTTTTTTGTTTTGTTTTTGTTTTTCAAATTGACTAAATTAGCTTTGCTAATTTAGCTTAGCTGTTCACCTAAGCATTATTTAAAAATACTGAATTACAGTGACTGTTTGTATAGGCTAATGGAAATACGGGGAATCTAACTTCTTGAGCAGGATAGTCAGTTGCCATCTGAGTAGTGATGACAGTGTCTGTTGCAAAGGTCCTTGCATCTTTGACAGGATTGGTTGAGACTCATCAAACTGATATGCTGGTGATGTTCTATAACCAATTGTCCCCTGATCCTTTATGAGTACTCCAGTTCACATATGATTCACTGTTATTATCTCAAGCTGTGTACCAAACATATCTTAACTTATTCAGAAGACTGTTCTATACTACCCCTGCATATGCAAAAATGATATCTATTCAAGTATTTAAGATTATCGTTTTGCAATTGCACTTTGGGCAATTCCATTTGTCTACATCAGGGACTATATGGGAAGTCTTCTGGACTGCCCAGACTTTCCTGAAGGTGTTAATCAACATGTTTAGGCATGTAAATAATACCTATTAGTTAGTATACACAGGGGAGGAGCTGTCTGAGTGTATTTTGGGGACTTGACAAATTCTTGTCCCAGACAGTTCTGCTATCATTTGGCTAGTTCTGTTGTGAAGTGGACTAAGAGTTCTGTCAATAACCTGGCTTCAAATCCTCGCTTAGAAATTAAATCAGTTACTTTGCTGCAGATCAGTCTATTGTGTTATCTAAGCAGAGACTCTGGGGGACTTTCCTGCATCTGATGCCTACGCTGATCTGGAGTGAAAACGGGGTACCTCAAGCATGTATACAAGCACAGCTCTACTCTGTCAAGATATTCCTCATAAAGTGCCCTATATCTCATGAAAAGTTCTTTTAGTTTTATTTTCCTGTTTACTTAGTACCAATTTCATTTTAGCATTACCAGTAGTTTTAAAGAAAGAGAAGAAAATGTACTTTGCTTCTTATTATGAAATACAGGATTGAAAAAAAAAAAAACAAATTTCCACTAAGAACTATGTGGGCAAGTTACTCCAGTAAGTTTCTAATTGGAACAAGTCAAATTGGAAAGCATGTATAAAGTGAACAGGGCAAATGGTGAATAGAAATTCTGAATATTTCTGTTCTGACTAAAAGGGAATGACCACTTGGAAATCATGAAGTGTAAATTAGTTTGGATAAGTTTGGATAAAAAGGAGTGGGATAAATTATCTTAAACACTCAGAACAGGATGAAATGTGTTCTGAATGTTGTTGTGGGATTCAGCTGTTGATTCAGATTCATAAATTCAAGTGATTATGGGCAGGTAGACACTTATATAGTAAGGTTTCATTATAGTCTACAAAAATCTGATCAATATAGGCAACAGATAATTATTCACGTTACCTAAATTGAATGCATCCAGCTGATCAGCTAAACAGGTCTCTAGAATCCTTTCACTGATTGATTGTCCCAGAGATCTAGCTTCACGTTCAAAGCTGAGCATTATATACAGTCAGTAGTAAAGCATGTATTGGAAAATGAATCATCTTTCCTAAAGCCATGTTACAAACAAAACCCAGTTAAGACTATTTCTCTGTCAGTAGTAGGTCAAACCTTATAGTTCTGTGATTGAATGTGTCTTCTCAAAAGAAGAATGACCTTATGCATGCTGTCTACTTTTCAGAATTGGTGCTGGTGCTCACTTTTCATCTGCTGTTTGTGCTCACTCTTCAGCTGTTCCCAGGCCTTCTCTAGAAAAGTGCTATTTAGCCAGAAGAAAAGCATCACGGAAAAGCATCTGTCTATGCCTTAGTCTTTGTTAGTTTGCTAGTGTGAAACCCTTTAGATTAACATGCTAGCTGTGAGGTTGACTTCTCTGATGCAAGTCACCTGAACAGAGGATTTTCATTTATAATTCTCAGGTTTCAGTTGCAACACTTAGCTTTCTAGAGTGTAAATATTATAAATTTCAACAGCAGAGAGGCAACAAAGTATTTCTGGAGGATCTATTTCCATACAAAGCTTTTTCTACATATTTCATATCAAATACAAAATCAATATAAATAAAATTTGCTATAAATATTTAGAAAGAATAACCTCTTGTAAATATCAAACAAAAATATAGTGGTTAAACTTGTAAGTGAGCTTTGTTTCAAAGCCCTGAAGAAGACTGAAGAAGAATGCTTTTATTTACAAATGCAAATAAACTCTAGATATCGAGACTGGGTATTAAGATTTTATTGTAAAAACAAATAAAATTATTCTTGGGTAAAGTCCCATCAAATCTACATGATTCAGCAATAATGTATACTATTTCACTTGAGTGCCAAAAGAATGCACCAGGAATTCTGCTATATTAATTTCTTGTTTAAAACCCAAGCTAAAGAACATAGCTATACAAAAGGTTTGAATGTTGCACTAGTGTACTGAGTTTTGTTAATTAGACTGGAATTTTCTTTGAAAGCATGCATTTTCAAATCCATTTATGCTACTTGGAGGATAACATTGTGTTCACTGTATCATATCTCAGTCCACCAAAAAGAAAATGTAGCATTCTAACAAAGAGTTAAGGACCTCAATTCTTTCCTACAGTGAAGAACACGAAATAATTGGGTATAACAATTGGCTGTATATATACTCATGTTGTGTATAATACAAATAATGTGTGTATATATACTCCATTTCTCAGGCTACTTTCTGTCATTACAGTTTTGAGGAACAAATAGGGGTAGAAGGAAACCAAGTGCAGTGAGTTGAATTGCATATTCTCTGTTAGCAATTTAACTCTTAGTTTAGTTTAGTTTAGTTTAGTTTAGTTTAGTTACTTGATCACTTATCTTTCCTGCATATTTTATAATTGTTTACTGGACTGGCATGTTTAGTTAATTTTTAAGGCCTGTAATGTCTATTTTTAATCTATAGTTGAACTTCTTGCCTGGGAAAATATTTTCAGAAAAGATACAAAAAAGTACATGTACAGACTACTGCATATCTTGCAGCTTAATTTTTATGTGAATTAACTGTATTTTTTTGACATCTATGTTACCGTATAGAATATCCCTACAGAACATACAACTGAACATACAAGAACCCAATTACCTTGTTTATTTTCCACCAAAAAGACCCTTATTTAGCAATACATAAAATGCACACCTAGTTTAAAATATATGACCGACCCTAAAGAATCCTAAATAGAAGAAATGTATAAATGTTTTGTATGTATTATACAAAATAGTGGTGTCTAGATATCTAAAAGTTTATTGACTGGCTTTCTGGGAGTGTGGCCATGGGGGTCGACAAGCCCCATGGTTGGTGATAACATCGGACTCTTAATGATGAGGCCATGAGGAACGTAAAGAATTTAGAAGGAACAGAGAAGGGTGATTCAGGAGCCTTGCTGTCTCAAACTGCTTGTTCTCCAGCCATTAAGACATGGAAGTTGCTGGGTGTTTGCTGTTGCCGGGGAAAGTTGTTGACCAATGAATAGTTAGTGGAAAAGTACTGCTGTAGAGCGACTGGTATAAGAAAGGAGCCTTTCCTCAACAGTAGAGTTGAAGTTATGTCCTCAATAAAGTAGTAGCAGTTACTGATCCTAAACGAACCCTGGTTTCCATGTGGTCTTTATGCCACATGACTATCATCCTGTCAGAGGGAATAGAGATGGGTACAGTCCAATTCAAGAAATTTGTGATAGGTGACTCACCAGAGGACCATGCAGCTGACCAAATGGACCTTGACAGGCTAGAGAGGTGGACTGAAAAGAATCTCATGAAATTCAACAAGGAGAAGTGCAGAGCCCTCTACCTGAGGAGCAACAACCCCAGGCACTTGCTGGGGTTCTCCCAGTTGGAACACATCTCTGCAGAAAAAGACCTAGGAGTCCTAGTAGACACAAAGTTAAACATGAGTCAGCAAGGTGACCTTTTGCTAAGAAGGCTAACCGTATTCTTGTCTACATTAGGCAAAGTATCACAAGCAGGTCAAGAGAGGTGATCCTTCCCATCTACTCAGAACAGGTGAGGGTGTACCTGGAGTATCATGTCCAGTTCTGGGCCCTCCAGTACAAGACAGACCTAGATATACTGGAAAGAGTGCAGTGTAAGGCCACCAAGATGATAAAGGGATTGCATTACCTCTCCTGTGAGAAGAGGCTGAGAGGGTTGGGACTGTTCAGCCTGGAGAAGAGAAGGCTCAGGGGGGATCTTATCAATGTGTATGAATACCTGAAGGGAGGATTCAATGAAGGAGGAGCCATGCTCTTTTCAGTGGTGTCCACTGACAAAAAAAAAAAAAAAAAAAAAAAAAAAAAAAAAAGAGGAAATGGGCTCAAACTGGAACACAAAAAAGCACTTCTTTACTCTGAAGGTGATAGAACACTAGAACAGGTTGCCCAGAGAAGCTGTGGAGTCTCCCTCCTTGGAGACCTTCAAAAGCTGTCTGGACACAGTGGTGGGCAACCTGCTCTAGCTGTCTAGCTGTCCCTTCCTGAGCAGGTAGTTTGGAGCAGATGACCTCCATAGGTCCCTTTCAACCTTAACCATTCTGGAATTGTTCCAGAAACAACTAGATCACTGGAGAAGTATGAATCTGCAGTTATACATGCCCTTGAGGATAGTACATGGGCCCAATCTTTCCCTAAAAAATGGTTAACTCCACTGTTAAAATAAAAATCTGAAGAAAAATCCTGAGTTTTGAAGAATTTGCTTTCTATTAGGAAATAAAAAAAAAAATATTAATGTCTTAGTTGCTGTTGCTGAAACACACAAATCAGGAAAATGTGCTAAATCTGGATTACACCTATATTTGATTACGCAGACATGCCCTAAGAAATCATGTTCAGTTTCTTCCCAATTATGATCACTAAATTCCATTCAAGGTCACTGAGGATCAGAACATATATCTCCCTTGTTCGAAATGTGATTTTATTTTATTATTTTTTTTCCTTCACGTGAACACTAGCCAGTTACATATTTCAATAATTAACCAGATTGCCCCATTAAATTTACCTAGATTTGTAATTTTTTACCTTTCTACATATGCTATGGTATTTCATACTTTCCTAACATTAATTTTGTGTTGTTCACATCATAAATAAGATAATCATTTGCAATGTGACAAAAACAAAGTCAACTTGGAGACCATTACAAATCGATTATTCTTTTCTTTTGAAATGATAAGATCCTAATATCAGTCTCTGATAATATCATAAAAAAGATTTTTTATTTTTTTTTTAACCAGGTAAAATCAACCACAAATTAGAGGATCACAAAATGATTAAGGTGAATCAAACAGCTTTAGACTTCTATGAATAAGTTAACCAGTTTTGTGTATTTTATTTCATCCAGACTGATTTTGTACATTTTTTTCATCATAATATCATGTCAAACTGCCTTACCGTAAAATTAAACGGAGCAACAGACCAAAAACATGAGGTAAAAAAAAAAAAAAAATATCTGAGGGAAATTTTTACATCACCATCTCCTTCAAACACCTTATTCTATGGACCTTGCAGGATATTACTTGCTTATGGTTTTTAGAAAGACTGTGTAATTATAAATCTTTATTTTTTTTTCTATTTTTTCAATAATGTAATATGTATATTAATACATATGTATACTTGTATAATTTTACATTGTTATGAATAGAACCAGGAGTATAATGTTTGGCATGGACATTTCTACAGTATCGACAATAAGAAACTTACAAAATCTTTACTCTTTCCTTTGTTTTGACTCGTTTGTACCATTTGGGGGATTTTGAATTACTCAGAATGTCAGTAATTCTCTCTTTACATATACTTTGTAACTTTACAAATGAGACCAACATGTGACGAAAAAACTACAGTATGTTAATCTAAACAAAAATAGAACAATGCTCTAAATTTAAAAACAAGAAAATCATGAATTGAAATTATCTTTTAAAATATTTACTATCTTCAGACTACTGTATCTCTCAGAGACAGACAATTTAAGCTTAAATTTGAATATTCTGACTATTGTAATTCAATCTGTTCAGCTGTATCTAGGTACCCCTAAATTATTTGGTTTCATCTGAACACCTTTCATCTCTACATGCAAAAAGAGAGAGTCTGCAGCAGTTTCAGATAGATATAAATGAAGTAAATTGTATGTTCCCTAATATTCTGAGTTTTGTGCCTCCCTTATCTTGCATTATCTAGGGTATTTACTCCTATTTCCATGGGAGCAAAATGATATTGAATTTTTTAAAAAAAAAAAATCATTTGAAGTCTGTTTAGTGCAATAAATTACTATTCTTTGATATATATAGGCAGAATGAAACCATCAAGACTGAACAGGTATGCTCAAATAAATTTCTCAAGTTCTAGTCACTGTAATTAAGTCTAAGAAAAAGGAGCATTCCCAGTAATGCACACTATAACGCAAGCTTAGTATTTCCCAGAAAAAGACCGAATGTCATAGTGAAAATATAACTGAGAACATTGTAGACAGCCACATCCAGCTATCAAATCATTTTCTAACAGGGGAAAAAAAAAGAAAAAAAAAAGTAGCAGCAGCCTGTGGAACAGTCAATTAGAAATGCACGATACTTAGAAGGTAAAATTTTGTCTTCATTCAAATGCTTAATACTTGGCATTTTGATAGGTGCAACCACCTGTGTCTTAAGACATAACCATTATTTGTGGCTTTTCTTATGGATGATGACTGTCTTTTGTTCTTCAATCACTATATCTAACAAATTCAGTATGGGGCACTGTAAAATATTGGCCTTCAAAATTATGTAAGAGAACTGAGTAACTTACTGAATCATCAGCATTGTATTCTCCAGTTCCAGCATTTTTCCTGTGATAACTATATGTATATATATATATATATATATATATATAAGATGACATTTATTTTAACAGTAGGAATCTCTAAAGAGAAAAGATCTGGCACTTCATTGTTATGACCCAGCCTACTCTTAAGTGTGTATAAATATTCAGCATATTTTATTTTATATATATATATATATATAATTTGAATTATCAAGATATTTAATATTACTCTGCTCATCTGGAGCAACACCTATTTTCTGTAAACACATTCAGTCGATTCAGTGGTGAATGATGTGGGCAACAAAGTGACAGCTAGAATAATGCTGTCACTATTTTTTATTTTAAATCACTTTTTTTTTTAATTTTATTTTTATTTTTCTGCTTATCTTCAGAATTGCTCCTTCTGGTACAGTGCATAATGTCTTATTTTTTGTCTTCAATAGCCCATTTAGTGTCTAGCTCTGGTAAAGTTTGCTTGTTTCTCAGCAGCGGTAGAGTTAAATTTAAGTAGGTTGATACTGTCATTCAGCCCTTATTGAAAGCTATGATTTATTCATTAACATTAAATCTTCTGTTATATGTATTTACAATGGTAGGGATATAGGAAACATAGGGAATTTTTCATCGTATAGAATAACTGAACAGGATAATTTTAACCCTTATAATTTCTCCGAGCTTTAAAAACTTTTTTTTTTCTTTTTTTTTTTTTTTTTTCTGAATGACATCTATTCCAACAATGATTTTGCCCCTTCTATCTCAAATCATTCCATGGGTAATAAAAGTACTTCTTCTCATCAAACTTTAAAACCAACACAAAACAGAGCCACCCCACCACAACTTATACATTGATTCTCCCAACTCCAAACCAAAAAACAATTTTTTGTGATTTTTTTTTTAATAGAACAAATATTTAAAAAAATAGATTTAAAATATTCAGTTGTTCAGAAGATTTTATTTAATCATAGTTATTGCTAATATTTGAAATCTAAAGTGAATGTCTATTAGCTGTTCAGGATCTTAAATCAATTGGCAAATATATATTGCTTTCATTAATTTAAGCGTCTAAAGAAATATCAAAAGGTACGTTCATTTTTAGATTGTTATTTTGTACTTTAGTAAAGTCTCATGTACTGGATTTGTCTGGGATAGAGTTAATCTTCATAGTAACTTGTGTGTATATCATCTCTATGTCATAAAACGTATTTCCTAGAAGACACTGTTCTTTGTGAATACTTTACCACTCTTAGAATTAAGCCATATATATATAATATATATAATCTTAATTCAAAACATATCATTTTTCCAGCAAATATTGACTGTGAATTATGTTTAATACAGTATTTTGTTGTTGTTGTTTATTTAACCCTGTTCCCCTGGAAAATGAATGTAAATGACTATTTTATCTGTTTCCCCACTAACAATCTCCAAATCTATTTTATTTTATTTATTTATTTATTTATTTTCTCTTTTCAGGCAAACTAGAAGAGTCAGGACTCTCTAAGAGAATTACATTCTCAAGAGTTTCACAAAAATCCATAGCTGCTAAAGGAGATATAAACTATTGGGTGTTAATAAGTTATTTAAATATTTTTTGCCTGGTACTCCAATTTCTCCCACTAAACATCATAGTGTATGTGACTTTGCTAAAATTATCTTGAGTGGAGACAGTATCAGTATATGCAAATATTACTATCATTCTCCTGAAAAAAAAAAAAAAAAGATATCAGATCTGTGTTGATTTTTTAAAATAAAATATCTATTTCACAAGTATATTGCAAATGTTTATTTCCAATCTGTATTTCAATTTAACGATATCATAATGGTACCATCTGTAATAAGTAATCCAATATTCTCCAGTGGGACTTTGTCCATCAATGAGAAGAAGACCATTCAGTATTTATTAGATATAAATGAAAAATATTTTATTCTATTGTACATTTTACTTGCTGGGAGAAAATAAATAAATAAATAAATAAATGAATGAATGAATGAATGAATGAATGAATGAATGAATCAGCCCTTAGATACAACCAAACAGATTTTACAACCTTTTACATCTGTTTTGTTGATTGTAAATGTCTTAGATCCCAACCTTCAATCAGACTTGTGTTACAGTTATGCAGATATAGGCAATCCCATCTGACATACTTGCATGGTTGACATTTACTAGGCTTTTAGGATAATTTCTTTCTTGTTTTGCTAGACTTCAGTACTGCAGAGTAGGACCTCTGCTGAAATGTCTGCACAGTGCTGGCAGCAGCTACATATATCATAAATAATGATTGTTCTGTGTACCATGACAACAGAGAGTACTGGGGCGTGAAAGCAAAGAAACCACTAACCACACAGAGGACGAGGTATGCATCCAGACCCTTTGGCTCCAACTTATTTTCACTCAAATTCATACTTTCTCAAGTAAAATTTCAAACAACACAGATCAGAAATCAGTCATCATATTACACTCACATCTCTGTCCTCATCAGCTAATTATAGTTAAGCTACCTGTGTGAAGATAAAAACTCATAGGTTTAGCACAAAATTGTATGTGCAGGAAAATTGTTAATAAACATGGAAAAATTACCTGGACAAGCTTGAGAAGTGGTTCCACGTGACCCTACTGAGGTTCAACAAGGCCAAGTGCAAGGTGCTGCACCTGGGCTGGGGCAATCCCAGACATGAGGACAGACTGGGAGAAGAACTCATAGAATAGAATCATAGAATCATAGAATATCCTGAGTTGGAAGGGACCCTTAAGGATCATCAAGTCCAACTCTTGATACCGCACAGGTCTACCCAAAAGTTCAGACCATGTGACTAAGTGCACAGTCCAATCTCTTCTTAAATTCAGACAGGCTCGGTGCAGTGACCACTTCCCTGGGGAGCCTGTTCCAGTGTGCAACCACCCTCTCTGTGAAGAACCCCCTCCTGATGTCGAGCCTAAATTTCCCCTGCCTCAGCTTAACCCCGTTCCCGCGGGTCCTGTCACTGGTGTTAATGGAGAAAAGGTCTCCTGCCTCTCGACACCCCCTTACGAGGAAGTTGTAGACTGTGATGAGGTCTCCCCTCAGCCTCCTCTTCTCCAGGCTGAACAGGCCCAGTGACCTCAGCCGTTCCTCGTACGTCTTCCCCTCCAGGCCTTTCACCATCTTCGTAGCCCTCCTCTGTACACTCTCCAACAGTTTCATGTCCTTTTTATACTGTGGTGCCCAGAACTGCACACAGTACTCGAGGTGAGGCCGCACCAGCGCAGAGTAGAGCGGGACAATCACCTCCCTTGACCTACTAGCGATGCCGTGCTTGATGCACCCCAGGACACGGTTGGCCCTCCTGGCCGCCAGGGCACACTGCTGGCTCATATTCAACTTGCTGTCTACCACGACCCCCAGATCCCTCTCTTCTAGGCTGCTCTCTAGCGTCTCATCGCCCAGTCTGTACGTGCAGCCAGGGTTTCCCCGCCCAGGTGCAGGACCCGGCACTTGCTCTTATTGAACTTCATGCGGTTGGTGATCGCCCAGCTCTCCAACCTATCCAGATCCCTCTGCAAGGCCTTTCCACCCTCATTCGAGTCCACAACTCCTCCAAGTTTGGTGTCATCAGCAAACTTGCTCAAAATACCTTCTATTCCTACATCCAGATCGTTTATAAAAATATTGAAAAGTACCAGCCCTAAAATGGAGCCTTGAGGGACCCCACTGGTGACCGCCCGCCAGCCTGACGCAGCCCCATTTACCATAACCCTTTGGGCCCTGCATGTTAGCCAATTGCTCACCCATCGTATGATGTTTTTATTTAGCTGTATGGTGGACATTTTGTCCAGTAGGATCCTATGGGAAACTGTGTCAAAAGCCTTGCTGAAGTCCAAAAAAATCACATCAGCTGGTTTCCCTTGGTCCATCATACGGGTGATCTTATCATAAAAGGAAATCAGGTTAGTTAGGCAGGACCTGCCCTTCACAAACCCATGCTGGCTGGGACCAATGACTGCTTTGTTCCCCAGGTGCGCCTCAATAAGTTCGAGAACCATCTTCTCCATGATTTTACCAGGCACTGACGTGAGACTGACAGGCCTGTAATTGCTAGGGTCTTCTTTCTGACCCTTCTTGTAAATCGGCACAACATTTGCCAGCTTCCAGTCTACCGGGACCTCTCCAAATTCCCAGGATCGTTGAAAAATAATTGAGAGAGGTTCCGCGATGACGTCCGCCAGCTCTTTCAGCACCCGGGGATGAATCCCATCCGGACCCATGGACTTGTAGGGATCCAGGTGGAGTAGCAAATCCCGCACACGTTCAGGGTCGGTTGGGAGTTTGTCATACCCACTGTCCCGGTCCTCCAGCTCAGGGCACCCTGGGTCCCGAAGCCCATCATCGGCATTGAAGACAGAGGCAAAGAAGGCGTTAAGCGTCTCTGCTTTGCCTATGTCATTGTCTGTGAGGATACCTTCCCTATCAAGGAGCGGCCCTATGTATTCTTTAGTTCTCCTTTTTCCATTCACATATCTGAAAAAGCCCTTTTTATTTTCTCTCACAGACACAGCCAGCTTCAACTCTAGGTGTGCTTTGGCCACACGAATTTTCTGCCTACAAACACGAACAGCATCCCTGTATTCTTTCCATGACACCTGGCCCTCCTTCCAGTAGCGAAACACTCTCTGTTTCCGCCTAATCTCCATTAGAATGTTCCTGGTCAGCCACGCTGGCCTCCTGCCCCGCCTGCCTGACTTGCGATATTTAGGAATTGCTTGATCTTGTGCTTCTAGGAGGCATCGTTTAAAGAATGACCAGCACTGGTGGACATCGAGGCCTTCAAGAGCAGTTTCCCAGGGGACCTTGCTGACTAGTTCCCTGAGCAGCCTGAAGTCCGCTTTCCCCATATCTAGGGATGAGGTTTTGGTGGCACTTTTCCTTCTGTCACCGTAAATTTTGAACTCAACCACTTCATGGTCGCTTTGACCAAGGCGGCCACCAATCACCACATCTCCCACCAGACCCTCTCTGTTTTCTAGCAACAGGTCTAGGAGGGCACCTTTCCTAGTTGGCTCCGTTAGCACCTGCACCAAGAAGTTATCATCTAGGTGCTTCATGAACCTCCTGGACTTGCTCGTGTCAGCCGTGTGGCACTCCCAGTTAACGTCTGGCAAGTTGAAGTCCCCCATAAGGACAAGGGGAGTTAATCTCGAGGCCTCTCTTAGTTCTGTAAAGAATAATTTATCGGCGCTATCGTCCTGGCCAGGCGGTCTGTAATAGACTCCCACAACGACATCCCCTTTATTCGTTGAGAGAACTCATTGAGAGAAGCCTTGCAGAGAAGGACTTGGGGGTTCTAGTGAAGGAAAAGCTTGACATGAGGCAGCAGTGCGTGCTTGCAGCCAAGAAGGCGAACTGCATCCTGGGCTGCATCAACAGAGAAGTGGCCAGCAGGTTGAGGGAAATTATTGTCCTCCTCTGCTCTGCCTTTGTGAGGTCCCACTTGGAGTATTGCATACAGGTCTGTGGTCCCCAGCAAAAGAAGGATGTTGATCTGTTAGAACAGGTCCAGAGGAGGGTTACAAGGTTGATCAGAGGACTGGAGCACTTCTCCACCTGAGAAAGCCGGGGCTGTTCAGCCTGAAGACAAGGCTCCAGAGTGACCTCATTGCAGCTCTTCATTACTTAAAGAGGGCTTATAAAAGAAATGGAGAGCAACTTTTTGATCAGTCAGATAATGACAGGACAAGGGGAATGGTTTTAAACTAAAAGAGGGAAGATTTAGATTAGAGGTTAGGAGGAAATTCTTCACTGTGGGGTTGGTGAAGCACTGGAACAAGTTGCCCAAAGAAGCTGTGGATTCCTGGAGGTGTTCAAGACCAGGCTGGACGAGGCTCTGGGCATCCTGCTTTCACGGGTGGCATCCCTTCCCATGGCAGGGGGTGGGGTGGGGGGTGGGTTGGAACTAGATGATCTTTAAGGCCCCTTTCACCCTGAGCCATTCTATGAATCTATGATCCTATAATTCTAAGATTCTACACTACTATGATTCTATCATTCTATGAAAAACAGTTTCATGGGATCAGTTACTGAATAAACTACATGAAGGCTTGCAGTGGTTTTACCCTACTGGGCAGCTGAACTCTACCACAACCACACCCTCACTCCCCCTTCTCAAAGAAAAAGGGGGAGAAAATATGATGCAATGGGCTCAAAGGTTGACATAAGGACAGGAAGATTACTCACAGGCAAAACAAACTCAGCATGGGGAGATTAATATAATTTATTGCCTATTACTAACAGACTAGAGCAGTGAGAACTAAAAGTTAACTAAAAACACCTTCTCTTCTATTCACCCTCTTCTACCTCCTCTCCTCAATTGGTGCAGGGGAATGGTGAATGGGGAAGTGGGGAATGGTCTGTCCAGAACATCTCTACCATTCCTTCCTCCTCACTTTTCCCCTGCTCCATTGTGGGGTCCCTCTCACAGGATGCAGTCCTTCCTAAACTGGATCCTATGTGGGCTCTCCACAGACAGCAATTCTTAAAGCACTGTTCCAATAGGGGTCCATACCATGGGGTGCAGTCCTTCAGGAACAGACTGCTACAGCACTGATTTCCCATGGGCAGCAGCTCCTGCCAGATCACCTGCTCCACCATGGGCTCCTCTCCATGGGCTGCAGTTCTGGCCCAGAGTCTGCTCCTGCAGAGGTTCTCCATAGGCTGCAGCATCCTTCAGGACAGATCCGCCATGGGCTCCTCTCTATGAGCTGCAGTGCGGGGATTGACTCCACTGTGGTACACTGTGGGTTGCAGAGGAAGAGCCTGCTCCACCATGGGACTCTCTACAGGCCACAGAGGAACTTCTACTCCAATGGTTGGAGCACCTCCTGCCCTCCTTCTTTACTGACCGTGATTGTTGTTCTCAAGGTAGTTCTCATTCTTCTCTCTCCCAGCTGCTGTTGCAACAGCATTATTATTATTATTATTATTATTATTATTATTCCTTTCTTATATGTCCTCCCACAGAGGTGCAGCCAGTTTAACTCATTGGCTTGGTTCTGGCAAGCAGCAGGTCCCTTTTGGAGCCACCTAGAACTGGCTTTTATTTAACATGGGACAGCTTCTGGACTCTTCTCACATAGGCCACCCCTAGAGACCCCTGCTACAAAACCCTTGCCATGTCAACCCAATACAAGACTTCACTGCCAAGTCATGCTAGTGCTACCAGACTAACACTCAGCCCATCTGGTGACAACTGATCTGGTCCCACAGTGACTGGGGACTCCTTTGAGGTGACCCCATACCCAAAAGCCTCTGAAATATACTTTGGTGACTAACGAGTTGATGTGGGAACCCACAGACAATGTTGCACTCCCCTGCTACATCCAGGGAATTTCATATCAAGTGCCTCCAACCCTGAAACTCTGACACACTTTGTTGATAGGTGTGGTTGCTGTCAGGGTCCTGATTGCATTCTTCCTTCTTGGGGGTTTTGGTTTCTGGGGCTTGGGGCCAGCACAGAAATAGCGCAGGTAAGGGCTCTCTCCCCTTCTCTTCCCCTCCATTCCCTTTAGTGTCCCAGGCAGCCAAACCTCTGTGACAGGGAATGCTCACAGGGCTCTTACAAAATAATATTATTCCTAGGCATATCCTCTCCATATTTGCGTTAGTCAGATGACATTAAAACAACAAAAAGAGATGTCTATCTTTTAAATAATAACCAGCTGGCAAGAGTGTTCATATCAGCTTTGGTATACAGTTTGTCAGTTTCCTCTCAGACTGAAAGGGTGTGTCTGTCTCTACCAAAGCTTCTTACCCTAAGGTTATACAACACCACCACAAAGAACACCCTTCACCACGAATTCTAGCTTAGTATACTGTTCCTCCAAGACCATTAAATGTTTTAATACTTTATATCATAATTTAAATTTCTCTCTATTTCTATTTCTCTTTTTCTACTATATCTAAGTAATATGAATGGGTGAAATACAAATTTCTGACTCTTCTTTACGGCTAAAATGATTACAGTTTATATACTATAAACAGCCATTATATGTCACATTATTATGTTGAAATGATAATCGTTTCATTCAGTTAAGCAGTGCACATATTTACATAACATTTCCATCAACACCGTAAATTTCTAGTACTGAAGGGAATACAGCTGGGGAAAAAAAAAAAATGTAAATCCCCTGAAATGTGGAACTTTCCACAAGTGTGTTTTAAGATGTATTTTGTGTGTGAAGTTTCAAAATCCAGGTGCTTAAAATGACGATATTAAACCCTTGAACTGTCTGAACTCAAATTATCTTTGTTGATCCATTTGCTTCCACAGTGATTTTTTGTGTGTGTATGTGCATCTGCATGCTTTTAATAGCAGAAAGCTATATAAAACTATGGTTTCATCATATCTATCAAATACTTCTAAACATTAAAAACTGTAGCAAGTTGGTTTTGAATTTCAATCACATGACTTGGAAATGACTGGTATTTAGCTTTCCATTAACTATGCAACATATTCTATGAATGATCACTTCAACTTATTGTGAAGTAAGAGTGTTCCTGTAAGTGTTCGTATAAGTAGGGATGAGTTGTGAAACCACTAAATTAATAGTATTTTATTTTTCTGACAATCTTGAAAGATATAAAAATACATATTACAATAAATACACTGAAATTTCACATCAGGGACTTTATTAGAATTTACACAGGAAAATTCCTTAAAAAATAACATGGTCAATCTGATAAAGAAAAAATAATTATAGATGTAGGTTACATTGCTCTGACAGTGTGTCATCTATGAACACAATGACAAATTACAACTTTCCATAAATAAATAAATAAATAAAACCACAGAAAAATACCAAAAAGAGTAAAGAAGATATGCGTTAGCATAAGAAGAAAATATCTTACCATATTGATGATAATAATTAAAAAAAAAAAAAAAAAAAAAAACAGAATATATCACCATATACTAGGAAACAAGTAGGGTTTTAAAGATAGCAAATTAAGTCAGTTCACAGTAGGAAGGTTTGCCATTTGAAATTAAGGTTGTCAAAGCAAGACAACAGAGTGTAAGAAACATTATTTGTGGCTTTGAAAATCTTGTCCAGGGTTCTCACAAGTTTTTAGGTCTGACATAATATTTAATGGAAGTAATAGCTGAATGAAGTATTTTCAAATATTTAGCTTCACTGAGGAAACAGGCATTTGAGAATCTTGGGGTTAATTAGGGATAATATGCAAAACAAGTTTTAATGTATATTTTTGATACAAATCTATAGAAGTGTCTCAAGGAATATTCTCAAAGTTGTTACTATTCCTCATGAAATTGACACTATTCCTTGTGTCATTTATAGCAAAACTCCAGCTAATGGGTTTTTGTTTTGAAATTACACCACATGTTAATTTACAGTATAAAGTCATAGAGGTAAGTAAAAATGTAATTGGCATTCAGAAACTTTATCAACACATGGAACCCACAGAACTTTCTTTGACATACAAGATTAAGAGTTGGGTAACCTGTCTGTAGTTTTTGATATAAGGCAGATTTCCTTATTAATGTTGCATGTCCCGTAAAATTGTAAAAAAAGTATAACAATATTTCATAAAGTTTATACAAAACCCTGTTTATTTTTGTATTTTTATTTAACAATTTGTTTAAGATCATCAAGTGTAAGTTGTACATTGTAAGTTCCTGTAAAAAAACGTGTTTTGATGTTTCAGTATTAAAAAAAAAAAAATCAAATTCGTTCTTTGTCTAACAATTCTGTTACAAAATAGTTATAAAACAACAAATTGTATAAATAAAAACAGAACTATTATTTAAATAAAAAGTAATAGATTAACAAAGGAAAAGAAGAAAACAAAGAAACAATCAAAAAATTAGAAAGTTGATAGACTTTCAACTGAAACTTTGTGAAAGAAACTTGATATTGCTAATAAATGGAATCATCACAAAAATCTTTACTGAGATCACATATCCCACATTAAAAGGGAGTGCTAAGCACCTTTATGGATTATATCAGATTAAAAAAATATATATATATTCAACTGTTCGACCCTCCCCCCCCCCCCATTTTTTTTAAACATTAACACTAAAGTTTAGGGGTTCATATTAATATTGTTAATATAGTTTTTTTATATATATATAACAATAACAGGAGCGACACAGGTAAATTTCCAAGCATTTTATGAAAGTGCATCTCATTATTTTGAAGGAAGATTGAAATAAAACAATATAATGGTGAGAATCAACATAACAATGAGAACAAAATTAATGTGAAATACACAGTAAGTTATTTTTGTTTGTTTGTTTGTTTTTGTCTGCATGTATAAATATATAACATATGATTCTGAGATATGTGTCATTTGGGATGAGACTACACAGTGCAGCTGTAAAAATTATATGTAATGAGCTAGTGCTTGAAATAACAGAAAATGTTGATTCAGAAGTTTAAAAACTATTCTGTTTTCAAACATGCATGTGTATGGTTTGCTACAGCATACTCTACAGAAGGATATAAACACAAAACTTTCTCTCTCTTATACCTACTAAAGGTAGTTTCCCACTTTGGTCTTATTGTCAGGCCTCAGAACCTCAGTTCTCTTCCAGGAGGATCTTCATCATCTTGTTTACCTACAAAATCACAGAATAGCTTGGGTTGGAAGAGAACTTAATGATCATCTAATCCCAACCCCCTTCCTCCTTCTCCACCCCCCCCCACCCCCCCCGCTCCCCCCTCCCCTCCCTTCCCTCCATGGGCAGAGACATGTTCCACTACAGCAGGTTGCTCTAAGCCCTGTCCAAACTGGCCTTCTAATGGCCTTCTAAGCCATGTCCAAACTGGCCTTCAGCACTTCCAGGGATGAGGCATCCCCAGCTTCTCTAGGCAACCTCTTCCACTGACACACCATGCTCTGAGTAAAGATTTTCTTCGTTATATCTGGTCTAAATCTCCCCTCTTTCAGTTTAAAACCATTACTCCTTGTCCTGTCACTGCATTCCCTGATTAACAGTCCCCCTCCTACTTTCTTATTGGCCCCTTTTTGGTGCTGGAAGGCCGCGAAAAGGTCTCCCTAAGACCCTTCCCTTCTTCAGGCTGAACAATCCCAGGCTGAGTTTCTCAGGTTCCTTCCAACTCAAATGACCGGAGTTTCATTAAGTTAGACAAATTCTATCTTCAAGAACTTAATTTTGGCTTACTCAACAGACTTCGGAGGGAAACAGGATGCCTGGCTACTCAGTCTTGAGAAACTTAGGCTCCTGGGGCTTCTAAAATAAATAAATATATACATATATATATACGTATATATTTTTTTATTTATTTATATACTTATTATACTTATTTTTATATATACTTATTATACTTATACACATAGTGTATATATATATACATATATTACATATATATTTTGTTGTCATTGTTATTGTTTGTTTGTTTGTTTCTTAATTTAAATTATTTAGTTTGGATAAATCTTTGAACAACGTGCTGTGGGGGAAGGTGTCCCTGCCCACGGCAGGGGGGTTGCAACTAGCTGATCTTTATGGTCCCTTACAACCCAAGCCACTCTATAATTCTAAGAAATTTAATGGTATTCACTTCCTTTGGTTCTTTTGAAAAATTCCACTTCAGATATACAAAAACCTTAGAAAATAAACATTATAAATTAAACTTTCTATTATTTCTTCACAAGTAAATATAATTCTGAGTTGTTTATAAATCCTGTGTCATTTTTCTTTTTCTTGTGTTGATGGCATAAATCACACTGCATAATATGGTGCTCTTTTTGAAAATTTAGTTAATCATATAGTTTTAAAGGTTATTTATTGAGACCAGAGTACATATATGAGTGAAAATAACATCTACTTTCAGTCTAAATAAATAAATAAATAAATAATGCTTGTTTTTCACCCTATACTTTTCTTGTGATGTGATAATTGAAATAGGAATGAGCACTTTAAAATCAGAGAGTTCTGATAATATGCATTCAGAAACCTAATAGGAAGTTATGCTGAAGCTATTTTTGTTCATTTTTAAATTTTATTTTAGGTGGAAACAATGTATTTGTGCAGAAAAAAAATATCTACTGTAACAAACAGAAAAGATAGGCAATTGGTGTTGTATATACATAAAGTATATATAGTACTTTAATTTTATTAAAACTTTACAAATTAGAACAGGTGGATTTCTTTCTCTGGTCCAGGTGCAACCAACATCATAATCTCTAGGGAACAGGACGCTCACTGCAGCTGTTGCCTGGCCCTTAGTTCCTCCTTTTACTCAGCCTTCAGCATGATGTTGGATATTTGTAGATGTATTTTTCCCCATGAGGCTACTGTTTTCACTATTTATTTTTTTCTGACTGAGATGCTCAGCATAAATGGACATGGCCTTGTTGGTCATGTCACCCTGGTAACATCTCTTGTCTCTAATCAGTAGTCTAAAGCCTGTTATCATATTTTGGCTTTCCTGCCCTCAAAATGTTAGAATGATATAAGGTTACTTAGAATTTATCTCTGCTTTTTTTTTTTTTTTCCTTTTTTTTTTTCTTTCTTTCTTTTCCTGACATACTTAAAACACTAGAGTAGGGCAGATGAATAGGGACAATGTGACGTGAATGACAGAACAATGCAGTAAAAATCTCATTAATCTAAGCATACTTTTTGGCATGGTTCAACACATGAGAATTTTAAAATTTTACCAAACACCAAAAATGTTGCATAATATTTATGACATTGTCAGCAAGGACTGTAAGCTGTTCTGGGTTTACTGTTTCTGCAATCCTATTAAGCATTGGCTGACTTACAGTTTATTTTGTAGATTACAGACCCTGATTAAAATAAATTCACTCATCACAACTTTATATAATAGCATCTGTGTTCAATTTCTTAATATTATCTAGTATAGATTTTTTTTTAAATTTAAATTATTTTATTTTTTAGTTTTGCTAAATAACAAATATCTTCAATCTGTAGCTCGTATTTGGCAAAAACTGAAATTCACTTCACCTGAACAGATTATGGAATTTTAGAATAGATTATGGAATTTAGTCTTGTTAGATTGAACTACCAGCGTGAAGTATTATAGCTAGAACATTTAACCAGTAGATCTACTTGTACCTAAAGGTACAAATTTTCCATTTGTTATATTATTAAGAAGCCCTGTTTTCCATTTAATTTTCAAACCACCCTCTTAAATGAGGTCATAATTTCTGTTTCACTATAAATTCAGAAGCAGTTTCATGCAGTACTTTTTGTTCCACTAACTTCTGACCTTTGTGTCACTTATTTTTATATACAACACTCACATGTTAATTTATTTTCCTCAGATTCTGGCCTACTTTGTTTTTATGTATTTATTTATTTTTCCATGTCCTCACTAGTATTGCAAGTACAAGTACATCCATGGAGTCAAGACACAGTGGATCTCTATTCCATGTTTACAGACTAGTGTGCTAATATTCACACTTCTTCTCTTATTATGCCTGTTAATTTTACTAATAGTCATAAAGGATTTTGATGGTCAATAAAGTAATAAATAGCAAGATTCATATTAGTTAATATATGTTAATTCTCCAGAAAGCATATGTTGTTATCAAGCTCCATTAAGAATATTGTTTATTTGAAATTTAATGCAACTTTCATGTGGATTAATTGTTTGATTGTTGTGACACTCTACTGTGCAATTTCATGTTTTTTTCTTTTTTTTTTTTTTTTTCTATTTACCTCTTTACTAACTTCAGCTAGAAACATCAATCAAAGACAGAATGCTAGGACAGAAGGGCTCTCTGTCCTGTATAGCTGAACTCAAGACTTCTCTCTAATATGTTTTTTCTTATAATTTGTTGCTGTTCTATTTTCAAGTCATTCACATCACAAAGATTCAATTCAAGTGCACATTTCAGCCTGCATTTAACATTCCATATCTTTGTGTTAGTCAGGGTTCATTCTTCTGTCTTAAACCCTAAAACTTGTTGCTTTGTTTTCTTTTAACAGTAACTCATTTCCAGTTAAAAAATAATAATAATAACAATAATAATAATAATAAAAAAGTTCATACCAGAACATTATATTTTAGGCAATAACACTACATTTGCTTTGTGTTTGGTGTGTTTGTTGATGTATCCTTGATATAGCCTTGCTTTCTATTAGCAACTTTACTGTACTAATTCAACTTCCAGGTCATTTCTGCTATAACTCCACTAACAGCCTAACAGCACAATCCTTTTTTTTTTTATTTATTTATTTTTTATTATTCCCTGATTGGTACGCTTCATGAGTCTTCCAGTTAATAAATACCTTCTGTTCTGGGTTGGAATACCAATGCTTGAAAGAACTCCATGATGCATGTCAGTAGAGCCGCTACAGTTAAAGCTCTCAGCAGTACAGCTACCCCCGAAGGTATAATTTCAATTAAGAAATCCATAGCCAAAACTACTTGTCACCTATATTTATATTCTATTGAACTGAAGAATATATAATAACTATAATCCTGGAAGCCTAGAAATTGTAATTTCTAGGAGTTAATATACATTTTCTTTTAGCTAGCCAAATACTTTAGAACAGAACTGTTGTGAGTTTACTTTCACCACTTTTCTGATTAAGTATATTTTATTTTAATAACGACTAATTCTCCTGACATAAATGAAAAGTAACATTAAGATTACATACAAATTTTACAGGTAAAAATAGCCTTAAAACGAATTTATCTTCTTTTCTATGATGCATTGTTATTACTATCACTTTTAGCCCTATTCTTCCCATTTTATCTGTTTTTTTTTTTATCCTTCTTAAAAGTCACTCTGGGTCTAGTCTCAACACCAGCCACAAGTTCACCTTCTGTTTTTCTTCTACATGAGAATTAAGTACTTTGGGGCACATTTGATAAAGGGCAAAAGCAAAAAAGGCACAGTGCTGTCTCCATGCCAGTTCAACCATTACTCAGTCCTTAGAGTACTTACTTAAAGTCTTACTTAAATGTTTTGTTGAATCGAGGGAATTTTATGATTCATTCCCTACCATCTGATATGAGTCACAGTCTCTCCACTTGATGCTATTCTACTTGGCATTCAGTGATCTGAATGCAGAACAGTATTACACTATGATGGTGAGGTAACAAAGACAATAATTTTAAATTTTTTTCATACTTGATTCCAAATAGAGACCTAAAATCAATTCCTGTAAATTTGAAGAGAAAACTGACACTGTTAAAACTATATTGAGTGATATATTTCAGAATTTCACACTCTGTCTCAGTAAATAATTACCTATTTTATGAGAAGTAGAACATACATACATAGAAGATATTTAGAGGAGTCCATCATTATCTATCATCTTGACTATAGTAAGGCATGGCCTTAGTAAAACAGTTCACACTCTCCCATAGCATTCTGGTTGGTAAGATGTCAAAATATAGGTTAGATTCCTGCACTGTGAGGTGAATTGAAAATTGGCTGAATGGACAAGTCCAGAAGGCTGTGATCAGTGGTACTGAGTCCAGTTGAGGTAAGTCACTAGTTTTGTACACTGTGCACAGTCATGGGACCAGTATAACTTCATATATTCATTAATGACCTCTGCAGGGCCTTCCCACCCTCCAGGAGATCAACACTTCTCGCCAACTTGGTGTTGTCTGCAAACTTACTGAGGGTGCACTCAATTCCCTCATCCAAACCATCGATAAAGACATTAAAGAGGGTACGCCCCAACACCAACCCCTGGGGAACACAAGAATGGCTTGGATTGGAAGGGAACTCAAAGATCTTCTGATTCCAATGCCCCTGCCATAGGCAGGGATGCCTCCACTAGATCAGGTTGCTCAGGGAGCAATCTTGAACACCTCCAGGGATGGAGAATACACCACCTCTCTGCACAAACTGTTCCATTGCCTCACCACCCTCTGAGTCAAGAATTTCCTTCTAACCTCTGATCTATATCTTCCCTCCTTTAGTTTAAAACCATTCCTCCTTGTCCTGTCATTATCTGGTTGAGCAAGGAGTCGCTCTCCAATGAATATGTACATTCAGATATA
>NC_139720.1:160562455-160647455 GCF_964211835.1 Anser anser
AAAAGAAAAGAAAAGAAAAGATAAAACAAACAAACAAAAAACACAATTGAGATAAAAGAGTACATGGGGTCAGCGTCTTCTCTTAAATAACTAGAGATAGGACTAGAGGGAATGGCCTCAAGTTGTGCCAGGGGAGGTTCAGGTTGGAAATTAGGAGACATTTCTTCTCAGAAAGAGTGATGAGGCATTGGAATGGGTTGCCCAGGGAAGTGGTGGAGTCACCATCCCCGGGGGCGTTTAAGGAAAGGTTGGACCTGGCTCTTAGGGACATGGTTTAGTGGGTGACATAGGTAGTAGGGTGATGGTTGGACCAGATGACCTTGAAGGTCTTTTCCAACCTTAATGATTCTATGATTTCCTGAAAAGTTACTTTTAATTCTCTGACTTCCACTTCAGTTACAAGGAGGGAAAGGTATAACTTTTATATTATGGTTGAGTCTTTTATTTTGTTTTGGTTTGTTTGGGTTTGTTTTGTTTTGGTTTGGTTTTTTCTGCAGTCTTCAGAACATGAAAAGCTAGGCCTGATCAACTGGTTGTCCTGTATTTGCCAGGTGATGGCACTCAAGATGATCAGTTCCATAACTCTCCTTGGCACCAAGTTCAAAATTACAGGTCTGTAGTTCCCTTCCAGCCCTTCTTGTAGATGGGTATCATATTTGTTAACCTCCAGTCAACTGGGTCTTCCCCTGATAGCCAGAACTGCTGATAAACGAAAGCAACTTGGAAAGCAACTTGGTGAGCACTTCTGCCAGCACACTTAGTACCGGAGGATGGATCCCATCTGATGCCATAGACTTGTATACATCTAAATGTTGCAGCAGGTCACTAATCATTTCTACTTAGGTTAGAGTGGGTTTCATTCCACTCCCCATCCTTGTCTTCCATCTCAGGTGGCTTAGTACCTGGAGAATAAGTGGTCTTACTACTAAAAACGTAGGCAAAGAAGGCATTAAATATCTCAGGCTTCCTCTCATCTCTTGTTACTATGTTTCCCTCAACATCTGTTAAAGGATGGAGATTTTCCTTAGTCCTCCTTTTTGTTGCTAATGCTATAGAAGCTTTTTTTTTTTTTTTTTTTAAATTGTCTTTAACAGCAGTAGCCAAATTAAATTCCAGCTGGGCTTTTGCCCTTCTAATTTTCTACATGCATAACCTCACTACATCTTTATGGTCCTTCTGAGAGACCTGGCCCTTCTTCCAAAGGTCATAATCTCTCTCTCTCTCTCTCTTTTTTTTTTTCTTCCTTTTTTTTTTTTTTTTTTTTCCCCTGAGTTCCAGCCAAAGCTCTCTGCTCAGGCAGGCCAGTCTTCCCCACTGGCTCCTCTTTCAGCACTTGGGAATAGACTGCTCCTGCACCTTTAAGACTTCCTCCTTGAAGAGTGCCCAGGCTTCCTGGACTCCTTTGTTCTCAATACAAGAACTTTATAATAAAACTGTAAAAATAAAAGCCATATTCATGAAAGCTTGAAGGTTTTTCCTTGTTGGATTGTTTTTGCTGTATTTCTATTTTATTTAAGAAAGTATCTGAAGAACAATTTTGTTACTTTTTCTTGAACATTCATATTTATTCTGTCTACTTCTCTTGGTATTCCTCCTAGCAAACACACCACGAAAAGCTATTTTGGCAAGGAGACTGTAGGTACTATATATTCCCACATATTTCTTAGAAAATAAGGAAAAATATTTTCTGGAAATATAATTTATTTATAATTTCTTATAAAACTTTTAAAATACATATTATGTAAGTGTTCTGAACAGATGAGAACAGTGTGTAACTCTGATTACACTACATAGCCTGCTTACAGCACATCTAGTAATGAAATATTATTGTATAAGTTATTGCCACTTTTGCATTTTTGTTGAATTAATGATATTTCATGAGAAGAAAAATGGTACCAACCAAAATAAAAACAAAACAAAACAAAACAAAACAAAAAAAACACCAACAACCAACCAAACAAACAACACAAAGCCCAACCACAACCAAACAACAACAAAACACATTATTTCTGTTTTCAAAGATTATTGGTTTACCAAATAAAAATATACAATACAATTTTATTAAGATAAGAGCTGGCTAAAGCTGTTCATCAAACACTTTTTCTAATGTTAACAGGAAGTCTATAGGAAATGTGCATGTGAAACTTTGTATTGTTAATAAAATGTAAAGGATTAAATGTGAGATATTGTATTTCATACCATAGTGACTGAGTTAGAAGTAAATGGAAGGTTGCACCCTTTCATTTTATTTCAAATAAAAGGGTGTTTATTTTCTGCATTTCCTTTCTGTATTTCAGGTTTTTGTACACACAAGAAATTTGCTGTCAGGGAATATTTTGCTGCAGCTCCTGTTACGATGGATCACTGAATAATTCAGGTTGATCTCTATTGCAACCTCTTGCTAAAAGTTGGCTCAGCTATGAGATCAGACTAGGTTGCTTAGGAATTTATTCTCTGAGGTCTTGAAAATATCTGAGGATCTTTTATGTTGGCTACTCAAGTGGGCAAGTTATGGGTAATATCTGAAAATTCTTGTCATGTACTCATGTACAATGATTATCGTGACTATAACTCATTTTCTACACCTATGTATGTCTCTGGCCTCCTTTTGAGTAATATCTTTTCACCAGGTTATCGCTACTGCAAGGAAATTGAATTGGTATTTATAGTGATACGGACACAAGATTCCTAAGTCTCATTAAAACCTATTGAAAATACAGGAAATATCATTTCTTCTCTAGACTTAAGGCCTATCAAATTCACCTTTATATGTTTATAATGTTACTGTGTGATAAATGCCACTGAAGCTGTGACTGTATCATAGATGTAAGCAATCTCATAAAATACTTGTGGAGAGGGTCTGACACATCCAGAATGTATTCAGTTTGCCTAGGTCAAAGGTATTATAGACATCTAAAACTCATTTAAATAGTTTGCAGTCTACAGCATTAAAGAAGGTGGGTTTTATTTGTTGTGGTTTTGTTGTTGTCGTCATTGTTTGTTTGTTTGTTTGTTTTAATTTACATGATATTTAAGGGATATGCTAGACTACAGGGTCCCCGATTCAGCAAGAATCTTAAGCACTCCTATCATTCTTCAATGTGAAAGCATTTCAATATCCATGTTAGGTACTTTTGTGGCGTCTAGGATTGTTGTATCTGAAAATATCTCAATCTAAAGCAGAATCACCTTTCCTGTAACGTGTTTGATATGGCAACGTTATTTTCTGACTAGCCTGCTTCAGGTCAGTTCAAGAACCCCTAATTTGTGCAGGGAACTGTTAAAATACATATTATGTTTACCCTGGAAAATAGTGCAGTGTGATAGGATTAGATCTGTAGAGTATAAGCCTCTCAGAGAGCTTTATCTGTCCAAGGGAAAGAATGGTTGGAGCCCATTCAGTTCAGTCCAATTTTATATTAAACTGCAAGATGCAGTTTTCAGGCTCCAAGTTCAGTATGCGGTGCAAATCAAAGCACAGCAGTACAGTAAATGAGGAAATCCAGATTTGCTCCAGAAACTACATTCTGATCCAAACTAAAAGAAAATGTAATATCCTAAGTATAAACATAAATGCTCCCTATGTGAAGAAGGAACTGAACTGGCTTAAATATTCTCAGTCATTGAACAAGATGTTTAGAGATGACCAATAGAAAGCAGTAGATGAACAAACACAGAATCTAGTCCTCTTAGACATTGTGGTGATGGCATTAGTATTCATCTTTTTAGTAACTTTTCAACAGAACTGCTTAGAAGGACCTTCAGGTCCTCTACAGGCTGTGTCCATCACTTCTGTTTAAATTTCAGTACTGTGTAGCTAAAATTATATGTTTCACGGGATCTGGAGGAGAACAATTATGTAAATTCTAATTATAACCTATATATTTTTCTTATCTAAGAAAATAAATATTCTGAAGTTTGGTCCCTGCTACTTTTATCTAATGTTGGTCTAAAGTAAAACATAAAACACTCTAGTGACAAAACTACTGGGAACTGATCTCCTCCCTTGTTCTTCCCATTCCAGCTGAGTTTTCTATCCTCCTAGTTCTTCTCCCTCCCAACCCTCCACCCCCCACCCTCACTCCCCTTTGGCCATATCTCTTACACAAAACCTTGCAAGAAGCAGGTACTGATTACTTTGAAACATTAGGCTTCTGACCATGTGTGGATAGCTAAAATGGAAACACGAGTTTACAGGCAAATAACTAAAATATTTTGAAAGATTAAGTCATATGAGATGGAGATTCTAGTGTGCAGAAAGTTTAGTGGGTTAGGGTTCTTAAAAAACATGCTAACATAATGTATTGGGTTTATGTGGGAAGGTTTTGATAGAGAGGGCCTGAAGGCATGGCATCTGTGAGAAGAGTCCAGAGCTGATCCATATTAGAAAAGAGCCAGTTACAGCTGGCTCCAAAGGGACCCCCCACTACCCAGAGACGAGCCAATAAGCAATGTTGTTTGTGCCTCTGTGAGAGCAGATTTAAGAATAGGAAAAAAAAAAAAAAAAAAAAAACCTGCTGCACAACAGCAGCTGGGAGAGCTAGGAGTGCGAAACAGCCCTGCAGACAACAAGGTCAGTGCAGACGGAGGGCAGTAGGTGCTCCAGGCACGGAGCAGAAGTTCCCCTGCAGCCTGTGGAGAGGCCCCTGGTGGAGCAGGCTGTCCATGGGTCCCACATGGAGCAGATCTCCACGCTGCAGCCCATGGAGGAGCCCCCGGTGGAGGAGGTGGATGTGGCCTGGAGGAGGCTGCGGCCCATGGAGATTCCCCCAGAGGATCAGGCCCCGGGCCGGAGCTGCAGCCTGTGGAGAGGAGCCCATGCAGGAGCAAGGGGGTCTGGGGGGAGCTGCCGCCAGTGGGGCACCCATGCTGGAGCAGTTTGCTCCTGACTGAGGGACCCCGTGGTACGGAGCCATGTTGGAGTAGATCTTGAAGAGCTGCTGCCTGTGGGAAGCCCCCGCAGGATCAGTTCAGGAAGGACAGCGTCCTGTGGGAGGGACCCCACGTGGAGCAGGGGCAGAGAGTGACTGTGAAGGAGAGATGGAGATGAAGCACCAGGGATTGACCGCAGCCCCCATTCCCCATTAGCCTGTGACACTCAGGGCAAGGATGACTGGGGGGGGGGGGGCGGTTAGGAGGAAGGCAGGTAATGACAACGATGCGTAAAAGAAGGTGACGAAGGTGGAAGGTGGATGGGCAAAAGATGTTTTTAGTTTTTAGTAGTCTTTAGTAATTTTGATAGTAATAGGTAATATATTCCCTTCCGTCATAGTAGTTGATTCCCATTATACTTTGATTCCTCTTCAGTATCGGCAATAGAAGCTTTTGTAAACAGGATACAGAAACTGAATGCCTAGGTACCACATGCTTCTTGAATGCCAGTCCTTGAAAAGCTGGAACATAAAAAAAAGTAGGTAAAAAGTTATGGTAAATATGATATGTGTTAAGCATGAAGCAGTATGAAAAGTTATGTTGGAAAACTGTTCTCAAGCAGAAATAAATGACAGAGTTACTGATTAAAAGTGTAATTTCAATTTGCAGCAAAGCACTTTGAGAGTTGAAGGTAATTTAGAGAAAACAATTTGGTTAGTTAATGTTGATCAAAGGACACCTATCTGTAGGACTGTGAAACTGAGGGACAGCTGGGACAAAGTGAAATGTTAGCTCTTAGATATAGAGAATAGTATCATGTTGAGGAGTTATTTTGTTTGATACCTAACAAAAGTGGAAAAAGCAAAACAAAGAATTGTAATCCCAGGAACTAATCTCTTCTGGGTTTATTATCTTGATACTTTCCATGAGTTTTCCCAATTTATCTGCAGGTGTGGACTCAAAATGGAGACATTCCAGGTCTCAAAAATGCTTTGAGGAGGGCAGAATAACATTTCCTGAAAGTCATGTTAAAACGTTATGGAGACACATGCTTTTCTTTTTTTTTTTTTTTTTTTTTTTTTTTTTTTTTGTGAACGCGTGACACTATTTATTTACATTAAATATAAGATGTTCACCATTTGCCAGATCCTCTTCTCCAGACCTGATGCAAGTTGTTCATTCTCTATTTCATACTTACACGTCTGATTTTTTTTTTTTTTTTTCTGCTTAGTGGTGGGATTTATCCTTTTAAGATTTCACCTTATGGACTTCAGACCATTTCTCCATATTATCAGGATCATTTTGAATTCTAAAATTGCACTCCAGAGTGCTTGAGACCCCTACTGTTTGATGTCATTTAAAAAGGTTTAAGTGCACTCTCTAATTCTATCCAAATTACAGCTGAAAACACTGAACAAATTCCAGCATAGGTCCCTGCGAATCCGCATTAGAAATACAGTCTGATAGCACTTCAAGTTGTTCAGTTGATTATATGCCCACCTTTTCTTTTTTTCATCTACTTTATCAGCATTATTTTTCTTTTGTTGTTGTTGTTTTGTTTATGAAAATGTCATTTGGAAGTAGAGTTCCTCTACAGTAAAGATAAATGAGGTTTATTATTTCTTTTATGAGTTTTACCAGTTTTTTTGTGTTTTGTTATGTTTTCACTAAACAAAATTATTTTCATACAGTCAATTCTTGACAAATTCTTACTTGATGACTTCTGAGGACTCTATTTTTATGTTTTCTGCCTAATTTTATTAAGTTTAGACATTTATGAACTGAGTATTTAAAGATTTTCATTAACTGAATATTCACAGACTTTGTTATTCAGCATTGAAGCTGAATTTGCTTTTTTTTTTTCTTTCCTTTCTTATATTCTGCAGTGTTGAAGTTATTAACTAATTTCAGCGTCCTTTTTTTCTCAGCTTTACATACTCTCCCCCAATGTTTCTCCGTCTAAACCTGCAGCTTCTGCAAGACCTAAACAATTGTCATTGGTGTTTCAAAGTTTATTTTAGAGGAGGTCAGCAACTGGTGGGATAAACAGTGAAGTTCATAATTTCTGAGAAAGGTCAGTCTTTCGTACTAAATCTTAACTGAGAATTGCAAAATATTCTTGTTTAGGACTTTATGGAGAAGCACAAAAATGTTTCTTCTTTCATTAGTCTTCTGCTTTCCATCTTGCACATTAGATCTGAGACAAAAAACACTAATTTCAATCCCACTGCATTGTAATTCTTGTAGTTATAAAGATAAAAAATAGAATCATAGAAACATAGAGCAGCTCAGGTTGAAAGGGACTTCAAAAGATCATCTACTCCAAACTTTCATGGGAAAAGGGAGCCTAGATGAAATTATCTTGCACCCTGTACAGTCACACCTTGAAAAACTCCAGTGATAGGGATTCTACTATGTCCCCAGAGAGGTTGTTCCAGTGATTGATTGTTTTCACTGTAAAAAAATTCTTTCTTATGTCAAGATGAAACCTTTCCTGGTTCAGCTTGTACCTGCTGTCCCTTGTCTTCTCCATGTGAAGGGAGATACTCCATCCTCTTTGTAGCTACTCTTCAAATACTGGAATACTGTGATGAGGTCTTCCCTGAGCGTCCTGTTTTCCAGGGTGAAAAGACCTAACTACTTTAGTCTTTCCTCATAAAGCAGGTTCTCCACCCTTTTGAACATTTTTGTAGCCCTCCTTTGGGCCCTCTCCACCTGTGTCTTTTTTTGAATTGTGGAAACCAGAACTGGACACAGTGAGGTGCAACCTGACAAGATCTGAGTACAGTAGGGTGATCACATCTCTATCTCTGCTAGTAAAGCCCTGCAGATGCAACACAGGGTCTGATTTGCCTCCGTGGCTGAAGTGGAATGCTGCTGACTTGCTGTCCACAAGGACCCTCAACTCTCTTTCAACAAGGCTGCTCCCCACCTGCACAAATCTTCTTTGATTATGTTGTCCAAGATGCAGGACCTTGCACTTGTCTTTGTTAAACTTCATACAGTTCTTTCTTGCTCACTCTACAAGTCTTTTTGTAAGATGGCTCACCCTTCCGAAGTGTCCACCTCAATACCCAGTTTATTATCATCAGCAAACATGCTGAGGGTGCTTTCAGTCCCATCATTCAGATCATTTATGAAGATGCTGAATAGCATGGGAGCTAGGATTGATCCCTGGGGTACCCCACTTTTGACAGACTACCAGATTGGTTGAAAAACATTGATCACCACTTTCAGTGTTTTTTGAGGCATCTATATTTTGGAATTTGATTTTTCAACAAGGTTTGATATAAACTCAAGCCATGTTTAAAATATATATTTTTTCTATCAATATGTTCTCCTGGAGAGTGCCACTGTTCTGGGTTTAATATCTTGCTTATACTTTAAAAATGAAGAAAGTTCTTTTCCTCCTTTGTAGCTGTAGAGCACTTACTTAAACAAAGGGTGGTTTTTTTTTGCTAACAAGTCTGAGGTTCTTTCCGTTTGTTGTAATAACTTTCTCCACGTGAAGCTGCTTATTAATATGCATATTAAGTGCTGTGTTTCTGTTGCCAAAACAACTCATGCAATAATGTTCTTTCACCTCAAAATTTTTACTTCATCAAGAAATAATTTCTAACTGGAGGGAAAAAAAAAGTTATTTAGTAATTTTTTTAAATAATCCTGTTGCTCTCAAATGAGGAAGAAAAAACTATATAAATTCATCTACATATATGTAATGTGTATATGTTCATAGAATTGAATATATAGTGATGACGCTCAGAAAAACTGAAAGGACTTGTAAGATTTGGGGTTTTCTTCTCTTCTTTTCCTGTTTCTTAGCTATACCTTAGTATAGTTATACCTTTCTTAGCTAAAGTCTGACTGATGTCTAGCTGAATCACATGCTCAGAAAACATGGTGTGCAGTATAATGTAAAAGCTGATTGAAATAGGACTCGATTATATCTGGGTATGTTTTTGTTGTATCCTATGAGACATGACTTAGACAGATATTAACCTTCACTTCATATGCCAGCATATTAACCAGGGTTATGCAGACATGCAAGCATATCAGCCAGAGCTCAGGATGCTGCTCAGTATTCTCTTCTCTGTGGCACTGGGTGGGACCTTACATTATGGAACCAGAAGCCAAGTTACCTGACCTAAGTCTGTGATGAGACATCTTAATAAGAATAGGTGCTATGGTCAGTGCTTCATCATCAAGTTCATCCGTATGGTAAGAAGCTAACTATAGACCCTAAGCTTATCTGTGGTATACCCATAAGCCTAACTGAAGTATAGGTTTTCATAAAAATGTAAGCAACAGGTTAATTTGGGCTCAATTACAGACAAAATATAGCACACATTTACTAAATGTAAACTCTATCTTGAACATGTACTGAAAACATCAAAAAAATGCCTTAAAAAGGTAAGTGGAGGGCAGATTTGAAAGAATTATTAAACATAATTTTCCTGTTCATTTTTGTGTACTGTGAGAAGCACTAAAAAGCATTTTTCAGTTGAAAATGAGGTAAGCCTTCACGATCATGCTGGAACTTTGTGTTTATTCTTATTAGCCTTAATCAGGTAACTTAACAAAAATATGTACTTCATTGGAAATATAAGTGTAGACACAAGGAATCTTTTTTTGAGTTTAAATACTCTGAGCTTATTGTTAGTTACTACACTGCAAATTGCTAGTGAGAGTTCTGTCAGAATCACATAGGTTTTCTGTAACAACTTTTCAAAACAGTTCTTGGTACACTTTCATCTCAGTCTTTCACAAAAACCATGCTTTATGTACTCAGATTGGTGGATGGCTCCTTCTCCTCTCCCCTCCCACATATAGTTAAATACATTGTTCCCTGCTTATTTTGTGGAAGGATCCAAACCTAATTAACCCAGGCCGATCTGACAGTTAAGGGATTCCTGTTACAAGTCTTTCTTGGTAAGATTTATTGTTGCAGAATATGTTGATCTTGGTTCACTGTGCTAACACCCAATATGAAATTTATCCAGGCAGACATAATCATTTTACGAAGATCAATTGTTTCCTGTCTGCTGTGAATTCCAGTTCCTGATTCAAGCCATGACACGCACATAGGGCATTCTATATAGAAGGATCTATACAGTGTCTCAGGCTGAGGTATTGCTTTACCATGAACTAAATACTATTGTCAACGTTACTATATACTTGGCTCTCTTAGATTTTCTGACTAAAGGCTGATACAGTTAAACACAGAGACCCTGCAAAGATCAGAGGAACAATGACACATCCTGAACAATAGGAACTGAATAAGCTACTCCAAAAAAAAAAAAAAAAAAAAAAACGTTAAAAGAGAATGATTAGACTATTGTCCCCAGTGTGAAGCTCTTCAAATGGTCAAGAAAATAAACTCTCTTTGAAATATTATGCAAACTAAATGGGATTAGTGCCTAAAAGGCTATAGGATTTATTATGAAACTCATGGAGGAAATGAATTTTGGTACTGTACAAAACTTAAATGGGAGGTCTCAGGGAAGGACCAAAGGCAGGAAAAAGGATTGAGTAAGGTAGAACAGGAAGCAGCAACCACTGGAAAATAAAGGGAAAAAAGATAAAAGGAATAGATCAACCATAAGCAGGGTCTGATAACCTGCTTGGCTTACTCTCTCTCTACCTCTCTTTGCCTTTCTGACAGGTCCCTTTGTCTGATTGACAGAATTTGCCCTGTCTTCTCATTGAATAGTATTTCTGACACTTTTTTGTGTGGTAGAGCCCCCTGTTTTGAGTGCATGTGTGTCTGTGTAACAGCTAGAAAACTTCAAGTTGGACTAGTCAGAGTAGGATATACACTACAATTACAAGCATCTGCAGAGAGGGGCCTTAGATCAAGGGTCCAGCTGCCCAGAAGAATACCAGGGTATGAGGAAACTGGAAGATGCCAGAGTCTGAGGAACAGCTATAGCATAGACAGAAACTTCTATGTGTGTCACTACTAGTGAACTTGACATAGTCAGAGATAGTGAGTGGATAAGGGGTATGTGGTCTTGGCATAGATATTGGACAGATATAAAGTTTGTGCCATTATTTGAGGGATCTATGAATGCAGGTATGCTTGTGAATCAAGAAAATGAGAGTGACTGATCAGCCTGACAGTGCCCAACATTGGCCCATGTGGTTCATGTTTACATGAGTGCTCTCTGTGTTTACATGGATGCTGGTAAAGCTTTTGCACTCTGCTATTTGTGCAGCTTGCTATGACCTCTGTTCATGCATGCATGTGCATTTATTAGGAATACATCCTCAGTCCCACCACCAGTTGCACCTTGAAGTACAGAACTGCAAGTACCCATTGTGCTAGAACCTGCTGTGCCTTAGATTCCAGCAAATTAGACTCTATATCCTGTAGTGGACTGGGAAAGAGAAATCCATTGAGACCTGAAGTCCTTCAGATTCAGCTACCTTTAACAGAACTTTTTTTTTTTTTTTTTTTTTTTTTTTTTTGGTCTTGGTCTGCTGTGAATTCTAACTTGTTATCTTGTTATTCAAGGTACTACAGACAGAGACCATTCTACTTAGAGTGATCTCCACAATGTCCCAGGGTGAGGTGCCCACATACAATGAAGAAAAAACTAGTGTCACTTCCCTATAAACTTGGTTTGTTATCCTTTGCTTTTTCTGAAAGATTCTTATGCATAACAGAGAAACTGTTATAAGAAAAGATTGAGACAAAAAATCTTAAAATTTATTGTGAAAAAAAAAGGATCATTGAAATGTTTTTTCTTTTTTTTTTTTTGAGTCTTTTTAGTAAAACAGTTGTTATACGAATGAGAGAAGCAGACACGGCAGCTACCACAGTTTAGATGACATGAAGCAATTTGGTTGTTAGCCTGAACTCTTCTTAGGTCAGTTAAGACAAATATGTAAGGGAATTACAATCTCTATAGGAAGAGTCATAGTACCTAACTATTTTATTTTTCTATATATGCAGATGAAGATTTGCTTCCATACAATGACAGTTTGCTTTTACAATGAACTAGAATCTCCTGGGAGACAGAAGTGTGTACAAAAGTAAGGATGCACATTAGAAGGCAGGAAGTTTCAAATAGCTACATATTTTGTGACTGAGGATAAAGTCATATTTCAGTTCACAGCCAGATGAGGTTTTTAATCAATGCTTCCAACAGTAAAAAACTAAACAGACCAGATCTGTAGGTCACAGATCTCATGGATTAACAACACAGAAAGCATCACTTCATTTTATTTTGGTTTCTATTATATAGCTCCCTCCCTGGAAGTGTTTAATGGCAGGCTGGATGGGACTTTGAGCAACCTGATCTAGTGGAAGGTGTCCCTGTTCCAGGGGGGTTGGATCTGATGACCTTCAGATCATCCCCTTCCAACCCAAACCATTCTATGACCCTATGGTTCCATAATTCTAACCTCAATCAGAGGACTACAATTCATGTCCATGAAATTAATATTAACAATATCTTTAATGGCAAGAGATAAGAGAGAACACAGGGGCATAAACCAGTAGTTAAGTAGGAAGGGGAACATAGTGTTAATCCTTGTCTCTTTTTAGCTAAAACTTTGCTAAAACTTAGCTAAAATTTATCATTTCTTGTTTGCTGCAAGAACATGGCTTGTTATGTTTTACAAGTAGAACATATTAATTCTCATTTCCCACTTCATATTTCTTTATGAGGGTTTCTTTTCAAACGTTAGCAACTATGGGCATCGACATGTGAATAAAACAAACAGCAGAACCTAAGGGAGGCACTGATGAAAATATTACCAAGTTAATTTTTTCAGTAAATCATCCTGCAACACAGAGATTAACTCTGTATAATACTTCATGAAAAAATATTGTTAAAGAGAGTTGGGTATGACAAACACGTGAAAAACGTGTCATGTCAATTTTCAGATTGCACACCACAAATCAAGTAGCTAAACCTAGCACTAACGCTAACCCTAACCTTAACCCAAAACCCTATCCCTAACCCTAACCAAAACCCTAACCCTAACCCTAACCCTAACCCTAACCCTAACCCTAACCCTAACCCTAACCCTAACCCTAACCCTAACCCTAACATTAAACCTAACCGTGACCCTAACCGTAACCCTAAACCTAACCCTAACTCTAACCCTAACCCTAACCCTCTAACCTAACCCTAAACCTGACCCTGACCCTGACACTAAACCTGAACCTAACATTAAAACTTACCCTAAACCCTAACCCTAACCCTAACCCTAAAAAAGTGCAATTTATTACAGCAACAGGTACACAAGTTCTTTGGATTGCTGGCGATACTTACTGTCTGCAAAAAGCAAGCTAGCATGCATGAAATACACAGGTGCACAGCCTGGAAAGTAACGCTTTAAAAGGCACAGACTCTATAGAGATTTCTAAGTTTCTGCGGAGACACACAGTATAACCAAGTGTTCAAATCTCACCCAAAGGTGTCCCAATGCGGGGGGAGAGAGGCGCAGCCCATCAACTGATCCCAGGAGTCAGAAGGTCCTCGGGATGGTGTATTCCCTCGGGATGGTATCTCCCCTGACGGTGATATCTTCCCTGACATCCCCTGTCTCTTAGGCCAATTTGTATTATTGTCTATCTTTTAGGTGGAGCTTGAGTGACTCTAGTCAAGCATATCTTAGTTATGACTGGTGAAAAGTTTCCTGTCTCGGTTTAAAGGTATAAGGTCCAAGAACTTCAGAGTGCATGTTCAGTGAGGGGTGCTCACACCTTGGAGGCGGGTAGCTTTTAGGATGGAGGTGTGTTTTGGTATTGTAAAACTATTATAATTAGCAAAAGTACACTAGATTACAGCATTTGATAAAACATGACAGGTCTTTGCCTCAGGGTAGCAAGCACTGTGGCTTATCTGTCTCGGTGTGCACAAGAAAAATCGAGCCCCAACCTGGTCACAGAGCCTAGCAGTACTGTCTCCACTGCACTCTGTGCTCTGCACTCTTCGTTAGTCAGCACACCAGGTTCCCCCAGAGTGCTAGCAACTACGATTGGAAGCCTAGGGAACGCTGAGGTAATGCAGCTACACCCTATCCTGAAAGCCTCTTCAAAGCTGTATAGCTTCTTTAAAATTTAATGTTAGTTTCATTTTCGTAGTTACTTAAGACAATTCCAACACACCCTAACCCTAACCATAACCATAACTCTCACCCCAACCCTAATCCTAACCCTAATCCTAACCCTAACCCTAAACCTAAACAAAACATTATCCCTAAACGTAAGCCGAAACCCTAACCCTTATCCTAAACCTAACCCTAACCCTACGCAAAACATAACCCTAAATCTCACCCTAACCATAACCCTAAATCCCTACCTCTAACCCTACGTCCTAACCCTAACCCTAAACCTAACCCTAGCTGTAAGCCAACACTAACCCTAAACCTAAACCTAACTCTAACCCTAACCCTAATGCTAACCCTAACCCTAACCCTAACACTAACCCTAACCCTAAATCTAAACCTAACACTAACCCTAACCCTAATGCTAACCCTAACCCTAACCCTAACACTAATCCTAACCCTAAACCTAAACCTAACACTAACCCTAACCCTAAACCTAAACCTAACACTAACCCTAACCCTAAATCTAATCCTATCCCAAACACTAACCGTAAACCCTAACAACAAACCCTAACCCTAGACTTAACCCTTAGCATAACCCTAACCATAACCTTACCCCTAACTCTAACCCAAAGCCTAACCTAAGTGTCTCCAATCCACTCTATGCTATGCACTATTCCTTAGAGAAAGAACACCAGGTTCTGCCAGTAGGACAGCACATAAGGTTGGAAGACTAGGTAATGTTCAGGTACAGCAGCTATACCCTACGCTGAAAGCCTCTTCCTTGCTGTAACATATTCTTTAAAATAGGAATGTTAGTTTAATTTTCCTAGTTTCTTTAGGAAATTGCAACACACCCTAACCGAACCGCTAACCCTATCCCCTAACGCTAACCCTAAACTTAAAAATAACCCTAACCCTAATCGTAACTCTATCCCTAAACCTAAACCTAACCTAACCCTAACACTAATACTAACTATAACCCCAACCCCAACGCCACCCCTAACACTAACGCTAACCCTAAATTTAATCTTAAACCTAACCCTAACTTTAACACTAACCCTAACAGTAACCCTAAATATCCAACTCTAAACCAAGCCCCTAACCCTAACCCTAAACCCAACCCCACCCCTAACCGTAACCCTAACCCTAACGCTAAAGCTAACCCTAACTCTGACCCTAACCCTAAGCCGAACTCTAAACCTAATTCCTAACCCTAAACCAAAACCTAAGCCTAACATTACACCTAACACTAACCCTAAACCTAGCCCTAACCATAACCTTAACTGTAACCCTAACACTAACCCTAAATATCTAACTCTAAACCTAACCCCCTAAACGTTACCCCAACCCCAGCCCTAAAGGTAACCCTAACAGTAACCCTAACCCTAACCCTAAAGGTAACCCTAACCCTAACCCTAACCCTAACCCTAACCCTAACCCTAAACCTAACCCTAAACCTAACCCTAACCCCAACCCTAAAGCTAACCCTAACGCTAACTCTAAACCTAACTCCTAACCCTAAACCTAAACCTAAGCCTAACACTAAACCTAACACTAACCCTAATCCTGACCCGAAGTCTAACCCAACCCAAAACCCCGAAAGCTAAACGTAAGCCTAACAGTAGCCCTAACCCTAACCCCTAATCCTACTGTAACACTAACCCTAGCCCTAAGCCTAAACCGAAGCGTAACCCTAACCGTAACCCTAACCCTAACCCTAACCCCAACACTAACCCTAACTCTATCCCTAAACCTAACCCTAACCCAAACACTATCCCTAAACCTAACCCTAACCTTAACCCAACTCTAAATCACTAACTCTAATGCTAGCCCCTAATCCTAACCCTAGGCCTAACCCAACACTAACCCTAATCCTAACCCTAACCCTAACACTAATACTACCTCTAACCCAAACCCTAAACCTTACCCTAACCCTAACCCTAAGCCTAAGCCTAACCCTAAACCTAACCCTATACTAACCCTAACACTAAAGTTAACCCAACTCTAAATCCCTAACTCTAACCCTAGCTCCTAACCCTAACCCTAGCCCTAACCCAACACTAAACCTAATCCTAACCCTAACACTAACCGTATCCCTAAGCCTAACCCTAAACCTAAACCTTACCCTAACCCTAAGCCTAACACTAAACCTATCCCTAAGCCTAAGCCTAAGCCTAAGCCTAAGCCTAAACCTAAACCTAAACTTAAGCCTAAGCCTAACCCTAACCCTAAAGTGTCTCCACTCCACTCTATGGTCGGCACTATTCCTTAGAGTCAGCACAGCAGGTGCCACCAGTAGGATAGCACGTAAGGTTGGAAGGCTAGGTAATGTTCAGGTACGGCAGCTATGCCCTACCCTGAAAGCCTCTTCCATGCTGTACACATTCATTAAATTGGGAATGTTACTTTAATTTTCCTAGTTACTTTAGGAAATTGCAACACACCCTAACCGTACCCCTAACCCTATCACCTAACGCTAAACCTAACCTTAAAAATAACCCTAACCCTAATCGTAACTCTATCCCTAAACCTAAACCTAACCCTAACCCTAACACTAATACTAACTCTAAAGCAAACCTTAACCCTAACCCTAACACTAACCCTAAACCTAATCCTAACTCTAACCCTAACACTAACCCTAAGACAAAACAAACCTTAGTCCTAAAGCTAATCCTAACTCTAACCCTCACACTAGGTATAAATCCCTAACTCTAAATAAAACACCTAAACATAACCTAAACTAAACCTAAACCAAAATCTAACCCTAAACCTAATACGAACCCTAAGTCTGACTCTAACCAAAACCCGAAACCTAAACGTAACCCTAAGAGTAGCCCTAACCCTAAGCCTAACCCTAACCCTAACCCTAAAGTGTCTCCACTCCACTCTATGCTCCGCACTATTCCTTAGAGTCAGCACAGCAGGTTCCGCCAGTAGGACGGCACATAATGTTGGAAGACGAGGTAATGTTCAGGTACAGCAGCTATACCCTCCACTGAAAGCCTCTTCCTTGCTGTAACATGTTCTTTAAAATAGGAATGTTAGTTTAATTTTCCTAGTTATTTTAGGAAATTGCAACACACCCTAACCGTACCGCTAACCCTATCCCCTAACGCTAACCCTAACCTTAAAAATAACCCTAACCCTAATCTAATAATAACTCTAACCCCAACCCCAACCCCACCCCTAACACTAACGCTAACCCTAAACTTAATCTTAAACCTAACCCTAACTTTAACACTAACCCTAACAGTAACCCTAAATATCTAACTCTAAACCAAGCCCCTAACCCTAACCCTAACCCCAACCCCACCCGTAACCGTAACCCTAACGCTAAAGCTAACCCTAACACTAACACTAAGCATAACTCTAAACCTAACACCTAACCCTAAACTTAAACCTAAGCCTAACACTAAACCCAACACTAATCCTACTCCTGACCCGAAGTCTAACCCAACCCAAAACCACTAAAGCTAAACCTAAGCCTAACAGTAGCCCTAACCCTAACCTCCTAATCCTACTATAACACTAAACCTAGTCTTAAGCCTTAACCGAAGCGTAACCCTAACCCTTACCCTAACCCTAACCCCAAACCTAACCCTAACCCTAACCCTAACCCTAACCTTAACCCTAACCTTAACACTAAACATAACCCTAACCCTAAACTTAACCCCAACCCTAACCCTAAACCTAACCCTAACCCTAACCCTAACCCCAACCCTAAAGCTAACCTTAACAATAAACCTAACCCTAAACCTAACCCTAACCCTATCCCTAACCCTAACCCTAATCCTAACACAACTCTAAATCCCTAACTCTAACCCTAGCTCCTAACCCTAACCATAGCCCTAACCCAACACTAAACCTAATCCTAACCCTAACCCTAACAGTATCCCTAAGCCTAACCCTAAACCTAAACCTTACCCTAACCCTAAGCCTAACACTAAACCTATCCCTAAGCCTAAGGCTAAGCCTAAGCCTAAACTTAAGCCTAAGCCTAAACCTAAACCTTACCCTAACCCTAACCCTAACCCTAAAGTGTCTCCACTCCACTCTCTGCTCCGCACTATTCCTTAGAGTCAGCACAGCAGGTTCTGCCAGTAGGTTAGCACGTAAGGTTGGAAGGCTAGGTAATGTTCAGGTACGGCAGCTATGCCCTACCCGGAAAGCCTCTTCCATGCTGTACATATTCTTTAAAATTGGAATATTAGTTTAATTTTCCTAGTTTCTTTAGGAAATTGCAACACACACTAACCGTACCCCTAACACTTTCCCCTAACGCTAACCCTAATCTTAAAAATAACCCTAACCCTAATCGTAACTCTATACCTAAACCTAAACCGAACCGTAACACTACTACTAATTCTAAACCAAATCCAAACCCTAAACCTAAGCCTTAGCCTAACCCTAACCCTAACCCCAACCCTAACCCTAACACAACCCTAACCTAACTCTAAATTCCTAAATCTAACACTAGCTCCTAACCCTAACACTAGGCCAAACCCAACACTAAGCCTAATCCTAACCCTAAAGCTAACTCTAACCCTAACCGTAACTGTAAGCCTAACCCTAAACCTAAACCTTACCCTAACCCTAAGCCTAAACCTAAACCTATCCCTAAATCTAAGCGCAAAACCTAAGCCTAAGACTAATCCTAACCCTAACCCTAAACTTAAGCCTAAGCCTAAGACTAAGCCTAAGCCTAACCCTAACCCTAGGCTAAGTATCTCCAGTCCACCCTATGGTTGGCACTATTCCTTAGAGTCAGCACAGCAGGTTCCGCCAGTAGGTTAGCACGTAAGGTTGGAAGGCTAGGTAATGTTCAGGTACGGCAGCTATGCCCTACCCTGAAAGCTTCTTCCATGCTGTACATATTCTTGAAAATGGGAATGTTAGTTTAACTTTCCTAGTTTCTTTAGGAAATTGCAACACACACTAACCGTACCTCGTAACCCTAACCCTATTCCCTAACGCTAACACTAAACTTAAAAATAACCCTAAAGCTAATCGTAACTCTGTCCCTAAACCTAATCCTAAACCTAACAGTAACACTACTACTAATTCTAACCCTAACCCTAACCCTAACCCTAACCCTAACCCTAACCCTAACCCTAACCCTAACCCTAACCCTAACCCTAAACCTACCCCTAACCCTAACCCTAACCCTAACCCAACTCTAAATCCCTAACTCTAACCCTAGCTCCTAACCCTAACCCTAGCCCAAACCCAACACTAACCCTAATCCTAACCCTAAAGGTATCCCTAACCCTAACCATAAGTCTAAGCCTAACCCTAAACCTAAGCCTAAGCCTAAGCCTAACCCTAAACCTAAGCCTAAGCCTAAACCTAACTCTAAACCTTAGCGTAAGCCTAACCCTAACCCTAACCCTAAAGTGTCTCCACTCCACTCTATGGTCAGCACTATTCCTTAGAGTCAGCACAGCAGGTTCCGCCAGTAGGACAGCACGTAAGGTTGGAAGGCTAGGTAATGTTCAGGTACGGCAGCTATGCCCTACCCTGAAAGCCTCTTCCATGCTGTACATATTCTTGAAAAATGGAATATTAGTTTAATTTTCCTAGTTTCTTTAGGAAATTGCAACACACACTAACCGTACCTCGTACCCCTAACACTTTCCCCTAACGCTAACCCTAATCTTAAAAATAACCCTAACCCTAATCGTAACTCTATCCCTAAACCTAAACCGAACCGTAACACTACTACTAATTCTAAACCAAATCCAAACCCTAACCCTAACCCTAACCCTAACCCTAACCCTAACCCCAACCCTAACCCTAACACAACCCTAACCTAACTCTAAATTCCTAAATCTAACCCTAGCTCCTAACCCTAACACTAGCCCAAACCCAACACTAAGCCTAATCCTAACCCTAAAGCTAATTCTAACCCTAACCGTAACTGTAAGCCTAACCCTAAACCTAAACCTTACCCTAACCCGAAGCCTAACCCTAAAGCTATCCCTAAGTCTAAGCGTAAACCTAAACCTAAGATTAAGCCTAAGCCTAAACCTAAACTTAAGCCTAAGCCTAAGCCTAAGCCTGAGCCTAACCCTAACCCTAGGCTAAGTATCTCCAGTCCACTCTATGGTCGGCACTATTCCTTAGAGTCAGCACAGCAGTTTCTGCCAGTAGGTTAGCACGTAAGTTTGGAAGGCTAGGTAATGTTCAGGTACGGCAGCTATGCCCTACCCTGAAAGCCTCTTCCATGCTGTACATATTCTTTAAAATGGGAATGTTAGTTAAACTTTCCTAGTTTCTTTAGGAAATCGCAACACACACTAACCGTACCTCGTAACCCTAACCCTATTCCCTAACGCTAACACTAAACTTAAAAATAACCCTAAACCTAATCATAACTCTATACCTAAACCTAATCCTAAACCTAACGATAACACTGCTACTAATTCTAACCCTAACCCAAACCCTAACCCTAACCCTAACCCTAACCCTAACCCTAACCCTAACCCTAACCCTAACCCTAACCCTAACCCTAACCCTAACCCTAACCCTAAACCTAACCCTAACCCTACCCCTAAACCTAACCCTAAAGTGTCTCCACTCCACTCTATGGTCGGCACTATTCCTTAGAGTCAGCACAGCAGGTGCCACCAGTAGGATAGCACGTAAGGTTGGAAGGCTAGGTAATGTTCAGGTACGGCAGCTATGCCCTACCCTGAAAGCCTCTTCCATGCTGTACACATTCATTAAATTGGGAATGTTACTTTAATTTTCCTAGTTACTTTAGGAAATTGCAACACACCCTAACCGTACCCCTAACCCTATCACCTAACGCTAAACCTAACCTTAAAAATAACCCTAACCCTAATCGTAACTCTATCCCTAAACCTAAACCTAACCCTAACCCTAACACTAATACTAACTCTAAAGCAAACCTTAACCCTAACCCTAACACTAACCCTAAACCTAATCCTAACTCTAACCCTAACACTAACCCTAAGACAAAACAAACCTTAGTCCTAAAGCTAATCCTAACTCTAACCCTCACACTAGGTATAAATCCCTAACTCTAAATAAAACACCTAAACATAACCTAAACTAAACCTAAACCAAAATCTAACCCTAAACCTAATACGAACCCTAAGTCTGACTCTAACCAAAACCCGAAACCTAAACGTAACCCTAAGAGTAGCCCTAACCCTAAGCCTAACCCTAACCCTAACCCTAAAGTGTCTCCACTCCACTCTATGCTCCGCACTATTCCTTAGAGTCAGCACAGCAGGTTCCGCCAGTAGGACGGCACATAATGTTGGAAGACGAGGTAATGTTCAGGTACAGCAGCTATACCCTCCACTGAAAGCCTCTTCCTTGCTGTAACATGTTCTTTAAAATAGGAATGTTAGTTTAATTTTCCTAGTTATTTTAGGAAATTGCAACACACCCTAACCGTACCGCTAACCCTATCCCCTAACGCTAACCCTAACCTTAAAAATAACCCTAACCCTAATCTAATAATAACTCTAACCCCAACCCCAACCCCACCCCTAACACTAACGCTAACCCTAAACTTAATCTTAAACCTAACCCTAACTTTAACACTAACCCTAACAGTAACCCTAAATATCTAACTCTAAACCAAGCCCCTAACCCTAACCCTAACCCCAACCCCACCCGTAACCGTAACCCTAACGCTAAAGCTAACCCTAACACTAACACTAAGCATAACTCTAAACCTAACACCTAACCCTAAACTTAAACCTAAGCCTAACACTAAACCCAACACTAATCCTACTCCTGACCCGAAGTCTAACCCAACCCAAAACCACTAAAGCTAAACCTAAGCCTAACAGTAGCCCTAACCCTAACCTCCTAATCCTACTATAACACTAAACCTAGTCTTAAGCCTTAACCGAAGCGTAACCCTAACCCTTACCCTAACCCTAACCCCAAACCTAACCCTAACCCTAACCCTAACCCTAACCTTAACCCTAACCTTAACACTAAACATAACCCTAACCCTAAACTTAACCCCAACCCTAACCCTAAACCTAACCCTAACCCTAACCCTAACCCCAACCCTAAAGCTAACCTTAACAATAAACCTAACCCTAAACCTAACCCTAACCCTATCCCTAACCCTAACCCTAATCCTAACACAACTCTAAATCCCTAACTCTAACCCTAGCTCCTAACCCTAACCATAGCCCTAACCCAACACTAAACCTAATCCTAACCCTAACCCTAACAGTATCCCTAAGCCTAACCCTAAACCTAAACCTTACCCTAACCCTAAGCCTAACACTAAACCTATCCCTAAGCCTAAGGCTAAGCCTAAGCCTAAACTTAAGCCTAAGCCTAAACCTAAACCTTACCCTAACCCTAACCCTAACCCTAAAGTGTCTCCACTCCACTCTCTGCTCCGCACTATTCCTTAGAGTCAGCACAGCAGGTTCTGCCAGTAGGTTAGCACGTAAGGTTGGAAGGCTAGGTAATGTTCAGGTACGGCAGCTATGCCCTACCCGGAAAGCCTCTTCCATGCTGTACATATTCTTTAAAATTGGAATATTAGTTTAATTTTCCTAGTTTCTTTAGGAAATTGCAACACACACTAACCGTACCCCTAACACTTTCCCCTAACGCTAACCCTAATCTTAAAAATAACCCTAACCCTAATCGTAACTCTATACCTAAACCTAAACCGAACCGTAACACTACTACTAATTCTAAACCAAATCCAAACCCTAAACCTAAGCCTTAGCCTAACCCTAACCCTAACCCCAACCCTAACCCTAACACAACCCTAACCTAACTCTAAATTCCTAAATCTAACACTAGCTCCTAACCCTAACACTAGGCCAAACCCAACACTAAGCCTAATCCTAACCCTAAAGCTAACTCTAACCCTAACCGTAACTGTAAGCCTAACCCTAAACCTAAACCTTACCCTAACCCTAAGCCTAAACCTAAACCTATCCCTAAATCTAAGCGCAAAACCTAAGCCTAAGACTAATCCTAACCCTAACCCTAAACTTAAGCCTAAGCCTAAGACTAAGCCTAAGCCTAACCCTAACCCTAGGCTAAGTATCTCCAGTCCACCCTATGGTTGGCACTATTCCTTAGAGTCAGCACAGCAGGTTCCGCCAGTAGGTTAGCACGTAAGGTTGGAAGGCTAGGTAATGTTCAGGTACGGCAGCTATGCCCTACCCTGAAAGCTTCTTCCATGCTGTACATATTCTTGAAAATGGGAATGTTAGTTTAACTTTCCTAGTTTCTTTAGGAAATTGCAACACACACTAACCGTACCTCGTAACCCTAACCCTATTCCCTAACGCTAACACTAAACTTAAAAATAACCCTAAAGCTAATCGTAACTCTGTCCCTAAACCTAATCCTAAACCTAACAGTAACACTACTACTAATTCTAACCCTAACCCTAACCCTAACCCTAACCCTAACCCTAACCCTAACCCTAACCCTAACCCTAACCCTAACCCTAACCCTAACCCTAACCCTAAACCTACCCCTAACCCTAACCCTAACCCTAACCCAACTCTAAATCCCTAACTCTAACCCTAGCTCCTAACCCTAACCCTAGCCCAAACCCAACACTAACCCTAATCCTAACCCTAAAGGTATCCCTAACCCTAACCATAAGTCTAAGCCTAACCCTAAACCTAAGCCTAAGCCTAAGCCTAACCCTAAACCTAAGCCTAAGCCAAAACCTAACTCTAAACCTTAGCGTAAGCCTAACCCTAACCCTAACCCTAAAGTGTCTCCACTCCACTCTATGGTCAGCACTATTCCTTAGAGTCAGCACAGCAGGTTCCGCCAGTAGGACAGCACGTAAGGTTGGAAGGCTAGGTAATGTTCAGGTACGGCAGCTATGCCCTACCCTGAAAGCCTCTTCCATGCTGTACATATTCTTGAAAATTGGAATATTAGTTTAATTTTCCTAGTTTCTTTAGGAAATCGCAACACACACTAACCGTACCTCGTACCCCTAACACTTTCCCCTAACGCTAACCCTAATCTTAAAAATAACCCTAACCCTAATCGTAACTCTATCCCTAAACCTAAACCGAACCGTAACACTACTACTAATTCTAAACCAAATCCAAACCCTAACCCTAACCCTAACCCTAACCCTAACCCTAACCCTAACCCCAACCCTAACCCTAACACAACCCTAACCTAACTCTAAATTCCTAAATCTAACCCTAGCTCCTAACCCTAACACTATCCCAAACCCAACACTAAGCCTAATCCTAACCCTAAAGCTAATTCTAACCCTAACCGTAACTGTAAGCCTAACCCTAAACCTAAACCTTACCCTAACCCGAAGCCTAACCCTAAAGCTATCCCTAAGTCTAAGCGTAAACCTAAACCTAAGATTAAGCCTAAGCCTAAACCTAAACTTAAGCCTAAGCCTAAGCCTAAGCCTGAGCCTAACCCTAACCCTAGGCTAAGTATCTCCAGTCCACTCAATGGTCGGCACTATTCCTTAGAGTCAGCACAGCAGTTTCTGCCAGTAGGTTAGCACGTAAGTTTGGAAGGCTAGGTAATGTTCAGGTACGGCAGCTATGCCCTACCCTGAAAGCCTCTTCCATGCTGTACATATTCTTTAAAATGGGAATGTTAGTTTAACTTTCCTAGTTTCTTTAGGAAATCGCAACACACACTAACCGTACCTCGTAACCCTAACCCTATTCCCTAACGCTAACACTAAACTTAAAAATAACCCTAAACCTAATCATAACTCTATACCTAAACCTAATCCTAAACCTAACGATAACACTGCTACTAATTCTAACCCTAAACCAAACCCTAACCCTAACCCTAACCCTAACCCTAACCCTAACCCTAACCCTAACCCTAACCCTAACCCTAACCCTAACCCTAACCCTAACCCTAACCCTAACCCTAACCCTAACCCTAACCCTTACCCTAACCCTAACCCTAACCCTAACCCTAACCCTAACCCTAACCCTAACCCTAAAACTAACCCTAAACCTAACCCTAACCCTAACCCTAACCCTAAACCTTATCCTAACTCTAACACTCACACTAACTCTAAATCCCTAACTCTAAACAAAACACCTAACCCTAAACCAAAATCTAACCCTAACCCTAATACTAACCCTAAGTCTGACCCTAACCAAAACCCCAAACCTAAACGTAACCCTAAGAGTAGCCGTAGCTCAAACCCTAACCCTAACCCTAACCCTAACCCTAACCCTAAACCTAACCCTAACCATAAACCTAACCCTAACCCTAACCCAACTCTAAATCCCTAACTCTAACCCTAGCTCCTAACCCTAACCCTAGCCCAAACCCAACACTAACCCTAATCCTAACCCTAAAGGTAACCCTAACGCTAACCATAAGTCTAAGCCTAACCCTAAACCTAAGCCTAAACCTAAGCCTAACCCTAAAACTAAGCGTAAGCCTAAGCTTAACACTAACCGTAACCCTACAGTGTCTCCACTCCACTCTATGGTCAGCACTATTCCATAGAGTCAATACAGCAGGTTCCGCCAGTAGGATAGCACGTAAGGTTGGAAGGCTAAGTAATGTTCAGGTACGGCAGTTATGCCCTACGCTGAAAGCCTCCTCCATGCTGTACATATTCTTGAAAATAGGAATGTTAGTTTAATTTTCCTAGTTTCTTTAGGAAATTGCAACACACACTAACCGTACCCCGTACCCCTAACCCTATTCACTAATGCTAAACCTAACCTTAAAAATAACCCTAACCCTAATCGTACCTCTATCCCTAAACCTAAACCTAAACCAAACACTAACACTAATACTAACTCTAACCCAAACCCTAACCCTAACCCTAACGCTAACCCTCAAACAACCCTAACCTAACACTAAATTCCTAAATCTAACCCTAGCTCCTAACCCTAACACTAGCCCAAACCCAACACTAACCCTAATCCTAACCCTAAAGGTAACCCTAACCCTAACCATAACCCTAAGCCTAACCCTAAACCTATACCTTACCCTAACGCTAAGCCTAACCCTAAAGCTATCCCTAAGTCTAAGCGTAAACCTAAACCTAAGACTAAGCCTAAGCCTAAACCTAAACTTAAGCCTAAGTCTAAGCCTAAGCCTAAGCCTAAGCCTAACCCTAACCCTAAAGTGTCTCCATTCCACTCTAAGCTCCGCACTATTCCTTAGAGTCAGCACAGCAGGTTCCGCCAGTAGGTTAGCACGTAAGGTTGGAAGGCTAGGTAATGTTCAGGTACGGCAGCTATGCCCTACCCAGAAAGCCTCTTCCATGCTGTATATATTCTTTAAAATGGAAATGTTAGATTAATTTCCTTAGTTTCTTTAGGAAATTGCAACACAGCCTAACCATACCCCTAACCCTATTCCCTAACGCTAACCCTAACCTTAAAAATAACCCTAAACCTAATCGTGACACTATCCCTAAAACAAACCCTAACCCTAACACTAATACAAACTCTAACCCAAACCCTAACCCTAACCCTAACCCTAACACTAACCCTAAACCTAATCCTAACTAAAACCCTCACACTACCTCTAAATCCCTAACTCTAAACAAAACACCTAACCCTAAACCAAAATCTAACCCTAACCCTAAGTCTAACCCTAAGTCTGACCCTAACCAAAACCCCAAACCTAAAAGTAACCCTAAGAGTAGCCGTATCACTAAGCCTAAGCCTAAGCCTAACCCTAACCCTAAAGTGTCTCCACTCCACTCTATGCTCCGCACTATTCCATAGAGTCAGCACAGCAGGTTCCGCCAGTAGGATAGCACATAAGTTTGGAAGGCTAAGTAATGTTCAGGTACGGCAGCTATGCCCTACCCTGAAAGCCTCTTCCATGCTGTACATATTCTTTAAAATGGGAATGTTAGTTTATATTTTCCTAGTTTCTTTAGGAAATTGCAACACACACTAACCGTACCCCGTACCCCTAACCCTATTCACTAACGCTAACCCTAAACTTAAAAATAACCCTAAACCAAATCCTAACTCTAACCCTAACACTAACCCTAAGCCAAAACAAACCTTAATCCTAACGCTAATCCTAACTCTAACACTCACACTAAGTATAAATCCCTAACTCTAAATAAGCCTCTTCCTTGCTGTAACATGTTCTTTAAAATAGGAATGTTAGTTTAATTTTCCTAGTTTCTTTAGGAAATTGCAACACACACTAACCGTACCGCTAACCCTATCCCCTAACGCTAACCCTAACCTTAAAAATAACCCTAACCCTAATCGTAACTCTATCCCTAAACCTAAACCTAACCTAACCCTAAAACTAATACTAAATATAACCCCAACCCCAACGCCACCCCTAACACTAACGCTAACCCTAAATTTAATTTTAAACCTAACGCTAACTTTAACTCAAACCCTAACCCTAAATATCCAACTCTAAACCAAGCCCCTAACCCTAAACCTAACCCCAACCCTAAACCTAACCGTAACCCTAACCCTAACGCTAAAGCTAACCCTAACTCTAACACTAACCCTAAGCATAAAACTAAACCTAACTCCTAACCCTAAACCTAAACCAAAGCCTAAGCCTAACCCTAACCCTATCCCTAACCCTAACCCTAACCCTAACACTAATGCTAACCCTAACACTAACACTAACCCTAAGTATCCAACTCTAAACCTAACCCCCTAAACGTTACCCCAACCCCAACCCTAAAGGTAACCCTAAAAGTAACCCTAACCCTAACCCTAACCCTAACCCTAACCCTAAACCTAACCCTAAACCTAACCCTAAACCCAACCCTAAAGCTAACCGTAACCCTAACTCTAAACCTAACTCCTAACCCTAAACCTAAACCTAAGGCTAACACTAAACCTAACACTAACCCTAATCCTGACCCGAAGTCTAGCCCTACCCAAAACCCCGAAAGCTAAACGTAAGCCTAACAGTAGCCCTAACCCTAACCCCTAATCCTACTGTAACACTAACCCTAATCCTAAACCTAAACCGAAGCGTAACCCTAACCCTAACCCTAATCCAAACCTAACCCTAACCGTAACCCTAGCCCTAACCCTAACCGTAACCCTAACCGTAACCCTAACCCTAACCCTAACCCTAACCCTAACCCTAACCCTAACACTAACCCCAAACCTAAACCTAACCCTACCCTAAACCTAACCCTAAACCTAACCCTAAACCTATCCCTAAACTTAACCCTAATCTTAACCCAACTCTAAATCCCTAAATTTAATCCTAGCTCCTAATCCTAACCCTAGCCCTAACCCAACACTAACCCTAATCCTAACCCTAACCCTAACACTAATACTACCTCTAACCCAAACCCTAACCCTTACCCTAACCCTAACCCTAACCCTAAGCTTAACCCTAACCCTAACACTATCACTAACCCTAACCCCAACCTTAACCCAACTCTAAATCCCTAACTCTAACCCTAGCTCCTAACCCTAACACTAGCCCTAACCCAACACTAAACCTAATCCTAACCCTAACCCTAACTGTATCCCTAAGCCTAACCCTAAACCTAAACCTTACCCTAACCCTAAGCCTAACACTAAACCTATCCCTAAGCCTAAGGCTAAGCCTAAGCCTAACCCTAAGCCTAAGCCTAAACCTAAACCTAAACCTAAAGCGTCTCCACTCCACTCTATGGTCGGTACTATTCCTTAGAGTCAGCACAGCAGGTTTCGCCAGTAGGACAGCACGTAAGGTTGGAAGGCTAGGTAATCTTCAGGTACGGCAGCTATGCCCTATCCGGAAAGCCTCTTCCACGCTGTACATATTCTTTAAAATGGGAATGTTAGTTTAATTTTCCTAGTTACTTTAAGAAATTGCAACGCACCCTAACCGTAGCCCCAACCCTATCTCATAACGCTAACCCTAACCTTAAAAATAACCCTAACCCTAATCGTAACTCTATCCCTAAACCGAATCTAATCCCTATCCCTAACCTTAACACTAACACTAATATTAACTCTGACCCAAACCCCAACCCTAACCCTAACCCTAACCCTAACCCTAACCAACACTAACCCTAAACCTAACACTAACACTAACCCTAAACCAAAACAAACCTTAATCCCAACGCTAATCCCAACTCTAACCCTCACAATAAGCCTAAATCCCTAACTCTAAATAAAAAACCTAACGCTAAACGAAAATCTAACCCTAACCCTAATACTAACCCTAAGTCTGACCCTAAACAAAATCCCAAACCTAAACGTAACCCTAAGGGTAGCCCTAGCCCTACCCCTAACCCTAAGCCTAAAGTGTCTCCAGTCCACTCTATGCTCCGCACTATTCCTTAGAGTCAGCACAGCAGGATCCGCCAGTAGGATAGCACGTAAGGTTGGAAGGCTAAGTAATGTTCAGGTACGGCAGCTATGCCCTACCCTGAAAGCCTCTTCCATGCTGTACACATTCCGTAAAATGGGATGTTAGTTTAATTTTCCTGGTTATTTTAGAAAATTGCAACACACACTAACCGCGCCCCTAACCCTATCCCCTAACGCTAACCCAGACGTCTAACCCAACCCAAAACACCTAAAGCAAAAAGTAAGCCTAACAGTAGCCCTAACACTAAGCCCTAATCCTACTGTAACACTAACCCTAGCCCTAAGCCTAAACTGAAGCGTAACCCTAACCCTAACCCAAACCCTAACCCTAACCCAAACCCTAACCCTAACCCTAACCCTAACCCTAACCCTAACCCGAACCCTAACCCTAACCCTAACCCTAACCCTAACCCTAACCCTAACCCGAACCCTAAACCTAACCCTATCCCTAAACCCAACCCTAAACATAACCTTAACCCTATCCCTAAACCTAACCCTAACCTTAACCCAACTCTAAATCCCTAATTCTAATCCTAGCTCCTAATCCTAACCCTAGCCTTAACCCAACGCTAACCCTAACCCTAACCCTAACACTAATACTACCTCTAAACCTAAGCCTAACAATAACTCTAACCCTAACCCTAACCCTAACGCTATCCCTAACCCTAACCCTAACGTTAAGCCAACTCCAAATCCCTAACTCTAACAATAGCTCCTAACCCTAACCCTAGCCCTAACCCAACACTAAACCTAATCCTAACCCTAACCCTAACCGTATCCCTAAGCCTAACCCTAAACCTAAACCTTACCCTAACCGTAAGCCTAACATTAAACCTAACCCTAAGCCTAAGGCTAAGCCTAAGCCTAAACCTAAACTTAACCTAAGCCTAAGCCTAACCCTAACCCTAACCCTAAAGTGTCTCCACTCCACTCTATGCTCCGCACTATTCCTTAGAGTCAGCACAGCAGGTTCCGCCAGTAGGATAGCACGTAAGTTTGGAAATGTAGGTAATGTTCAAGTACGGCAGCTATGCCCTACCCGGAAAGCCTCTTCCATGCTGTACACATTCATTAAATTGGGAATGTTAGTTTAATTTTCCTAGTTACTTTAGGAAATTGCAACACACCCTAACCCTACCCCTAACCCTATCCCCTAACGCTAACCCTAACCTTAAAAATAACCCTAACCCTAATCGTAACTCTATCCCTAAACCTAACCCTAACCCTAACACTAATACTAACTCTAAACCAAGCCCTAACCCTAACCCTAACACTAACCCTAAACCTAATCCTAACTCTAACCCTAACACTAACCCTAAGCCAAAACAAACCTTAATCCTAACGCTAATCCTAACTCTAACCCTCACACTAAGTATAAATCCCTAACTCTAAATAAGCCTCTTCCTTGCTGTAACATGTTCTTTAAAATAGGAATGTTAGTTTAATTTTCCTAGTTTCTTTAGGAAATTGCAACACACACTAACCGTACCCCTAACCCTATCCCCTAACGCTAATCCTAACCTTAAAAATAACCCTAACCCTAATCATAACTCTATCCCTAAACCTAAACCTAACCTAACCCTAACACTAATACTAACTCTAACCCCAACCCGAACCCCAACCCTAACACTAACGCTAACCCTAAACTTAATCTTAACCCTAACCCTAGCTTTAACTCTAACCCTAACAGTAACCCTAAATATCTAACTCTAAACCAAGCCCCTAACCCTAACCCTAACCCCAACCCCACCCGTAACCGTAACCCTAACCCTAACGCTAAAGCTAACCCTAGCACTAACCCTAAGGTTAACTCTAAACCTAACTCCTAACCCTAAACCTAAACCTAAGCCTAAGACTAAACCTAACACTAACCCTAAACCTGACCCGAAGTCTAACCCAACACAAAACCCCTAAATTTAAACGTAAGCCTAACAGTAGCCCTAACCCTAACCTCCTAATGCTACTGTAACACTAAACCTAGCCCTAAGCCTTAACTGAAGCGCAACCCTAACCCTAACCCTAACCCTAAGCCTAACCATAAACCTAACCCTAAGCCTAACCCTAACCCTAAGCCTAACCCTAACCCTAACCCTAAACCTAAACTTAACCCCAACCCTAACCCTAAACCTAACCCTAACACTAATATTACCTCTAAACCTAAGCCTAACCCTAACCCTAACCCTAACCCTATCCCTAACCTTAACCCTAACGTTAAGCCAACTCCAAATCCCCAACTCTAACCCTAGCTCCTAATCCTAACCCTAGCCCTAACCGAACACAAAACCTAATCCTAACCCTAACCCTAACCGTATCCCTAACCCTAACCCAAACCTTTAACCTTACCCTAACCCTAAGCCTAACACTAAACCTATCCCTAAGCCTAAGCCTAAGCCTAAACCTAAACCTAAGCCTAAGCCTAACCCTAAACCTAACCCTAAAGTGTCTCCACTCCACTCTATGGTCGGCACTATTCCTTACAGTCAGCACAGCAGGTTCCGCCAGTAGGATAGCACGTAAGGTTGGAAGGCTAGGTAATGTTCAGGTACGGCAGCTATGCCCTACCCGTAAAGCCTCTTACATGCTATACATATTCTTTAAAATGGGAATATTGGTTTAATTTCCCTAGTTTCTTTAGGAAATTGCAACACACCCTAACGTTAACCCTAACCTTAAAAATAACCCTAAACCTAATCGTAACTCTATCCCTAAAACAAACCCTAACCCTAACACTAATACAAACTCTAACCCAAACCCTATTCCTAACACTAACCCTAAACCTAATCCTAACTAAAACCCTCACACTAACCCTAAATCCCCAACTCTAAACAAAACACCTAACCCTAAACCAAAATCTAACCCTAACCCTAAGTCTAACCCTAAGTCTGACCCTAACCAAAACCCCAAACCTAAACGTAACCCTAAGAGTAGCCGTATCACTAAGCCTAACCCTAAGCCTAAGCCTAAGCCTAACCCTAAAGTGTCTCCACTCCACTCTATGCTCCGCACTATTCCTTAGAGTAAGCACAGCAGGTTCCGCCAGTAGGACAGCACATAAGTTTGGAAGGCTAGGTAATGTTCAGGTACGGCAGCTATGCCCTACCCTGAAAGCCTCTTCCATGCTGTACATATTCTTTAAAATGGGAATGTTAGTTTATATTTTCCTAGTTTCTTTAGGAAATTGCAACACACACTAACCGTACCCCGTACCCCTAACCCTATTCACTAACGCTAACCCTAAACTTAAAAATAACCCTAAACCTAATCGTAACTCTGTCCCTAAACCTAATCCTAAACCTAACAGTAACACTACTACTAACCCTAACCCTAACCCTAACCCTAACCCTAACCCTAACCCTAACCCTAACCCTAACACTAACCCTCACACTAACTCTAAATCCCTAACTCTAAACAAAACACCTAACCCTAGACCAAAATCTAACCCTAACCCTAATACTAACCCTAAGTCTGACCCTAACCAAAACCCGAAAACTAAACGTAACCCTAAGAGTAGCCCTAGCCCTAGCCCTAGCCCTAACCCTAACCCTAACCCTAAACCTAACCCTAAACCTACCCCTAACGCTAACCCTAACTCTAAACCTAACCCTAACCCAACTCTAAATCCCTAACTCTAACCCTAGCTCCTAACCCTAACCCTAGCCCAAACCCAACACTAAGCCTAATCCTAACCCTAAAGCTAACCCTAACCCTAACCATAACCCTAAGCCTAACCTTAAACCTAAACCTTACCCTAAGCCTAACACTAAAACTATCCCTAAGCCTAAGCTTGAACCTAAACCTAAGCTTAAACCTAAGCCTAACCCTAAACCTAAGCCTAAGCCTAAGCCTAAGCGTAACCCTAACCTAAGTGTCTCCAGTCCACTCTATGCTCCGCTCTATTCCTTAGAGTCAGCACAGCAGGTTCCGCCAGTAGGACAGCACATAAGGTTGGAAGGCTAGGTAATTTTCAGGTACGGCAGCTATGCCCTACCCTAAAAGCATCTTCCATGCTGTACATATTCTTGAAAATGGGAATGTTAGTTTAATTTTCCTAGTTTCTTTAGGAAATTGCAACACACACTAACCGTACCCCGTACCCCTACCCCTATTTCCTAATGGTAAACCTAACCTTAAAAATAACACTAACCCCAATCGTAACTCTATCCCTAAACCTAAACCAAACACTAACACTAATATTAACTCTAACCGAAACCCAAACCCTAACCCTAACCCTAACCCTAACCCTAACCCTAACCCTAACCCTAACCCTAACCCTAACCCTAACCCTAACCCTCACACTAACTCTAAATCCCTAACTCTAAACAAAACACCTAACCCTAGACCAAAATCTAACCCTAACCCTAATACTAACCCTAAGTCTGACCCTAACCAAAACCCGAAAACTAAACGTAACCCTAAGAGTAGCCCTAGCCCTAGCCCTAGCCCTAACCCTAACCCTAACCCTAAACATAACCCTAACACAACCATAACCTAACTCTAAATTCCTAAATCTAACCCTAGCTCCTAACCCTAACGCTAGCCCAAACCCAACACTAACCCTAATACTAACCCTAAAGCTAACCCTAACGCTAACCATAACCGTAAGCCTAACCCTAAACCTAAAACTTACCCTAACACTAAGCCTAACCCTAAACCTATCCCTAAGTCTAAGCGTAACCCTAAACCTAAGCCTAAGCCTAACCCTAAACTTAAGCCTAAACCTAATCTTAAGCCTAAGCCTAACTCTAACCCTAACTGAAGTGTCTCCAGTCCACTCTACGCTCCGCACTATTCCTTAGAGTCAGCACAGCAGGTTCCGCCCGTAGGATAGCACGTAAGTTTAGAAGGCTAAGTAATGTTCAGGTACGGCAGCTATGCCCTACCCAGAAAGCCTCTTCCATGCTGTACATATTCTTTAAAATGGAAATGCTAGTTTAATTTCCCAAGTTTCTTTAGGAAATTGCAAGACACCCTAACCGTACCCCTAACCCTATCACCTAACGCTAACCCTAACCTTAAAAATAACCCTAAACCTAATCGTAACTCTATCCCTAAAACAAACCCTAACCCTAACACTAATACAAACTCTAACCCAAACCCTAACCCTAACACTAACCCTAACCCTAACCCTAACCCTAAACCTAATCCTAACTCTAACCCTCACACTAACTCTAAATCCCTAACTCTAAACAAAACACCTAACCCTAAACCAAAATCTACCCCTAACCCTAAAACTAACCCTAAGTCTGACCCTAACCAAAACCCCAAACCTAAACGTAACCCTAAGAGCAGCCCTAGACCTAACCGTATCCCTAACCCTAGCCCTAAACCTAAACCTAACCCTAAACCTAACCCTATCCCCTAACGCTAATCCTAACCTTAAAAATAAACCTAACCCTAATCGTAACTCTATCCCTAAACCTAAACCTAACCTAACCCTAACACTAATACTAACTCTAACCCCAACCCGAACCCCAACCCTAACACTAACGCTAACCCTAAACTTAATCTTAACCCTAACCCTAACTTTAACTCTAACCCTAACAGTAACCCTAAATATCTAACTCTAAACCAAGCCCCTAACCCTAACCCTAACCCCAACCCCACCCGTAACCGTAACCCTAACCCTAACGCTAAAGCTAACCCTAGCACTAACCCTAAGGTTAACTCTAAACCTAACTCCTAACCCTAAACCTAAACCTAAGCCTAAGACTAAACCTAACACTAACCCTAAACCTGACCCGAAGTCTAACCCAACACAAAACCCCTAAATTTAAACGTAAGCCTAACAGTAGCCGTAACCCTAACCTCCTAATGCTACTGTAACACTAAACCTAGCCCTAAGCCTTAACTGAAGCGCAACCCTAACCCTAAACCTAACCCTAACCCTAACACTAATACTACCTCTAAACCTAAGCCTAACCCTAAGCCTAACCCTAACCCTAACCCTAACCCTAACCCTAACCCTATCCGTAACCCTAACCCTAACGTTAAGCCAACTCCAAATCCCTAACTCTAACCCTAGCTCCTAATCCTAACCCTAGCCCTAACCGAACACAAAACCTAATCCTAACCCTAACCCTAACCGTATCCCTAACCCTAACCCAAACCTTTAACCTTACCCTAACCCTAAGCCTAACACTAAACCTATCCCTAAGCCTAAGCCTAAGCCTAAGCCTAAACCTAAACCTAAACCTAAGCCTAACCCTAAACCTAACCCTAAAGTGTCTCCACTCCACTCTATGGTCGGCACTATTCCTTACAGTCAGCACAGCAGGTTCCGCCAGTAGGATAGCACGTAAGGTTGGAAGGCTAGGTAATGTTCAGGGACGGCAGCTATGCCCTACCCGTAAAGCCTCTTACATGCTACACATATTCTTTAAAATGGGAATATTGGTTTAATTTCCCTAGTTTCTTTAGGAAATTGCAACACACCCTAAACGTACCCCTAACCCTATCACCTAACGTTAACCCTAACCTTAAAAATAACCCTAAACCTAATCGTAACTCTATCCCTAAAACAAACCCTAACCCTAACACTAATACAAACTCTAACCCAAACCCTAACCCTAACACTAACCCTAAACCTAATCCTAACTAAAACCCTCACACTAACCCTAAATCCCCAACTCTAAACAAAACACCTAACCCTAAACCAAAATCTAACCCTAACCCTAAGTCTAACCCTAAGTCTGACCCTAACCAAAACCCCAAACCTAAACGTAACCCTAAGAGTAGCCGTATCACTAAGCCTAACCCTAACCCTAAGCCTAAGCCTAAGCCTAACCCTAAAGTGTCTCCACTCCACTCTATGCTCCGCACTATTCCTTAGAGTCAGCACAGCAGGTTCCGCCAGTAGGACAGCACATAAGTTTGGAAGGCTAGGTAATGTTCAGGTACGGCAGCTATGCCCTACCCTGAAAGCCTCTTCCATGCTGTACATATTCTTTAAAATGGGAATGTTAGTTTATATTTTCCTAGTTTCTTTAGGAAATTGCAACACACACTAACCGTACCCCGTACCCCTAACCCTATTCACTAACGCTAACCCTAAACTTAAAAATAACCCTAAACCTAATCGTAACTCTGTCCCTAAACCTAATCCTAAACCTAACAGTAACACTACTACTAACCCTAACCCTAACCCTAAGCCTAACCCTAACCCTAACCCTAACCCTAACCCTAACCCTAACCCTAACCCTAACACTAACCCTCACACTAACTCTAAATCCCTAACTCTAAACAAAACACCTAACCCTAGACCAAAATCTAACCCTAACCCTAATACTAACCCTAAGTCTGACCCTAACCAAAACCCGAAAACTAAACGTAACCCTAAGAGTAGCCCTAGCCCTAGCCCTAGCCCTAACCCTAACCCTAACCCTAAACCTAACCCTAAACCTACCCCTAACGCTAACCCTAACTCTAAACCTAACCCTAACCCAACTCTAAATCCCTAACTCTAACCCTAGCTCCTAACCCTAACCCTAGCCCAAACCCAACACTAAGCCTAATCCTAACCCTAAAGCTAACCCTAACCCTAACCATAACCCTAAGCCTAACCTTAAACCTAAACCTTACCCTAAGCCTAACACTAAAACTATCCCTAAGCCTAAGCTTGAACCTAAACCTAAGCTTAAACCTAAGCCTAACCCTAAACCTAAGCCTAAGCCTAAGCCTAAGCGTAACCCTAACCTAAGTGTCTCCAGTCCACTCTATGCTCCGCTCTATTCCTTAGAGTCAGCACAGCAGGTTCCGCCAGTAGGACAGCACATAAGGTTGGAAGGCTAGGTAATTTTCAGGTACGGCAGCTATGCCCTACCCTAAAAGCATCTTCCATGCTGTACATATTCTTGAAAATGGGAATGTTAGTTTAATTTTCCTAGTTTCTTTAGGAAATTGCAACACACACTAACCGTACCCCGTACCCCTACCCCTATTTCCTAATGGTAAACCTAACCTTAAAAATAACACTAACCCCAATCGTAACTCTATCCCTAAACCTAAACCAAACACTAACACTAATATTAACTCTAACCGAAACCCAAACCCTAACCCTAACCCTAACCCTAACCCTAACCCTAACCCTAACCCTAACCCTAACCCTAACCCTAACCCTAACCCTAACCCTCACACTAACTCTAAATCCCTAACTCTAAACAAAACACCTAACCCTAGACCAAAATCTAACCCTAACCCTAATACTAACCCTAAGTCTGACCCTAACCAAAACCCGAAAACTAAACGTAACCCTAAGAGTAGCCCTAGCCCTAGCCCTAGCCCTAACCCTAACCCTAACCCTAAACATAACCCTAACACAACCATAACCTAACTCTAAATTCCTAAATCTAACCCTAGCTCCTAACCCTAACGCTAGCCCAAACCCAACACTAACCCTAATACTAACCCTAAAGCTAACCCTAACGCTAACCATAACCGTAAGCCTAACCCTAAACCTAAAACTTACCCTAACACTAAGCCTAACCCTAAACCTATCCCTAAGTCTAAGCGTAACCCTAAACCTAAGCCTAAGCCTAACCCTAAACTTAAGCCTAAACCTAATCTTAAGCCTAAGCCTAACTCTAACCCTAACTGAAGTGTCTCCAGTCCACTCTACGCTCCGCACTATTCCTTAGAGTCAGCACAGCAGGTTCCGCCCGTAGGATAGCACGTAAGTTTAGAAGGCTAAGTAATGTTCAGGTACGGCAGCTATGCCCTACCCAGAAAGCCTCTTCCATGCTGTACATATTCTTTAAAATGGAAATGCTAGTTTAATTTCCCAAGTTTCTTTAGGAAATTGCAAGACACCCTAACCGTACCCCTAACCCTATCACCTAACGCTAACCCTAACCTTAAAAATAACCCTAAACCTAATCGTAACTCTATCCCTAAAACAAACCCTAACCCTAACACTAATACAAACTCTAACCCAAACCCTAACCCTAACACTAACCCTAACCCTAACCCTAACCCTAAACCTAATCCTAACTCTAACCCTCACACTAACTCTAAATCCCTAACTCTAAACAAAACACCTAACCCTAAACCAAAATCTACCCCTAACCCTAAAACTAACCCTAAGTCTGACCCTAACCAAAACCCCAAACCTAAACGTAACCCTAAGAGCAGCCCTAGACCTAACCGTATCCCTAACCCTAGCCCTAAACCTAAACCTAACCCTAAACCTAACCCTATCCCCTAACGCTAATCCTAACCTTAAAAATAAACCTAACCCTAATCGTAACTCTATCCCTAAACCTAAACCTAACCTAACCCTAACACTAATACTAACTCTAACCCCAACCCGAACCCCAACCCTAACACTAACGCTAACCCTAAACTTAATCTTAACCCTAACCCTAACTTTAACTCTAACCCTAACAGTAACCCTAAATATCTAACTCTAAACCAAGCCCCTAACCCTAACCCTAACCCCAACCCCACCCGTAACCGTAACCCTAACCCTAACGCTAAAGCTAACCCTAGCACTAACCCTAAGGTTAACTCTAAACCTAACTCCTAACCCTAAACCTAAACCTAAGCCTAAGACTAAACCTAACACTAACCCTAAACCTGACCCGAAGTCTAACCCAACACAAAACCCCTAAATTTAAACGTAAGCCTAACAGTAGCCGTAACCCTAACCTCCTAATGCTACTGTAACACTAAACCTAGCCCTAAGCCTTAACTGAAGCGCAACCCTAACCCTAAACCTAACCCTAACCCTAACACTAATACTACCTCTAAACCTAAGCCTAACCCTAAGCCTAACCCTAACCCTAACCCTAACCCTAACCCTAACCCTATCCGTAACCCTAACCCTAACGTTAAGCCAACTCCAAATCCCTAACTCTAACCCTAGCTCCTAATCCTAACCCTAGCCCTAACCGAACACAAAACCTAATCCTAACCCTAACCCTAACCGTATCCCTAACCCTAACCCAAACCTTTAACCTTACCCTAACCCTAAGCCTAACACTAAACCTATCCCTAAGCCTAAGCCTAAGCCTAAGCCTAAACCTAAACCTAAACCTAAGCCTAACCCTAAACCTAACCCTAAAGTGTCTCCACTCCACTCTATGGTCGGCACTATTCCTTACAGTCAGCACAGCAGGTTCCGCCAGTAGGATAGCACGTAAGGTTGGAAGGCTAGGTAATGTTCAGGGACGGCAGCTATGCCCTACCCGTAAAGCCTCTTACATGCTACACATATTCTTTAAAATGGGAATATTGGTTTAATTTCCCTAGTTTCTTTAGGAAATTGCAACACACCCTAAACGTACCCCTAACCCTATCACCTAACGTTAACCCTAACCTTAAAAATAACCCTAAACCTAATCGTAACTCTATCCCTAAAACAAACCCTAACCCTAACACTAATACAAACTCTAACCCAAACCCTAACCCTAACACTAACCCTAAACCTAATCCTAACTAAAACCCTCACACTAACCCTAAATCCCCAACTCTAAACAAAACACCTAACCCTAAACCAAAATCTAACCCTAACCCTAAGTCTAACCCTAAGTCTGACCCTAACCAAAACCCCAAACCTAAACGTAACCCTAAGAGTAGCCGTATCACTAAGCCTAACCCTAACCCTAAGCCTAAGCCTAAGCCTAACCCTAAAGTGTCTCCACTCCACTCTATGCTCCGCACTATTCCTTAGAGTCAGCACAGCAGGTTCCGCCAGTAGGACAGCACATAAGTTTGGAAGGCTAGGTAATGTTCAGGTACGGCAGCTATGCCCTACCCTGAAAGCCTCTTCCATGCTGTACATATTCTTTAAAATGGGAATGTTAGTTTATATTTTCCTAGTTTCTTTAGGAAATTGCAACACACACTAACCGTACCCCGTACCCCTAACCCTATTCACTAACGCTAACCCTAAACTTAAAAATAACCCTAAACCTAATCGTAACTCTGTCCCTAAACCTAATCCTAAACCTAACAGTAACACTACTACTAATTCTAACCCTAACCCTAAGCCTAACCCTAACCCTAACCCTAACCCTAACCCTAACCCTAACCCTAACCCTAACACTAACCCTCACACTAACTCTAAATCCCTAACTCTAAACAAAACACCTAACCCTAGACCAAAATCTAACCCTAACCCTAATACTAACCCTAAGTCTGACCCTAACCAAAACCCGAAAACTAAACGTAACCCTAAGAGTAGCCCTAGCCCTAGCCCTAGCCCTAACCCTAACCCTAACCCTAAACCTAACCCTAAACCTACCCCTAACGCTAACCCTAACTCTAAACCTAACCCTAACCCAACTCTAAATCCCTAACTCTAACCCTAGCTCCTAACCCTAACCCTAGCCCAAACCCAACACTAAGCCTAATCCTAACCCTAAAGCTAACCCTAACCCTAACCATAACCCTAAGCCTAACCTTAAACCTAAACCTTACCCTAAGCCTAACACTAAAACTATACCTAAGCCTAAGCTTGAACCTAAACCTAAGCTTAAACCTAAGCCTAACCCTAAACCTAAGCCTAAGCTTAAGCCTAAGCATAACCCTAACCTAAGTGTCTCCAGTCCACTCTATAGTCGACACTATTCCTTAGAGTCAGCACAGCAGGTTCCGCCAGTAGGACACCACATAAGGTTGGAAAGCTAGGTAATTTTCAGGTACGGCAGCTATGCCCTACCCTAAAAGCATCTTCCATGCTGTACATATTCTTGAAAATGGGAATGTTAGTTTAATTTTCCTAGTTTCTTTAGGAAATTGCAACATACACTAACCGTACCCCGTACCCCTAACCCTATTCCCTAATGGTAAACCTAACCTTAAAAATAACACTAACCCCAATCGTAACTCTATCCCTAAACCTAAACCAAACACTAACACTAATATTAACTCTAACCCAAACCCAAACCCTAACCCTAACTCTAACCCTAACCCTAACCCTAACCCTAACCCTAACCCTAACCCTAACCCTAACCCTAACCCTAACCCTAAACCTAATCCTAACTCTAACCCTCACACTAACTCTAAATCCCTAACTCTAAACAAAACACCTAACCCTAAACCAAAATCTAACCCTAACCTTAATACTAACCCTAAGTCTGACCCTAACCAAAACCCCAAACCTAAACGTAACCCTAAGAGTAGCCCTAGCCCTAGCCCTAGCCCTAACCCTAACCCTAACCCTAACACAACCCTAACCTAACTCTAAATTCCTAAATCTAACCCTAGCTCCTAACCCTAACGCTAGCCCAAACCCAACACTAACCCTAATACTAACCGTAAAGCTAACCCTAACGCTAACCATAAGCGTAAGCCTAACCCTAAACCTAAAACTTACCCTAACCCTAAGCCTAACCCTAAACCTATCCCTAAATCTAAGCGTAAACCTAAACCTAAGCCTAAGCCTAACCCTAAACTTAAGCCTAAACCTAATCTTAAGCCTAAGCCTAACTCTAACCCTAACCGAAGTGTCTCCAGTCCACTCTACGCTCCGCACTATTCCTTAGAGTCAGCACAGCAGGTTCCGCCCGTAGGATAGCACGTAAGTTTAGAAGGCTAAGTAATGTTCAGGTACGGCAGCTATGCCCTACCCAGAAAGCCTCTTCCATGCTGTACATATTCTTTAAAATGGAAATGCTAGTTTAATTTCCCAAGTTTCTTTAGGAAATTGCAAGACACCCTAACCGTACCCCTAACCCTATCACCTAACGCTAACCCTAACCTTAAAAATAACCCTAAACCTAATCGTAACTCTATCCCTAAAACAAATCCTAACCCTAACACTAATACAAACTCTAACCCAAACCCTAACCCTAACACTAACCCTAACCCTAACCCTAACCCTAACCCTAACCCTAAACCTAATCCTAACTCTAACCCTCACACTAACTCTAAATCCCTAACTCTAAACAAAACACCTAACCCTAAACCAAAATCTAACCCTAACCCTAAAACTAACCCTAAGTCTGACCCTAACCAAAACCCCAAACCTAAACGTAACCCTAAGAGCAGCCCTAGACCTAACCGTAACCCTAACCCTAGCCCTAACCCTAAACCTAACCCTAAACCTAACCCTAACCCTAACCCTAACCCTAACCCTAAACCTAACCCTAAACCTAACGCTAACCCAACTCTAAATCCCTAACTCTAACCCTAGCTCCTAACCCTAGCCCAAACCCAACACTAACCCTAATCCTAACCCTAAAGGTAACCCTAACCCTAACCATAACCCTAAGCCTAACACTAAACCTAAACCTTACTCTAAGCCTAACACTAAACCTATGCCTAAGTCGAAGCCTAAACCTAAAACTAAGCCTAAGCCTAAGCCTAACCCTAAACCTAAGCCTAAGCCTAAACCTAAGGCTAACCCTAACCGAAGTGTCTCCATTCCACTCTAAGCTCCGCACTATTCCTTAGAGTCAGCACAGCAGGTTCCGCCAGGAGGACAGCACATAAGGTTGGAAGACTAGGTAATGTTCAGGTACGGCAGCTATAGCCTACGCTGAAAGCCTCTTCCTTGCTGTAACATATTCTTTAAAATAGGAATGTTAGTTTAACTTCTCAAGTTTCTTCAGGAAATTGCAACACACCCTAACCATACCGCTAACCCTATCCACTAACACTAACCCTAACCTTAAAAATAACCCTAACCCTAATCGTAAAACTATCCCTAAACCTAAGCCTAACCTAACCCTAAAACTAATACTAAATATAACCCCAACCCCAACGCCACCCCTTACACTAATGCTAACCCTAAATTTAATCTTAAAAATAATTCTAACTTTAACTCTAACCCTAACACTAACCCTAAACATCCAACTCTAAAGCAAGCCCCTAACCCTAAAGCTAACCCCAACCCCACCCCTAACCGTAACCCTAACCCTAACGCTAAAGCTAACCCTAACTCTAAACATAACCCTAAGCCTAACACTAAACCTAACTCCTAACCGTAAACCTAAACCTAAGCCTAAGCCTAACCCTAACCCTATCCCTAACCCTAACCCTAACCCTAACCCTAACCCTAAACCTAACCCTAACTCTAAACCTAACCCTAACCCTAAACTTAACCCCAACCATAACCCTAAACCTAACCCTAACCCTAAACCCAAACCCAACCCTAAACCTAACCCTAACCCTAACCCTAACCCTAAACCTAATCCTAACCCTATCCCTAAACCTAACCCTAACCTTAACCCAACTCTAAATCCCTAACTCTAATCCTAGCTCCTAATCCTAACCCTAACCCTAACCCAACACTAACCCTAATCCTAATCCTAACCCTAACACTAATACCACCTATAACCCAAACCCTAACCCTTACCCTAACCCTAACCCTAACCCTAAGCTTAACCCTAACCCTAACACTATCACTAACCCTAACCCCAAACTTAACCCAACTCTAAATCCCTAACTCTAACCCTAGCTCCTAATCCTAACCCTAGCCCTAACCCAACAATAAACCTAATCCTAAGCCTAAACCTAACCGTATCCCTAAGCCTAACCCTAAACCTAAACCTTACCCTAACCCTAAGCCTAACACTAAACCTATCCCTAAGCCTAAGCCTAAGCCTAAGCCTAAACCTAAACCTAACCTATGCCTAAGCCTAACCCTAACCCTAAACCAATACCTAAGCCTAAGCCTAACCCTAAACCTAACCCTAAGGTGTCTCCACTCCACTCTATGCTCCGCACTATTCCTCGGAGTAGGCACAGCAGAATCCGCCAGTAGGTTAGCACGTAGAAGGCTAGGTAATGTTCAGGTACGGCAGCTATGCCCTACCCTGAAAGCCTCTTCCATGCACTACATATTCTTGAAAATGGGAATATAAGTTTAATTTCCCTGGTTTCTTTAGGAAATTGCAACACACCCTAACCGTACCCCTAACCCTATCACCTAACGCTAACCCTAAACTTAAATATAAACCTAAACCTAATCGTAACTCTATCCCTAAAACAAACCCTAACCCTAACACTAATACAAACTCTAACCCAAACCCTAACCCTAACACTAACCCTAACCCTAACACTAACCCTAAACCTAATCCTAACTAAAACCCTCACACTACCTCTAAATCCCTAACTCTAAACAAAACACCTAACCCTAAACGAAAATCTAACCCTAACCCTAATACTAACCCTAAGTCTGACCCTAACCAAAACCCCAAACCTAAACGTAACCCTAAGAGTAGCCGTATCACTAAGCCTAACCCTAACCCTAAGCCTAAGCCTAAGCCTAACCCTAAAGTGTCTCCACTCCACTCTATGCTCCGCACTATTCCTTAGAGTCAGCACAGCAGGTTCCGCCAGTAGGATAGCACGTAAGGTTGGAAGGCTAAGTAATGTTCAGGTAAGGCAGCTATGCCCTACGCTGAAAGCCTCTTCCATGCTGTACATATTCTTGAAAATGGGAATGCTAGTTTAATTTTCCTAGTTTCTTTAGGAAATTGCAACACACACTAACCATACCCCGTACCCCAACCCTATTCCCTAACGCTAACCCTAAACTTAAAAATAACCCTAAACCTAATCATAACTCTATCCCTAAACCTAATCCTAAACCTAACGGTAACACTGCTACTAATTCTAAAACTAACCCTAACCCCAACCCTAACCCTAACCCTAACCCTAACACTAATCCTAAACCTAACCCTAACCCTAACCCTAAACGTAACACTAACCCTAAACCTAATCCTAACTCTAACCGTCACACTAACTCTAAATCCATAACTCTAAAAAAAACACCTAACCCTAAACCAAAATCTAACCCTAACCCTAAGTCTAACCCTAAGTCTGACCCTAACCCTAACGCTAACCCTAAACCTAACCCTAAACCAACTCCAAATCCCTAACTCTAACCCTAGCTCCTAACCCTAACCCTAGCCCAAACCCAACACTAACCCTAATCCTAACCCTAAAGGTAACCCTAACCCTAACCATAACTTTAAGCCTAACCCTAAACCTAAACCTTACCCTAAGCCTAACACTAAACCTATCCCTAAGCCTAAGCCTGAATTTAAACTAAGCCTAAGCCTAAGCCTAAACCTAAACCTAAGCCTAAGCCTAAGCCTAACCCTAACCTAAGTGTCTCCAGTCCACTCTATGCTCCGCACTATTCCTTAGAGTCAGCACAGCAGGTTTCGCCAGTAGGACAGCACGTAAGGTTGGAAGGTTAGGTAATGTTAGGTACGGCAGCTATGCCCTACCCTCAAAGCATCTTCCATGCTGTACATATTCTTGAAAATGGGTATGTTAGTTTAATTTTCCTAGTTTCTTTAGGAAATTGCAACACAGACTTACGTACCCCGTACCCCTAACCCTATTCCCTAACACTAAACCTAACCCTAAAAATAACCCTAAACCTAATCGTAACTCTATCCCTAAACCTAAACCTAAACCTAACGGTAACACTACCACCAATTTTAACCCTAGCCCTAACCCTAACCCTAAGCCTACCCCTAACCCTAACCCTGACACAACCGTAACCTAACTCTAAATTCCTAAATCTAACCCTAGCTCCTAATCCTAACACTAGCCCAAACCCAACACTAACCCTAATCCTAACCCTAAAGCTAACCCTAACCCTAACCATAACCCTAAGCCTAACCCTAAACCTAAACCTTACCCTAACCCTAAGCCTAACCCTAACCTAAGTGTCTCCAGTCCACTCTATGGTCGGCACTATTCCTTAGAGTCAGCACAGCAGGTTCTGCCAGTAGGTTAGCACGTAAGGTTGGAAGGCTAGGTAATGTTCAGGTACGGCAGCTATGCCCTATCCTGAAAGCCTCTTCCATGCTGTACAAATTCTTTCAAATGGCAATGTTAGTTTAATTTTCCTAGTTTCTTAAGGATTTTGCAAGACACCCTAACCGTACCCCTAACCCTAATCCCTAAAGCTAACCCTAAACTTAAAAATAACCCTAACCCTAATCGTAACTCTATTCCTAAACCTAAACCTAAACCTAACACTAACACTAATACTAACTCTAAACCAAACCCTGACTCAAACCCTAACACTAACCCTAAACGTAATCCTAACTCTAACCCTTACAATAAGCCTAAATCCCTAACTCTAAAAAAAACACCTAACCCAAAACAAAATCTAACCCTAACCCTAATACTAACCCTAAGTCTGACCCTAAACAAAACCCCAAACCTAAACGTAACCTTAAGTGTAGCCCTAACCCTAACCCTAACCCTAACCCTAACACAACCCTAACCTAACTCTAAATTCTTAAATCTAACCCTAGCTCCTAACCCTAACGCTAGCCCAAACCCAACACTAACCCTAATCCTAACCCTAAAGCTAACCCTATCCCTAACCATAACCCTAAGCCTAACCCTAAACCTAAACCTTACCCTAACCCTAAGCATAACCCTAAAGCTATCCCTAAGTCAAAGCGTAAACCTAAACCTAAGACTAAACCTTACCCTAACCCTAAACTTAAGCCTAAACCTAATCCTAAGCCTAAACCTAACCCTAACCCTAACCGAAGTGTCTCCAGTCCACTCTATAGTTGGCAATATTCCTTAGAGTCAGCACAGCAGGTTCCGCCAGTAGGTTAGCACGTAAGGTTGGAAGGCTAGGTAATGATCAGGTACGGCAGCTATGCCCTACCCAGAAAGCCTCTTCCATGCTGTACATTTTCTTGAAAATGGGAATGTTAGTTTAATTTCCCTAGTTTCTTTAGGAAATTGCAACACACCCTAACCGTACCCCCAACCCTATTCCTTAACACTAACCCTAAACTTAAAAATAACCCTAAACCTAATCGTAACTCTATCCCTAAAACAAATCCTAACCATAACACTAATACAAACTCTAACCCAAACCCTAACCCTAACACTAACCCTAACTCTAACCCTAACCCTAACACTAACCCTAAACCTAATCCTAACTCTAACCCTCACACGAACTCTAAATCCCTAACTCTAAACAAAACACCTAACCCTAAACCAAAATCTAACCCTAACCCTAAGTCTAACCCTAAGTCTGACCCTAACCAAAACCCCAAACCTAAACATAACCCTAAGAGTAGCCCTAGCCCTAACCCTAACCCTAACCCTAACCCTAACCCTAACCTTAACCCTAACCCTAACCCTAACCGTAACCGTAACCCTAACCCTAACCCTAACCCTAACCCTAACCCTAACCCTAACCCTAACCCTAACCCAACTCTAAATCCCTAACTCTAACCCTAGCTCCTAACCCTAACCCGAGCCAAAACCCAACACTAACCCTAACCCTAGCCTAAACCTAATCCTAACTCTAACCCTCACACTAACTCTAAATCCCTAACTCTAAACAAAACACCTAACCCTAAACCAAAATCTAACCCTAACCCTAAAACTAACGCAAAGTCTGACCCTAACCAAAACCCCAAACCTAAACGTAACCCTAAGAGCAGCCCTAGACCTAACCGTAACCCTAACCCTAACCCTAACCCTAAACCTAACCCTAAACCTAACCCTAACCCTAACCCTAACCCTAACCCTAACCCTAACCCTAACCCTAACCCTAACCCTAAACCTAACCCTAAACCTAACGCTAACCCAACTCTAAATCCCTAACTCTAACCCTAGCTCCTAACCCTAGCCCAAACCCAACACTAACCCTAATCCTAACCCTAAAGGTAACCCTAACCCTAACCATAACCCTAAGCCTAACACTAAACCTATGCCTAAGTCGAAGCCTAAACCTAAAACTAAGCCTAAGCCTAAGCCTAACCCTAAACCTAAGCCTAAGCCTAAACCTAACCCTAACCCTAACCCTAAAGTGTCTCCATTCCACTCTAAGCTCCACACTATTCCTTAGAGTCAGCACAGCAGGTTCCGCCAGTAGGTTAGCACGTAAGGTTGGAAGGCTAGGTAATGTTCAGGTACGGCAGCTATACCCTACCCAGAAAGCCTCTTCCATGCTGTACATATTCTTAAAAATGGGAATGTTAGTTTAATTTCCCTAGTTTCTTTAGGAAATTGCAACACACCCTAACCGTACCCCCAACCCTATTCCCTAACGCTAACCCTAACCTTAAAAATAACCCTAAACCTAATCGTAACTCTATCCCTAAAACAAATCCTAACCATAACACTAATACAAACTCTAACCCAAACCCTAACCCTAACACTAACCCTAACCCTAACACTAACCCTAAACCTAATCCTAACTCTAACCCTCACACAAACTATAAATCCCTAACTCTAAACAAAACACCTAACCCTAAACCAAAATCTAACCCTAACCCTAAGTCTAACCCTAAGTCTGACCCTAACCAAAACCCCAAACCTAAACATAACCCTAAGAGTAGCCCTAGCCCTAACCCTAAACCTAACCCTAACCCTAACCTTAACCCTAACCCTAGCCCTAACCGTAACCCTAACCCTAACCCTAACCCTAACCCTAACCCAACTCTAAATCCCTAACTCTAACCCTAGCTCCTAACCCTAGCCCAAACCCAACACTAACCCTAATCCTAACCCTAAAGGTAACCCTAACCCTAACCATAAACCTAAGCCTAACCTTAAACCTAAACCTTACCCTAAGCCTAACACTAAACCTATCCCTAAGCCTAAACCTGAACCTAAACCTAAGCCTAAGCCTAAGCCTAACCCTAACCCTAAACCTAAGCCTAAGCCTAAGCCTGAGCCTAACCCTAACCCTAAAGTGTCTCCACTCCACTCTATGCTCCGCACTATTCCTTAGAGTCAGCACAGCAGGTTCCGCCAGTAGGATAGCACGTAAGGTTGGAAGGCTAGGTAATGTTCAGGTACGGCAGCTATGCCCGACCCAGAAAGCCTCTTCCATGCTGTACAAATTCTTTCAAATGGCAATGTTAGTTTAATTTTCCTAGTTTCTTAAGGATATTGCAAGACACCCTAACCGTACCCCTAACCCTAATCCCTAAAGCTAACCCTAATCTTAAAAATAACCCTAACCCTAATCGTAACGCTATTCCTAAACCTAAACCTAAACCTAACACTAACACTAATACTAACTCTAAACCAAACCCTGACTCAAACCCTAACACTAACCCTAAAGCTAATCCTACCTCTAACCCTCACACTAACTCTAAATCCCTAACTCCAAACAAAACACCTAACCCTATACCAAAATCTAACCCTAACACTAAGTCTAACCCTAAGTCTGACCCTAACCAAAACCCCAAACCTAAACATAACCCTAAGAGTAGCCCTAACCCTAACTCTAACTCTAACCCTAACCCTAAGTCTAACCCTAACCTTAACCCTAACCGTAACCCTAACCCTAACCCTAACCCTAACCCTAACCAAACTCTAAATCCCTAACTCTAACCCTAGCTCCTAACCCTAACCCTAGCCCAAACCCAACACTAAGCCTAATCCTAACCCTAAAGCTAACCCTAACCCTTACCATAACCCTAAGCCTAACCCTAACCCTAAACCTATCCCTAAGCCTAAGCCTAAGCCTAACCCTAAACCTAAGCCTAAACCTAAGCCTAAACCTAAGCCTAACCGTAACCCTAACCTAAGTGTCTCCAGTCCACTCTATGCTCCGCACTACTCCTTAGAGTCAGCACAGCAGGTTTCGCCAGTAGGATAGCACGTAAGGTTGGAAGGCTAGGTAATGTTCAGGTACGGCAGCTATGCCCTACCCTGAAAGCCTCTTCCATTCTGTACAAATTCTTGAAAACGGGAATATTAGTTTAATTTTCCTAGTTTCTTTAGGAAATTGCAACACATCCTAACCGTACCCCTAACCCTATCCCCTAACGCTAACCCTAGCCTTAAAATTAACCCTAACCCTAATCCTAAACCTATTCCTAAACCTAAACCTAAACCTAACCCTAGCACTAATACTAACTCTAACTCAAACCCTAATCCTAACTCTAACCCTAATACTAACCCTAAGCCAAAACAAAACTTAATCCTAATGCTAATACTGTCTCTAACCCTCACACTAACCCTAAATCCCTAACTGTAAACAAAACACCTAACCGTAAAGCTAAATCTAACCCTAACCCTAATAGTAACCCTAAGTCTAACCCGAACCAAAATACCTAAACCTAAATATAACCCTAAGAGTAGCCCTAGCCCTAATTTAACCCTAAACCTAAGCCTAACCCCTAACCCTAACCCTAAGCCTAAGCCTAACCCCTAACCGTAACTTTAACCCTAATCCTAACCCTAGCCCTAACCCTAACCTTAACGGAGCTAACCCTAACCCTAAACCCTAACCATAACCCTAATCCTAACCCCTAACCCTAACCTTTACCCTTAACCCTACCGCTACCAACCCTAAATCGCTAACCCTAAAAACCCTTACAACCCTAACCCTGAAAACCCTTATAGTCCTAATCTTTTGCTGTCTTCATATAACTGGAAAAAAACTCATGTTTTCAGTCTCTGATTCTCATGGGGGACTTCACCCTCGCCTCTTCACTGCAAGAAGGGCAATGCACCAACGTACAGCAAATCCAGGACTGCTCTGGAGTGCATTGATGACAAATTCTGGACACAGATGATACAGGAGCCAACAAGGAGAGGTGCTCAGACTTACAATTAAGGAAGAACTTGTGGGCTATGTGAAAACTCTTGGCAGTAGTGACCATGAAACAGGTGATGGAATTCAGGATCATCAGGATTACAACCCTGGATGTAAGAGAGCAGACTTTGGCCTATTTATTTTTACAGTCAGCACATATTTATGAAAAAAAAATCCTGCTTGATCTGCCTCTAGTAGCCTTATCCAATGAAATAACTAGCTCAGTAGATGAGGGGAGAGCAATGATGTTGCTTATCTCAAGTTTAGTAAGTCTTTTGACACTGTCTTGCACAAAATTTCCACTGTGAAGTTCCCACTGACTGGAAGAGGGGAAACATAACCCACATTTTTTAAAAGGAAAAAAAGGAAGACCCTGGGAACTACAGGCCAGTCAGTATCACCTCTGTGCCTGGCAAGATCATTTAGCAAGATCTGGAAAACTATGATAAGGCATAAGGAAATTAAGAGGTGATTTTGTGAAAGCCACCATGGCTTCACTACGGGCAGATTGTGCCTGAAAAATCTGGTGGCTATCTATGATGCAGCTACAGTACTGGTGGATGGGGGAAGAGCAACTGACATCATCTACTGGGACTTGTGCAAAGCGTTTGACACTGTCCTCCGTGATATCCTTGTCTCTAAATTGGAGATGCATGGATTTAACCATGGAAAATTTGACCAGAGAAATACAAAGTCCTGCACATGGGAAAGAATAATGTCACAGAACAACATATGCTGGGGGACCCACCAGTTTATTCTTCCCCTCTACTTATCACTGGTGAGACCATTTATTGAGTATTATATTTTCGAGTACTCAAATTCGCGGCTCACAAATACAAGGGACAGCGATATACTTGAGCAAATCTAGAGAAATGCCATGAATATACCTCAGAGACTGAAGCATTTGACACATGCTGAAGCTGAGAGAGCTAGAATTGTTTAGTTTGGTGAACAGAAGGCTCTGAGGAATCTTGTCAAAATCGCTCAATACTTGATTGGGGAGATTAAAGATGGAGCCAGATTCTTTTTAATGGTGCCTTGAGAATTGAAAAGATGGGATGGTCATAAACTACAGGAATTTCCACTTAAAAATAGGAAAAAATAATATTCCAAGGGTGACTGCGTCCTTGGAGATTTTCAAAATCCATTGAGTGAGGTCCTGAGTAATCTTCCAAAATTTTCTCCTGAAGTTATTATTAAAAATCTCTTGAAATTATAGTGCATTTCAGGATCTTAGAATGGCACTTAGTAATTTCCCTGTGACCAAAGTGCAGAATCCAAGATCTCCATCCATCCAATCCAAGATTGCCCATTATTTTTAAAATCACTTTAAATCATATTTTAAAATTATGTACAATTCTTTGTTGTACATAGTTATTAGTCTGTTGAGCACATGTGTGCATATTAGAGGCGATATGTATCCTAACACATCTTCTAACACAATCTTCAGATAGCTTATTTGGCTGATCTGAAAACAATAACTATTTTTTATTCAATTTTGTTCCTAGAGTGAAAGATAAAAGTAATGTCATATATGTGAGCGTATCTCACTCAAAGATGAAAATAATAAAAATGATGAAAATAATAAGACATGATAACAAGATTTAATTAAGTGTATATGTAAGAATTTGAATTAAAATGTTTTGGTTTTCTTTGGTAAATAAGTAAATATTCACAGCTTCCGTATTTATAGAAAATAAAGTGAATGAACTCTGATTCTGCATAAGAATTCAATTTTTTACATTAAAAACATTTTTTCATTAAAATTTCATTAAATTTCATTAAAATTGTCTTCATAGTATTGTAAATAAATAGGTATAAATTCATACAGATATTATTACATGAAAGCAGGACTAATCTAATTTAGCATATATGTTCTACTGTTGAACATTACTTGTGTAATATAAATATGTCAGAGGCAAAGTATAGAAATGCGTTGGGAATTTGATTTGTACAAGGGAAGGAAAAGAAATTCTGAAAACTTTGATAAGTATTTGCGTATGAATTGTATATTTGAGGGGAAATACTGAATAGTGTAAAACTATTTTTTAATTAGGTTTTAATATATTTTAAATTATTAATGTCAATATAATATTTTTATGTGCAGTATTTTATAGGTATGTGACTTAGTACTATGTTAAACCACAGAAAGATGTATCAGAAAAACCTGTGCCAAATTTATTTTTCATCTATATGTTTCAGAGAAGGAAACTTTTATCTTCAATTTGTGCAGCTTATTGTGTTGTCAGTCAAGGAAGATTTTTTTTTTTCCTTGAACTGTCTGATTGTTTCTTACTAGGCTTTTTACTTTCACACGCTTCCAAGAATTCTTCCTTTATTTTATGTTTCCTGTTTCTTTCTTTGTGGCTACACAACAGTTTGACTAAAACAGAATTATTCTAGGGGAAAAAAAAAAGAGAGAGAGAGAGAAAAGTCCATAGTCCATAACAAAGACAGCACCTTATGAAGGATCAGCTCTGCTATAAGATTTTTTATCTAAAACAGGCATGAATAGCAGCAGTTCAATAACTTGTTAGACAAATTAATATGAAATACTTCATTTACATACCCATGCTTCCCACTGAATACTTGAATTTCAGTGCTTATGTCAAAACAATCAAAATATCTCCTCTAAATATTTTTAATTAAATATTTTTATTTTTAATCTTCTCATTGCCTGGTCAAAAACTTTAAAGACTGAAAATAATCTAAAAGAAATATACATATAGAGCCTCTAGTGTTGTTATCATGCTTTCATGGCAGTGACAAATTTTTAGAGTTATTAGGGAAACAATCAGGAGAAAGAGTGGTAATGGATGTTCATTTACCTTGCTGGGGGATCACAACTGGTGGAGCTGCTGGCGGTGCTAGGCTGTACAGCTCAGCTATTATTCAGCGGCTTGTAAGAAAGGCAATGAAAAAGATTCCGAGCCTCATTAATCAAGTCTGGTTTGTAGCCAGAGTTTGGTGCAGAGAGGAGCTCTTTCTCAAGACATATTTTAATGTTCTTGATGTTGTTTTTTGTTATTGTTGCTGTTTGTTTGTTTTCAATGTAACTAGATCTCAAAGTCTAACACCATGTGGACTCCTGTTTTTAGCTATGGACAAGAAGGACAATGCAAAAAGCTATTTGTTCTTTCTTCAGCATTGTTCTAAAGATTTCAATTCCAGAGTCTTCAAACCAAACTCCACTGAAAGCTTTTAGCATATTTCTTACTACGTATACACCTCTTTTTTTGAAAAGTGATTACATAAACTGTTTAGTCCTTTATCTCAAAAATCATTAATCCTGATGAAATCTGAATAATGAGGTCTTTGGAGAACATCTTCATAAGTATTAGTAGAGTAGGCAGCTGTTGATAAAAAAAACCAGTAGTGATGTTTGTGTTTTTTATTTTATTTTATATTTTATTTTATTTTATTTTATTTTATTTTATTTATTTATTTCCAGAACTCAAGAGAAAACAATGTTAAAACTGATATTAAATACCACCTGAAAGCTTCTTAAACAAATAAATGTGAAGTTGTCTAAACTACAGAAAATAAATAAATAATGAAAGACTGAAAAAACAGAGATAGTTCAAGAAAAGAATAGAAAGTGAGAGCAAGAAAGATGTGCAGTTACCTTCATGTATTTCCATGTGTTTATGCTGGTTATTTACATAGGTTAGAAAACTTCATAAATCAATCACATTCTTTTGTTTGTGCCCATTCATTTCATTATTGAATTGGTGGACTGTTATGGAGACCCTAAGTGCTGATGTGTAACAAGTTTTTGGAAAGCAACTGCAATTGCAGAAGAATGATAGCAGTTTAATGTAGTGATAGACTGTGTAATGTCATTACTTTTTTTCTTTTTTTTTAATAACTAATATTAGTTATTTTATATAAGATTAGTTATTTATATATAAGATTGATTTTAAGACAATTTCTTTTTTGTTAAGGTGTTTATATTGGGAAAAAATAACAACATAATGTGAAATGTATGGTTCCTCCATGAACCTCTAATTTAAAGATCTTCTGTAAGAACAAATATTCAAATTTCAATGCTCACTTCAAAGTTGTTAAAAATGTCCCAGTAAATATTTTTAAAGAAATATTTTGACTTTAAGACAAAGTTCTTATTTGTTTAAAACAGACAAACAAACAAAAAAAAAAAAACCACAACCAACTTATAGTGTAGAAGAAACAGTTACTTTAGGGCAGTTGTATATACAATTAGCTAGCTTATCCCCACTTTTGGTTCTGTTTGTTCTGGCCTCTTCAGCTGGTCCTACTAATTTCTAAAATAATCAATAACAAAAATGTAACTTCTGAGTTCCAGAGAAGTAAGTAAAATTTTTATCATTACCACTGTGGAATATTAAAAAATAAAAGATGTATATAAGTAGCTGCTACAACCTTGGTATATGTCTTTTTTTTTTTTTTTTTCTTTCTTTCTATTCAGGTACTTAAGATGCTGCTCTCCCCAATGCAAACACTTCAAACAAACAAACAAAAAAAAAAAACAAAAAGCAACACTGAAGTTGCTAAGAAAATCTGTTGATCATTTGGTGCTCCCTGCTCAAAGCAGAGTCAACTACATTGGGTTGCTTACATACATGTGCAGTCCGGTTTTGAGTATCTCCAAGGACAGAGATTCCAGAATGTTCCCATTCTGGAACATAATCTGAACATTCTGTTCATAATCTGTTTCAGTGTTTGACCACCCCCTTGGTGAAACAAAAAATTGTTACTTATGTTGACTAACAAGCTTTTTAACACTACTTTTAGGGAGATTTTAATTTTAATTTCAATTTTACTGCAGTGAGTATTTTGCTTTGGACTTGGGACATGCCTTTTTGTTTTAACTTACTTGTAGTAAATTAGAAAAGTGGAATAAGTTATGCTGCCTCTTCAGCTACCCTTCTTTCCACATGATATACCTATTTTATCTAAGATTCTCTGAGATCCAACTAAGATTGAAAAAAATAAATAAATCTATTTTCAAGTGAAAGCTTTCACTGAGTCAGGGTTATATTTGTTTGAAAGCTTTCTGGAATCAAAACCTTAAAAATGAGAAAATGCTTAGTGACCTTTCTCATTGTCCTTCAGTGAAGTTTTCAATGAGAACCTTAAGTCTCAGTCTTGAATCACAGAGTACAAACATCTACTTGAACTAAAGGAGTAGCTTCAGTAATAGGCAGCTCTAGCATGTTGCTACAGTTTTTAGAGATCTGGCACAACAGGGGAATGGAACACTAACTGTTTATGTACTGTACATGTGCTTATATATATACAGTGAAAGTTATAAAAAAGAAAAAAAAAAGTTAACACTGTTAAACAAACATGCTTCTAAAACACTGATATAAATAACATCAAATCAATACCCTGTCATATTGAGAATATAACCTTATTCCATCAGGCCTTGTAGTACTGCACAAGTAACGGAAAGGCTTTTACTCAACTCAGAGTGCACTTGAATAACTGGGAGGTCACTCAGGATGTGTTCCTCACCAGTCTGTGGTTTCTATTAATGTTACTTCTCCAATGTAGTTGCTGGCTAATGTATTACACAAATTTTACAATGTAAGCTTCATAAAACATATCAACTCACTAAGTACACTTTGTTTCTTCTGATGTTATCAAATATTAAATGGCTTTTTTGTTTGTTTATTTGTTTTTCTTCTCTTGATGTTTAAAGCAAGATTTTTTTCTGTTGCCTAAACAGGTAAAAACTATTTTATGTACAGGATCATTTCAACGATATATGAGATGCCCTGCAAACATGCTTGGTGACCCTGTTGGTGAGGATGCAGCATAGTATTTTATGTGATGTAATTCAAGTCTTAAGAGTCTGTTTTCCTCCTAAGAGAAGATGGTCTTCTACAGCTGAATGCTAATCAAGTATTTAATCTAGTATTGGAGTCCTCTCAAAAAGACACATAAACTATTTTCAACCTTAGAAAATAAGAATAATAAATAAAGTTATTTTTATAGTCAAAATAAAATTTAAAATAATTTACTTCCTGAAATCTCCAGTCCTTACTGTCATGGTGTCCTGGATCTGGCTGGGATGAAGTTAACTTTCCCTGCAGCAGCCCATACAGTGTTGTGCTCTGCACTTGTAGCTAGAACAGCACTGGTATCACACCAGAGTTGTGTCTACTGCTGAGCAATACTGGCAATGCATCAGGACTCTCTCTAACCCTCCTAGGGGTTGGGCAAAAATGTGAGAAAAGAAACATCACCAGGGCAGCTGACCTAAACCAAACAAAGGAATATTCCGTATCATATTACATATGATGTCACACTCGGCAATCAAAAGTGGAAAAAGGAAGAAGAGAGAAGCTCTCATTGTGAAAACATTTGTCCTCCTGAACAATGGCTATGTGCATTGAGGCCCTGCTTCAACGACGTGTTCAAGCATTGCTCATTGGTGGGAAGCAGAGTAATTTCTTTCTTTTGCACTTCCACATGGCCTTTTCCTTTAATTAAATTATCCTTATCTCAACCTCTGAGTTGTTTCTTTCCTTTTCTTCTTCCCCTACTCTTCTGAGGAGGGAGAGTGAGAGAGCGGTTGTGGTGGAGTTCAGCTGCCTAGCAAGGTAAAACCACCACACACAGAATAAAGCCTTACTTTCAAAGGAATGCAGTTGGTCTTATTTTTCCTGCAGTCTGTTAAACTGGCTTGAATTCGTTTCATCCAAAATTTAGTGCTTATATAGGACATTTGAGCTAAGGGCGTAGTGGCCATAAACTCACTATGGAGTGAATGGAAAGAGATAATTACTAATTTTCTGAATGTACCTCTACAACTGCCCATCTCTCAGCATAAAATGGATTTCCAATGTAAGCAACTCATTTATGATCTGAAAGTAAGGTGATAATAATAATAAAAATAATGATAATAAATAATGATACTAATTAATATTTTTAAAAAAACAAAAAACAGGACCATCTGTTCTGGTTTCAGTTGAGATAAAATTAATTTTCTCTCTATAGCTGTTATGGTGCTGTGTTTCTTTTTTGTTTGTTTGTTTGTTTTTAATGAGAATAATATTGGTAACACACTAATGTTTTAGCTTTTGCTGAGCAGTGCTTACACTGAGTCAAGGACTTTTCAGCTTCTCATACTACCCTACTCATGAGGGGGCTGGGGATGCAGAAACTGAAAGGGCACAGAACAAAGTCAGCTGTCCCAAGGCGTCCAAAGCAATATTCCATACAATGTGACATCATGCTGAGCAATAAAACTGGGGGGAGTAGGCCAGGGGGCTGCCATTGCTTGGGGACTGTTTGGGCATCAGTTGGCTGGTGGTGTAAAACTGCACTGAACATTGCTTGCTTTGCTTATTGCTGTTGTTACTGTATATTTGGTTTTGTTTTTGTTTGGTTAGTTTCTTTCTTATTAAACTGTCCTTATCTCAACCCACAAATTCTTGCACTCTTTAATCCATCCCCAGACCCACCCATCCCACTTGGGAGTGGAGTGAGTGAACAGTTTTGTGGTTTTTAGCTCAGCTGTGTTAAACCACAACACCATGTTCACAAATTTTTAATAAGAATTCACCAGCAATGTAAAGATGAATTTCAACATAAAACATGGCGGCTGATAATAAAACATGGCAGCTGATGATAGCAATATATTTTCAATATAATATGTATAAGATAAATCCAAAACTATCTTCTTTAATTTTACAAATAAATTTCCAATAGTAAAAACCTTAGAGGAAGAAGAGTAGAAATTAAATATCAGGTATTCCTGCAGTTTTACCGCTCCAAAGACATATTGTGTTGATTTTAATGAAAAGGGTGACTTATAGATTATTCCTTTCATAATAACTTTTAGCAAATATATGGTAACAACTTCTGTTATGTTGCTAGAATTGGAAAAAGACCAAAAAGTGAAGTGAAATAAAATCATATTTTCCAACGCAAGAGACGTTGAAGACTATATGGTTTGAGGGTATTTTATTATGTACATCTGCAGAAAATAAAATAGAACAATGCTAAATTTTGGAATGTGTTACATGGGAATGATACTATGAATTTTCATTTGAAAGCATTTAACAAGTAGTTTAGCAATGGAGATATATGTGCTATAGAGATACAGGTTGTCACAAAAGGAGCACTGAGAGGAGCACACAGCATATGCTTCTTTCCATTCATTTTCCAGCAGATTAATTCCCTCCAACAATATACATTACAGCTGTATCTATTTTTATAAGACAAAAGGACTGCAATTGAATCAGATACTTACACTGCTAATTACTTTTTTCAGGACCTTACCTGAACAAACAATTTATTTGAGTATTTCCTTTAGCATTCATACAGGATGAATTTTTGCCTCATGTTTCTGAAATTATTTATATTCTTCATATAGCTAATCAGTGGGCACTATTCAGTATTGTCTACATAATGATTTTTCTAAGGAATTGTCTAATAGTCTGTTACTGTTAGAACCATTAGATTAAAAAAAAAAAAAAAAAGCTGCAGTATGAGATCATAATATACCTAAAAAATGCTCCCTCTGGGCATTTACAGCTGGTCAAGTTTGTACTGAATTCTATTATGGAATGAGATCATTCTACAGAGTTTATGCTGAAGAAAACGGTCATGGCAACTACGTGTTCATGATAATAATATTAGTAAATGTCATCAACTCGAGTTGTTCTTTGAATTATAGCAAAACACTCTGATATGATTCAGAAAAAAAAAATAAAAAGCTTACTATGAGAATAAAAGCCTATGTTTGCTAAATGAATAGGACTAGACAGTTTAATGGTCTTGAACTAACTTCTTAAAGCAATGAATTGGATCATTCAAATAGAAAACTAGCTTGCATAAATTAATTATGTGAAGTTTATTTTATTTTATTTTATTTTATTTATTTTATTTTATTTTATTTTATTTTATTTTATTTTATTTTATTTTATTTTATTTTATTTTATTATTTTATTTTATTTTATTATTTTATTTTATTTTATTATTTTATTTTTATTTTATTTTATTTTATTTTATTTTATTTTATTTTATTATTTTATTTTATTTTATTTTATTATTTTATTTTAATTTTGTCAGGGTTTTTTTTCTGGTTTTTTTTTTTTTTTTCACTCCTTGGCCAGTAAATTCCAAAGAGGTAAGGTAACCTTAAGTTTCCCATATTCTTAAATATCCCAGCTAGCAGTAGAGAGATAATAATATTTCTTATGAATTAATAAAATGTAATATTAGTTGATACAAACACTCCCCCATACAGGGAGAAAAATATTGTTCAATAAAATGTTCCTCTTTTCTGATATCCTATGTATGTAACAGCTTTACACTTAAGAACGTCCTTACAAAAATATTATTTCAAATAGGCTGGCTATTAGTGTGGTTCAAAACCCTTTAATGGTACAAGAACTAAAGGAATGGAGGGTAAAAGGAATTACCCACTAAGTATCAAGAGTTTGAAACTGAGAATTCTCAAGAATACAGTCCATTATAGTTACTCTATCTCATTCTGAATAAACATGAAATGTATGCTGTTAACAGTTATTCCCAGTTACTATACGAAGAACAGATTTCATTAAATTGAGTACAGTAAAGTATTTAAAAAAATGTCTAGAGAGAAGACTGCATAAAAAAATAATTAAAGAAACAACAAAAAATTTACATGTCATCTGGTACCTCTAATTTAAGTATCTTATTTAGAGTCTAATTTACAAAATACATGCTCCTAGACCAAGAGGATCATCCCATCAACTGAAGTTATACCTTCTGCAATGAGTGATGAATCAGCCTTGTCCTGAAAAATGAAAAACGACCCTTATTTTAGGACACTAATGAAATGGTATTCTTTGTACCCTTATGTTGCATAAATCTGATGATTACAGAAGCCAAAGAAAACATGTAATATGTGCATTCTAGGTCTTCCTTAGCCAGAACAGATTGAACCTGTGTCTCTCACAGCTCAGGAAATTTCTTTAAGGATTAGATGAGTTAGATGATGCTACCTGAGGACCCAGGGAACTATATTCTCCATTCCTTATGCTAGCACACAGCTACTGTGGAATCAAGAATACAAAAGTCCATTCAAAAATGTAAGAAAAAGCTGAAGACATTCTATTTTAGGGAGCATTTAGCTGGGAAGTTCTTTCTGTTCTTCTGTTTTCAATACTGGAATTTTATTTATTTATTTTTTTAAATCTGGCAGAGATTTAAGGACCTTTCAATTTAGGAATGGAGTGTAGCTTGTTAACAGAAAGTTTCTAGCAGCTTTTTGGAGGGATTGATTAAATGGCAGAAAAGTATCATTGAAGAAATATCAATTGAAAGCTTTAATGCAAGCTGGATACTGGTCTCTCATAAATTTCCAGAAATGGAAATTCAGATCCTCTTGTTTAACTCTGTCGTGGGCAAAATGGAACATGTCATATAAATATGAAGCTAGCATATATTATTGGTACAAATAAGTGCAAAACAGTCTAATAGTGCAAAATACCTGCTTTGCACAGAGAAGCCTCGTTAGAAAGACACTTAAATCATTAAAAAACAAATGAACACCACCAACAACAAAATAGTAGTGATTAGTTATTCTTTCTCCTGTGCACTGTGCTTTACTTTCCATTGTCCTGCCATCTTAACAGCTCCAAGGTGAATCAGAAGATCATTGATATGGGCATGGTGTCATGTGTCCCATCCCCGCTCCCCCCCCCCCCCCCCCCCAGGACACACTTGAGTGTTTTAGTGGTCTAAATTAGTGGTCTAAATTAGTGGTCTAAATTGTAGTCCCACAAATTGACGTATAATTCCAATATGCTCAAATAATCAAGAGGTTATTTTTGTTTTGTTTGTTTGTTTGTTTTCGCTTTCACATTTTCAAACATAGTTTCTTTCCTGTTTCTCCTTACTTTAGAAGAATAATAATTAGTTTTTCATTTAGACCAGCAGCAGTGAAATTAAGCACCAATAATCTGTCCATACTTCATTGCTTTCTAGTCCATAGACTCCTGGGTATACATTAACTGGCAATTCTTGTGTGTCTGGAACAAATAAACATAAGGCACCCCCGGCATAGCCTATCATTTCAGCATATGATGAGATGCTACTGTAGTGAGATAACTAGTGGAACAAGATGCAGCTCAGTATTAAAAATCAGAGAGAAAATGTGGGCAGTGGAAAATAAAATGAAACCATGCATAGTGCATTTCAGTTAAAAACACAAAAGACAAATATTTATCTTTTTGTTGTATTATGTTTATATATATATATATATTTGCTCTTTGCTTTTAATCTGATGAAGAATGTTGCAAATGCCTATTCAAACCAAGATAGATAAGAAATGTGAGAAAAAATACAGTAAGTAGGTAATTAGTTGAGTTATTTTGAATTGAATTGTTTTGTTAAGTACTACGATGCTTTTTCTGTCCCTGAAACTAGAAATGTTATTTTAGTCTATTTGTAGCTCTAAGAAAAATAACCTCACAATGCAGCTTAGAAACATAAGAACACAGAATTATCTGGAGGCGTATATTCTAAATGAAAACCTCTGTCCTTAATTATCATCACAGTGATATTGCTTTTGACTGTTACACTTGTGAATTTGGTAACAGCTTCATTGGGAATTTGGCTTTTGTTTGCAATTGAAGCTGTAGCTTGCTCAATTTAGAATGAAATAATAGTGAAATTTTGCTGCTAACTCAAATGTGGAATATCCATGATCTGAAGCAGCTCTGGAGAATGACACTTAGAAAAGTATTTAATATTCATTTTATTTTCAAAGGCTTTGGGGGAAACTAGAATCTAAAGACTAGATGTTACTTACCTGTGTGGTAAAACAAAATGTGGCCATCAGTGTTTGTGCTTTTTACTGATTAAGACACCTGAGAGAATGATCTTGATTACTGGATTAAAACTATTTGTTTATAACTTTAATTACCGAAGAGAAGCCTAGGAATAAATGTGAAGATAGATAGTGGTTTTCATATAATACTTTGTTCAAATGCAAATAAATAAAAAATAAGCCAAATCAGGTACTAGTGATAAAAATGCAACTAGATATGAAAAAAAAAATAAAAATAATAATAAAAAAAAAGCATATTTGAGTTTAGGAAATTCATACTGGTTACTGGTTTATAACTCTGGTGTCCTCAACTCAAGCCCCCAGCTACAGCAGGAAACTACATAATAAGGTGCCTAACAAAAAATAATATGAATGTGAACTATCTTCAAGAAAGATAGATAGAATTCATTTTTTGCTGGTTTAGAAAAGATTGAGCTTGTCAGAGGACATGACAATAATTCTGTGAAAGGTTTCCACATAAAGTCCAGTAATAGTGTTATCTTATCCACAGGAATAGGACAGTAATTAATGCCAATAATTTCGGGGGGCTAGACATTTAGACAAAAAGAATAAAAGAAAGTTGTGTCTAGCTAACAATGTAATAGGATGTATGGGCAGCTGGTAGAGTTTTCATAATTTATGTTTTTAAAAGAAGGTCAAAATCTGCTGGGTGACAGAAGTGTTGCTGATTTTACCACAGTGTCTGGGAATGGACTGTGTTTTCCTGGTCAGTTCCAGCCTTATGTTGTATGATTCTGTTCACAAGCTGACAAAGTTCTACTTTTAAAATAATTATGTTTTTTCATCTTGTTCATCTTGTTCAGAAGTTGTTCTAGATGTTTCTGGTGACTACAGATCTAATTTTCAGTACAAATATATTCAGGATTGTCTGCTATCTGCTCCTTTTTAAACTTTAGCAAATATGATCTCTCTGTTCCAGTGAGTCATAATATCCATTCTTGTGATTATTTTGTTTGTTTGTTTGTTTGTTTGTTTGTTGTTGTTGTAGTTGTTTATTTGCTTCTGCTTGAATGAAGTATTTTGAGCACAGGTTAATAGAAAATGTGTTGTACAATGACAATGATACTTTACAATTCCTGCAGCAGACCTTGAAACTGACACTAATAACACGTTTGGTTGAATCACTGTCTTACTACAACAGGACTCATGTTTATTGTGGGCTCCATTCAGGGGTCATATGCACTCATGCCCGAGATAGATGCAGGCACCTTTCTTGCATTTAAATTGAAGGAATCAATAAGAAGATTGTAAACCAGAATCCATTTCCTGCTTATAATATGGTACAATCTAGTCATTTTTTCCCCCTGTTATTTCCTCCTTATGAGGAAAACCAGAAGTTTTGATAGTCCGTGATAGGATCTACTTCCTGTCTAGCTTTAACTATCTAAAAGCTAGGTGGTCTATTCGTCTTTATTTCTTCTGTAGTCTATTTTTTTTTTAAGTTATCATTACTATTTAAAAAATATTGCTTAAGAAACGAAAGAAAGCTAAATGATGTGGTAAAGACAATATATAAACACATTCCTGAGAGTAAGCAACCTTACCAACATTTGTCAGGAAAGAATGGGAATATTAATATTTACATCATATATGAAGCAACTTATAAAGATTATAATTTATATGATTCAATGAAAACAGAGCCATGTGGACTCTTTCATCATCAGAAAAGCTTATATTTGTACAGATAAAGAATCACAATTAAAGATTTACAGATGTGTAGCACAATAGACTATATTTTTTGGCCTGTATACATATTCCACAAAGAAATATGAACAGCTTTCCTTTTGTTTTATATATATGAATGTATACAGAGAAATATATGGTGTACACACACACACACACACACACACACACATATACTATTAAGAAAACTACTTTCAGGCTGAAGGAGTTGGGGTTGTCCAGCCTGACGAAGAGAAAGATTCGTAGAGATCTTATAGCAGCCTTCCAGTACCTAAACGGGGCCTACAGGAAAGCTGGGAATCAATCATGGAATCATAGAATCATAGAATGTCGCAGGTTGGAAAGGATCTTAAAGATCATGTAACTCCAACTCCCCTGCCATAGGCAGGAACACCTCCCACTAGGTCAGGTTAGCCAAGGCCCCATCCAGCCTGACACTGAACACCTCCAAGGATGGGGCATCCACAGTTTCTCTGGGCAACTTGTTCCAGTGCCTCATTACCCTTACAGTGAAGAATTTCTTCCAAATGTCTAGTCTAAATCTATCCTCTTTTAGTTTAAGACCCTTCCCTCTTGTCCTGTCATTATCTACCCGAGTAAAGAGTCCTTCTCCGTCTTTTTTTAAGACCACTTTAAGTACTGAAAGGCCGCAATGAGGTCTCCCCAGAGTCTTCTGTTCTCCAGACTGAACCGCCCCAGCTCTCTCAGCATTTCCTCATAGGAGAGGTGCTTCAGCCCTCTGATCATCTTAGTGGCCCTCCTCTGGACTCACTCTAACAGGTCCATATCTTTCTTGTGCTGGGGGACCCAGACCTGGATGCAGTACTCCAGGTGGGGCCTCGTGAGGGCAGAGCAGAGGGAGACAATCACCTCCCTCAGCATGACAGCCGTTCCTCTTTTGATGCAGCCCAGCATGAAATTGGCCTTCTGGGCTGCAAGCGCACACTGCTGGCTCATGTCACGCTTTTCATCCACCAGAACCCCCAAGTCCTTCCCTGCAGGCCTGCTCTCAATGTGTTCTTCTCCTAGTCTGTCCTCATGTCTGGGATTTCGCCAACCCAGGTGCAGCACCTTGCACTTAGACTCGTTGAACCTCATTAGGTTCACATGGGACCACTTCTCAAGCTTGCCGATATGTCCCGTTGGATGGCTTCCCTTCTTTCTTTGGTATCAACCGCACCACTCATCTTGGTGTCATCTGCAAACTTACTGAGGGTGCACTTGATTCCATTGTCTATGTCATTGATGAAGATACGAAAACTACAGACCCCTGAGGGACTCCACTTGTCACCGGTCTTCACCCAGACATAGAACCACAGATCACTACTCTGGTAGTGATTGCACTACATGGTGCAACCATCAGGCCAATTCCTTATCCACCAGATGGCTGACCCTTCAAATCAATATCTTTCCAATTTAGAGATTAGGATGTCATGTGGGACCATGTCAAAGGCCTTACAGAAGTCCAAGTAGATGACATTGGTTGGTCTTGCCTTGTTGACTGATGCAGTCACTCCATCATAGAAGGACACCAGATTGGTTAGGCACAATTTGCCCTTGGTGAAGCCATGCTGGCTGTCCTGGATCACCTTCTTGTCCTGCACGTGCCTTATCATTGCCTCCAGGAGGATTCGCTCCATGATCTTGCCAGGAGTGGAAGTGAGGCTCACCAGTCTGCAGTTCCCTGGATCTTCCTTTTACCCTTTTTAAAAACGGGCGTGATGTTTCCCTTCTTCCAGTCACTAGTGACTTCACCTGACTGCCATGATTTTTTAAATATGATGGAGAGTGGCTTGGTGACTACATCATCCAATTTCCTCACAACCCTGGGATGCTTGTCAGTGCCTTGACTTTCCTAATCTCATCCCTGCGTATTCTGACAGCATTTCTTTACCCTTTCCAGGGCACATGGCCCTGTTTCCACGGTCTGTACATTTCCTCCTTTTGCCTAAGTTTGACCTGCAGATCATTATTCAACCATGATAGTTTCCTACCTTCCCTGCTTGATTTCTTACATATGGAAGGGACTTTTTGTCAGGGACTGTAGTGATAGCACAAGGAGGAATGGTTTTAAACTAAAAAAAGGGTAGATTTAGATTAGATATAAGGAGGAAGTTCTTTATTCTGAGGGTGGTGAGGCACTGGAACAGGTTTCCCAGAGACGTTGTGGATGCCTGGAAGTATTTAAAGCCAGGTTGGATGTGGCTTTGAGCAACTTCAAAGTTGGAGGTGGGAGGTGGATAGTGGGAGGTTTCCCTGCCTATGTCAGGGTGGTTGGAATTAGGTGGTCTTTAATATCCCTTCCAACCCAAACTGTTCTATGATTCTCTGATTCTATGATTCTATAAATAGTAGGAAAAATAGCCATGCTGGAAGGATTTTGAGGAACTACAGAGTGTTTTTTTTTTTTTTTTTTTATGTCATGTTAACCTGGCAATTAAACTAGACTTGTTTTCATCTATTTAACACCAATTTCACTAAATAGACCAAATACTTAGCTTGCAACATAATGGGATTGACTCACCTGGAAATGTTGAGTACTTTGATTTATACACCATGGAGACACTGAAACTTCTGTGAAGGAAATTTTGTCCAGGTAAAATGCTCTGGAAGGGTAAATTTTTGTTCACAATGACAAAGCTACAGGTAGGTAAATAAATTCAGTTTATGCAGGAATTTCTCACAGTTACACTAATTACAAGATGCAAAACTGTGTGTATTCATGGATTGCATTTATCAAAACACCACTTCAAAAAATAGAGGTCTTACATTAGTAAGAAGACATTAGTATTCAACTCTTCAGTAATTAATTAAAAGGAACATGTTGAACAAATTACTTACTTCCTAAGAATATAAAACTTGACAAGAACATCCACTTTTTATTATTATTATTATTATTTTCTTTATTTTTTCTTTTTTCCTGAAGTCTAAGATCTTAAAGAGCACACACAAAAAGGTAATTGTTATATTGTCTTATTCAGTCCTGGGAAATAAAGGACAATATAGAGAGAATGTCTTTTTTTTTTTTTTTTTTTTTTTGTCTCTGCACTAATAGCAGTAGTACAGAGTACAGAATTTTGTCCATTTAACCACATTACAAATGCTCAATAATTAGTTAAAATGTGTGCATACTTGGATGTGCAAACAAAATGGTTTTCCCTGGCTACCTTATGTTTTTTCCAGGCAACCAGCTACATTTTCTTTTCCTGTAATATTTTCTGCTGTTTCAGTTGGTTAAAGTACCCCTTAGTTTTTATTCTTCACTCCTGATTTTAGAGTAACATTTCTCCAGTGCCTGCCTTTCAATGTTGAAAGGTGAAAAGATCTCATACAGGATGTTCAGCAAGCATTGTCTAGGATCTGTGTATGTGGTGATAGTAAGCACATTCAGGAAGATAATGTGAATTTTATGGTCCCTTATTTGGCTCAGAAGAGAGTGATAGCATGTTATCCATAATATAGAGGCTGACAATTTTCTTATGCATTTTAAATAGCAGAAAGTGATACCATAGGTGACATGAAAATAGATTTTTTTCCTCTTTTTCTCAACAACAACAAAAAAAATCAAAACAAGAAAAGAAAATGTACATATTGCCACACAGTTCCATGAAAAATAAGCTAACATTATAATCAGTTACTTAAAGAAACTGAGTACACTGAAAGGAAACCTCGGTCCACAAAAAATTTTGTTGAGAACTGAAGACTAAAGGAAAGATTATGTTCAGAAATAAGGTCAACAGTCAACTTAATATTTTAGGTTCTTTTAAAGGTTAAATGTATTTCTTTGTTCCACAGAAATATTCTAGTTTGACCATATCTTAATGACAAAAGACTATCATTTTGAAGGCTATTGAATTTCTCAGCAACAAGGGTGACCTGCAAACTATGTAGCTCCACAAGAATATCCAATGTGCAGAGAATCAATTTTGTGGTTTTGCCCTCATTAACAAAAATCTGTTAGAGAAGAAGGGTGCTATAATCTGAGGATAAGAGCTGCATACTACAGAGTTTCTTAGAAATGAGGTTTTGTTTCTAATTACTGCATTTGTAATTTCATGAAACTAGTTCTGCTAACAGCCAAAAATCCACCCAGCTGCTAGATCACCGCTCTTCTCTCTCAGTGGGACAATGTAGGGGGATAAAATAGAAAGAACAGGATCAAGAAAGGTTTTTGGGTCCCCGAATCAGAGAACGATTAAGGGTTGGAATGGACCTCTGACAGTCATCTCGTCCAACTCCCTGCTCAAGCAGGCACATGTAGAACAGTTTGTCCAGGACTATGTCCAGGTGGCTTTTGAAGATCTCCAAGGAGGAAGACTCCACAATCTCTCTGGATGACCTGGGTTGAGCTAAAGACAGGGAGATCACTTACTAGTTGCCGTCATATGCAAATATCAGGCCAGTGCATCTAATTTTGTAATGACTTTTGTGCTTGGAGTATTTTATGTCATATTTCTTCTTCAGGAATTATTTACTTTGTGGTCATTGAAGACAAAACTCCTGATATTTACTAAACTCCTGATCTTTTTAGATTCGTTGTTGTTGTTGCTGTTGTTTTATTAACGAATGTGGAAATATTTTACAGTGAGCCCAGTTGGTAGAATATTCACTTTTAAAAGTTATAAAAAAACAGGTATTCCAATTAGTAAAATACAATGCATTTTACAATTGATAATAATTTTCTTAATACCTGCTTGAGGTTGCAGACCAATAAAACATAATTTTCAAGAGAATATTTGGTTATGCAATGCAGAAGCCTCAGTCTTACCACTGTGATGTGGTTCACGAGGCTTTATGATGAAGGTGAAAGGAGACATCTATATGTCCAGAAGTTGTATGAAACTTACTAGGATTGAGTAATTTTAGAAGCTCAGTCCTGTCTTCTGGTTTCTTGAAGAGATGTTAACATTTTGTACAGTATGAGCCAATAACAAGTCAATAAGCTTGTTGAGATCTGCTGTTGAGAACTGTTAAGTTTGCGCAAAAATCATGAGGGGAAAAAATGCATAAATAAAAACAAATTCTAACTCTGGACAGTCTTCAAAGATAGGCTAATTTAAGATGAAGCATTTAATCCTGGCTCTTAAAAAAAAAAAAAAATCAAGAAATTAAGCGAGAAAAGCCAGTTGCCAACATATCAGAGCACAGTCGTTAGACTTAACAGAAATCTTAAGTCCAGAAAGAAACCTAGTAACTTGACATAAGTATGTGCTTTACAAGCATGGGTAAGAAAACTGTGGTGGTAGAGGAATACACATTATAAAAGAATGTATATATAGTAAAACTCAGTACATATAGGGAATATTTAAATATAATATACATTGACAAGATCATCCCTGAGCCTTCTCTGTTCCAGGCTGAACAGCTCCCTCAGCCTTTCCTGATGGGAGTGGTGCTCCAGTCCCTTCATCATCTTCATGGCCCTTTACTGAACTTTCTCCAGTATGTTCACGTCTCTCTTGCACTTAGAAGCTCATAACTAGAAACAGGTCTCCACATGTTATCTCACTGGTTTCTGCCAGAAAACAAATAAACAAACAAACAAATAAACAAACAAATAATAATGAAAATAAAACAATCAATTTAATTACTAGGCAATAGTAGAAGCTTTTACATTTAAGAAATTTAAACATTTGCAAAAGACTTAGGAAGCTAAATGCAAACATATATATTTTGAAGTTCATATAGCTCCAGGACAATGTTATGCAACACTGTTTACTGGCATAAGATAGTCCTCTTAATATGGCTGGCTGCTCTTTACATTTCATTGAGTTTCTGAGAAAAAAAGATGGAGAACCATGTAAATGTTCCATAAATCCCTAAAAACTATTGCTTAAATTAACTACTACATAGGAGTTTTGTTTTACTTTATTTTATCTTTTTATTTTATTTTATTTTATTTTATTTTATTTTATTTTATTTTATTTTATTTTATTTTATTTTATTTTATTTTATTTTTGTTATGTGACAATTCAAAAGGTTATAGAAGAGTATAGTATCTTTTCAAAAAAATTACCATACACATCAAAATGTGAAAATGGTTAGCATAATATCCAAGTAAACCATAGACAGTGATGACAGCAATGATGTTTTGAAATTTAGTGTGTTTAGCAAGTGTTAAGGACTGACCACAGACCCCATTTATGGTTCCTCTGTGCCACTTGGGGGAAGGAGGTAGAAGAGGGTGGATGGTGGGGAAAATTGTTTTCAGTTTGCTTTTAGTTTCGCACTCTAGTCTGTTAGTAATACAAAGTATATTATAATAATCTTCCTTATGCTGAGTCTGTTTTGCCCATGACAGAAATTGGTGAGTGACCTCCATGTCCTTATCTCAACCAGTGAGCCCTCTTTCATCTTATTTTCTCCCCCTCTTCCTTTGAGGAGAGGGAGTGAAAAAGCAGTTGTAAATTTCAGCTGTCCATCATGGTGAAATGACTACATATATCGATGATATTCCAACTAATATGTAAGATTTGTCATAAATTTCTAGCACCCAAGAAAGTCAATGGAAAAAAATTCCTTCCCTCTTCAAACAACCTTCAGTACAATCAGGATTTCTCTTTTCTACTTTTTTTTCTAGAACAATAATTATTTTATTGGTCTTTCTGCATCATGTCCAGTCAAAATAACAGGGCTGCAGCTCTTTAGATATGAAAACAGAGACATTATTTGACAGGAATATGAATCTAGGGCTTGAAGAAGAATTTATTTATTTAAAAAAAAAAAAAAAAACAAAAAACTTTAATAATAATTAAAATAATACAAATAGGTCCTAAGTTTAAAACTTTGATTGGAATTTGGGAGCAAAAATGTTGGAAAATATTTTGGTTGCTAAAGAGAACCCCATCAGTAGACAATACACTTTCTAATCCCAAATAGACACTTCTATAGACAAACACTTCAGCTCTGAGGTTTATTTTACAGACAATATATAATGCTGTAGATTTTCCAACATATACTATTATCTTCCAGGAGTAGTGTTACAACCCTCAACCAGGGGATTGAATAGAAGTGAAAAATATTTTTAAAAAGAAAGATATAACTGATCATCTAACATTTTAATTAATACTAATACATCTAAATGAATTACAAAACATTACTGACTTTTAGTACTAAAGATGGAATTTAGAAGGGTATACATTCATAACAGATGAATCTTGCATCATATGAACACAGCAGCTTCTGTAATGCTCACTGAGCACATTAGTGAATGTAACTATCAATAGTGCTTTACACTTATCATCCTATTAGAAATTGTAATGTTTGAACTTATTCTTTTGGAATATTTTGGAAGAAGCTTCGTATCTCCTGCTCTATTAATTACCCCTATGTACAAAAGTCTTTTTCCTCTCCTTAAGCAACAGTTATTTTCATTAAAAACTGAACTTTTAAATGAAAATGTTCCATTTTTTAAAACCAAAGCAAAACTCGCTCATAAAGCCCAAACCTATTTAGAAAGGAATGTAGTCAAATAATCAGTCACTTGTTAGCAAAATCGACTTTACCATGCTACCTATTCATAAAATTGACAATGACAACCTACATAGCTAAAGTTCTCTGAAGATTTTAGTAGTAGTAGTAGTAGTAGTAGTAGTAGTCATCAGCCTAAATCTAAAATTAGTTTGCTTTTATTAGCTGAAGTTAGTTGAAATAATTTTGCAGCTGGAAACCCACTCACAGCCAACTTTATTATGACAGAAAAGTAATCATAGCTGTTTATATACATAAAGATTAAGCAATATCAATTTCTACATTCCTAATATTAGTGACATCATAAAGAGTTTTCTGAAAACACTTTCAAATTTCACCACACAACATGCAATCTACAAAGGTTTTATTTACCACTATTTATCATTATGATGCACTTCTTTTTTTTTTTTGTTGCTGTTGCTTTTTTTTCTTTTTTCTTTCCTTTTTTTTTTTTTTTTTCTCTCTTAAATAGTGTCTTTAGTTTGATTGTGTATGTTAGGGTCTCTTACTTTTTCTAATACATATAGGTGAAAACACCTATGTGATAGCATCTATATATTTATATATCTATACACAGCTTCTACATATCTGTATATTAACATTTTCTTTGCAGTAGCTGATTTTGCTGGATATATATGGCTTAAAGAACAGCCGATATAATTTGGTCATTGTTAATGATGTGTACTTGCATTCTGTTTTTAATTAATTGAATTAGCATAATGCCTTTTTTTTTTTGTCTCATTTCACAGCTGCTTCTTCTTACTAAATAACTCCTTTTACCAGCTCTAATAACTAATACATTTCATCTCTGATTGCAGCAAAAAATAAATCATCAGCATAACCAAAGTTGATTAAAAACTGTTTACCTATGTAAATCACACTTCATCTCATCCTTTGAAAAAAAGATTCTGGTCAGGTTGAATAAAAGTCTTTTTGTTCACTATATTTGACTGATGCTAGATATTCAGTAGCACATTAATTCAGGCTGAAAATAACCTGGGGAATGGACTGTCTTTCAAGCTGTAGGAAATGCCATGAAAAATAGAAAAGCAAAATCACATCCCTAAAGAAAATAGAGAATTATAGAAAGGTTCAGGTTGGAAGGCACGTTAAAGGTCATCTAGTTCCAACCCCACCTGCCATGGGAAGGGATGCCACCCATGAAAGCAGGATGCCCAGAGACTCATCCAACCTGGTCTTGAACACCTTCAGGGGATGAGGCATCCACAACTTCTCTTCCCCCCCTTGTTCTGCCATTCTCTGATTGAGCAAAAAGATGTTCTACATCCATTGTACTGAAAGGTTGCAATAAACATAGAATCATAAAATCATTAAGGTTGGAAAAGATCTTCAAGATCATCTGGTCCAACCACGACCCTACCACCAGTATCACCAACTAAACCATGTCCCTAAGCACCATGTCCAACCTTTCCTTAAACTTCCCCAGGGACAGTGACACCACCTCCTCCCTGGGCAACCCATTCCAATGCCTAACTACTCTTTCTGAGAAGAAATGTCTCCTAATTTCCAACCTGAACCTCCCCTGGCGTAACTTGAGGCCATTCCCTCTAGTTCTATCACTAGTTATCTGTGAGAAGAAGCTGAATGACAGCTCCCAACAACTTCCTTTCAGGAAATTGCAGAGAGCAATAAGGTCCCCCCTGAGCCTCCTCTTCTCCAGACTAAATAACCCCAGTTCCCCCAGCCGCTCCTCATAGGACTTTTGTTCCAGGCCCTTCACCAGCTTTGTAGCCCTTCTCTGGAGACATTCCAGGTCCTCAACGTCCTTCTTGTAGTGAGGGTCCCAAAACTGAACATAGTACTAGAGGCGCGGCCTCACCAGAGCAGAGTACAGGAGGACGATCACCTCCCTTGTCCTTCTGGCTACACTATTCCTGACACAAGTCAGGATGCCTTTGGCCTTCTTGGCCACCTGGGCACACTGCCAGCTTATGTTCAGGTGAGCATCAATCAGCACCCCCAGATCCTTTTCCTGTAGCGTTGCATGGGGTTGTTGTGACCAAGTGCAGGACACAGGACTTAGCCATGTTGAAGCTCATCCCATTGGCTTCTGCCCAGCGACCCATCCTCTCCAGGTTCCTCTGCAGGGCTTCCCTCCAGAAGATCGACACTTCCCCTCAACTTGGTGTCATCTGCAAACTTACTGAGGGCGCATTCAATTCCCTCATCCAAATCATCAATAAAGATAGAACACCAGCCCCTGGGGAACACCACTCGTGACCAGTCACCAGCTGGATTTCGCTCCATTCACCACTACTCTCTGGGCCTGGCTGTCCAGACAGTTTTAAACCCAGCAAAGAGTTTACATGTCCAAGCCATGGGCTGCCAGCTTCTCCATGACAATGCTATGGAAGACCGTGTGAAAGGCCTTGATGAAGTCTAGGTTGTCACCCCAGACCCTTCCCTTCTCCAGACTGAACATCCCTAGCTCTCTCTCAGCTTTTCTTCTAAATCAGAAAATATAATGGTATAATTGTATTTGTGTTATATTTTTTATTTGATTCCTAGACTATACATGCTTTTGTCGACAAAGACACAAGAAGTATACTTACTGGTTATATTCTCACTAAATCAAAAAGATGACTATGCTTAATTTCATAGAGGCATAGATGAACTGAAACTGCAGATAACAAAATCATGTAATTTAGAAGACATTTCCTATAATAAATAAATAAATAAAAAACATGCTGTATGGACCTGCTATTCTTAAGTAATACATTTAGCCATAGAAAACAAAATCTTAAATTATTTATTTTTCATATGAGATCATCCAGTATCTTCGACAATTAATTCATTATTCTCCCAGAAATACCAAGCTGCAAATTCAACACTTTTATCAACACTATAACAAGCTATAGCCTTACAATTATAGCACACTATGTACATTATTTTTTTCATGTGACATTGCAGCTGACTGCTAACTTAAAGGAATTGTGAAAAATAACTGATAATTACTGCAGATTGATAAAGTTACATTAATTCAAATATGAAATAATATAATTCAAAGCTAGGCATATATGGCATATGGTGTATACAGCTCACACAGAATACAGCCTTGGAAAAAAACATCAAGGTATCTGTGAAAACAGAATTTTACTACATATAAACAAATATATATATATATATATATTCTCTACATATATATATGTACACATAAACTTTATATGCATAAAACATGTCTGTGTTAAGACACCTTTCTGTCTTAAGAAATGATTCATGAATAAAGCAGACCTTCCTAAAATGAGATTGTGTTTTCTTCACCAGCCTGGAGAATGGTAATTATATCTAACCAAGCAGGATATTCCCAGCCTATACAGACTTTGTAATAGACCTTCAAGAAAGATTAGTTTAACATGAAGATATAGAAATGTTTCCCTTTTCATGAATATTAAAATCTAGCTCATATGGTATCCTGTGGTGGAAAGGTTGAGTGAAATGTCTCCTACTGTTATAAACCTATCCTTCAAGTCCTATTCTACACACAGAGTTTGAGGAAAATCTGGAAAGTTTGGAGCTTGGATTTCCTGTTCCCAGAGGACAATATTAGCTTAGACACTATTAGCTCAGTTACCCTAGACATTAATAAATAAAATAAAATAAAATAAAATAAAATAAATAAAATAAAATAAAATAAAATAAAATAAAATAAAATAAAATAAAATAAAATAAAATAAAATAAAATAAAATAAAATAAAATAAAGTAAAATATATAGACATCCAGATTGCGTACAAGTGAAAAATCTCATTCTAGTTTATGGCTATGTGTTTGGAAAGAAGATGTCTCACAGTACAATATGGTCATATCTGGTAAAACATCAGATAATTTAATCCTAACAGTTTTTGTTTTGTTTTGTTGTGGTTTTATTTTATTTTATTTATTATTTTTTTTAAATCATAGAATCATAGAATGGCTAGGGACATTAAAGATCATCTAGTTCCAAGCCCCCCTGCCATAGGAATAGATGTGACCCACTAGATAGGTTGCCCAGCATCTCGTCCAACCTGGTCTTGAACACCTCCTGGGATGGGGAATCCACAACTTCTCTGGGCAACCTGTTCCAGTGCCTCGCCACTCTCTGAGTGAAGAATTTCCTCCTAACATCTAAGCTAAATCTCCCCTCTTTTAGTTTAAAGCACATTCCCCATTGTCCTGTCATTATCTGATTGAGTAAAAAGTTGTTCTACATCTTTTTTATAAGCACCCTTTAAGTACTGAAAGGTCGCAATGAGGTCACCCCAGACGTTTCCCTTCTCCAGACTGAACATCCCTAGCTCTCTCTCAGCTTTTCTTCATAGGAGAGGTGCTCCAGCCCTCTGATCATCTTAGTGGCCCTCCTCTGGACCCGTTCTAACACATCAACATCCTTCTTGTGCTGGGGGACCCAGACCTGCACACAGTACTTCAAGTGGGGCCTCGTGAGGGCAGAGCAGAGGGAGACAATCACCTCCCTCAGCATGACAGCCGTTCCTCTTTTGATGCAGCCCAGCATGAAATTGGCCTTCTGGGCTGCAAGCGCACACTGCTGGCTCATGTCACGCTTTTCATCCACCAGAACCCCCAAGTCCTTCCCTGCAGGCCTGCTCTCAATGTGTTCTTCTCCTAGTCTGTCCTCATGTCTGGGATTTCGCCAACCCAGGTGCAGCACCTTGCACTTAGACTCGTTGAACCTCATTAGGTTCACATGGGACCACTTCTCAAGATTGTCCATGTCCTTTTGGATGGCTTCCCTTCTTTCTTTGGTATCAACCGCACCACTCAGCTTGGTGTCATCTGTAAACTTGCTGAGGGTGCACTTGGTCTCATTGTCTATGTCACTGATGAAGATACTAAACACTATTAGTCCCTGGACAGACCCCCGAGTGACACCCCTCATCACCAGCCTCCACCTGGACATGGAGCCATTGACCACCACTCTCTGGGTGCAACCTTCAAGCTAACTCCTTATCTACTGAGTGGCTCACCCATCAAGTCCGTATCTCTCTAATCAAGATGTCATATGGGACCATGTCAAAGGACTTGCAGAAGTCCAAGTAGATGACATCGGTTGGCCTTCCCTTGTCAGCTGATGCAGTCACTCAACCATAAAAGGCCACCAGATTGGTTAGGCATGATTTGTGCTTGGTGAAGCCATACTGGCTGTCCCAGATCACCTCATTGTCTTGCATGTGCCCTGATATTACTTGCAGGAGGATCTTTTCCAGGATCTTGCCAGGCACAGAGGTGAGGCTCACTGGTCTGTAATTTCCTGGGTTCTCATTTCTTTCCCTTTTAAAAATGGGAGTGATGTTTCCCTTTTTCCAGTCACCAGGGACTTTGCCTGACTGCCAGGACTTTTCAAAATGATGGAGAGATTCTTGGCAACTCTACCAGGCAGTTCCCCAGGACACTGGGATGCATGTCATGAGGCCACATAGACTTGTACTTGTTTAGTTTCATCAGGTGTTGAAGCTAAACTTTAATTGGAGGAACTTTTCTCCCTTCTAACCCCATTTACATTTTCAGAGGAACAAAAGACTTGGGAAGCCTGACTGGCAGTGAAGAATGAAACAAAGAAGTAGTAGACCCTGTAGTAAATCCCAACTACAAGGTGTCTTTTATTGGTGTGGTCTTTATCTCTCACCCATAAGCTCTCAAACTTTCTGTGACTGTTTCTCAGAGGCATCTCTTAACAATCAGTCTCTTCCTAATGTAGAGGGTAACACACCCTCCTCTCCTTCCTTGCCTATCTCTTCTGAAGAGCTTGTAGCCCTCTCTTCCAGTGTTCCAGTTATGTGATCCATCCCACCATGTTTCCCTGATAGCAATCAGATCATATTTGTCTAATTGCACCATGGTTTCCAACTTCTCATGCTTGTTTCCCATGCTGTGTGTGTTGGTGCAGAAGCACTTCAGCTGGGTTATTGGTCTGAACACATTTCCAGGAGAACCCTTCTTGATTGCTTTGGGACAGTTCACTAGTATTTCCATGTTGTTACTTTGAGTGACGATGTTCTCAGGTATGCTTCCTTCACTCAGAGGTGCATCCTCTTCTCCCACCGCATCACCTGGAGTGCCGTGTCCAGTTCTGGGCTCCCCAGTACAAAATAAATAAATAAATAAATAAATAAAAATACAGGGATCTCCTAGAAAGAGTCCAGCAGAGGGCAACAAAGATGATACGGGACCTGGAGCGTCTTCCCTATGAGGAAAGACTGAGAGACCTGGGTCTGTTCAGCCTGGAGAAAAGAAGACTGAGAGGGGATCTTATCAATGTCTACAAATATCTTAAGTGTGGGAGACAGTGGGATCTGGCCAACCTCATTTCAGTGGTTAGTGGGGACAGGACAAGGGGCAAAGGCCACAAAATGAAGCACAGGAAGTTCCGCACCAACATGTGAAAGAACTTCTTCACGGTGAGGGTGACGGAGCACTGGAACAGGCTGCCCAGGGAGGTTGTGGAGTCTCCTTCACTGGAAATATTCAAGACCCGTCTGGATGCCTACCTGGGCAGCCTGCTCTAGGGAACCTGCTTTGGCAGGGGAGTTGGACCCGATGATCTCTTGAGGTCCCTTCCAACCCCTACAATTCTGTGATTCTGTGATCTAGTTTAAAGCCCTCCTGAGAAGCCCAGACAGCTTACTGCCTAGAACACTCTTGCCCCATCTGGTCAGCTGCACCCCATCTGGTGTCAGCATGCCTGGTCTCTCAAAAGTGTGTCCAAGATCATAGAACACCAAACCTTGAGCGTGGCACCAGCCTTACAGACAATCATTCACTTGGTCCATTCATCTCCTTCTTCTTGGGCCCCAGTCACCAGCTGGGAGGACAGAGAACACTACTTGCATTCCCGATTCCTTCAGCATCTTTCCAAGGGACATAAAGTCCTTTTTGATATTTTGAAGTCTCCTTGTCATGGCATTTCTTGATTCTATGTGAAAAAGTAGGAAGGGGTGGTAGTCTTTGGGACCCACCAGGCTTGGTAGCCTCTTCATAATATCACGAATATGGGACCCAGCAGGCAGCAAACCTCTCCGGATTGTCTGGATGGCAAGTAGGACCTCAGTGTCTCTCAGAGAGGAGTCTCCAATGACTAACACCCTTTTTGCCTTCTTTGTGGCACTGGTTCTGATGCATGTGGGAGACTGAGCCAAATTTTGTGGTTGGCCCTTCTGAGGTCTTTACGAGTCCTCCTGGTCTCTCCTCTCTCCTGCCCTAGCACATCATATCTGTTGTGCAGGGGCACTTCAGGTGCAAGGGGGAGACTCCTCCTCTGGCTCTGAGCAGAGACAAGGGTCCACTCTCCCTTGTCATGTGACTCTTTCATATGTGTTGGTTCAGGGCTGCAAGCTTGTTTACCTTCTCCTTTGCCAGTACTTAAGGCAGGGCTGTTGCCTGAACTGTGTCAGCATATAATACCATTTGTCAATCTCGCGCTCAGATTCCTGGATGCTACTGGTGAGTTCCTCTCATAACAGAGCCACCTGTTTGAAAAGCTAATCCAGACGAGCACACTTGCACCCATGACACCCACCTCTGTCTTCAGGACCTAGGGGAACTTCCAGAGACTGGAGTTGCCTGGAACTGAGGGTCTGGGCAGCTCTTTCAATCCATGGGAGTTCTGTTTGGGTGTAGGCCTCTGCCCAAAGAGGTCGCAGCCCTTCCCCCCCTGCCCAGGTTTCAGCCTCAGACCAGCGGCTCAGCAGGTGGACACCATTTATGTCTCAGTAGAAGGCCCTTCCTCTGCTGCTCTCAGACTACAAAATGACCCACCTTGTGCCCTGCCCGAGCTGCCACGCGAACTGCCCCGCCCCACCCTGACTGATGTGCCACACCCTGTTTGCCTGCCCTGTTCACTGAGCTCCCAGTTGCTCACAGTCCCTAGGGGCTGCCTTTGTATGACAGAGGGGGGATGTATATTTCTTCCATATTATCAAATTCAGAGGTTCTCAGCTGCTCATTTTTACCCATATTGTAGGTTTTTAGACCTCAGGTAAGATGCCTCCTACATGACAGCCTGAGCTCAGAAATATTCCTGAAGGTTAGACATATAGGGAGCTACATTCCTCCTGGTGCCATCAGTGCTTATCACAAGCTGGTGTCAGCTTGTATGTTAAAAAATAGAGGAACAAGCCTAGAGCTGGTAGGCTTAGATTAGATGTATTAAAAGCTTCATTTTCATTGCAAAATTTTGCAGATCCACCAGTAAATATGTTCAAAAGCTTTTGATTTGGGGCAGCAAAAAAAATGACGTTTGCTTATTCCTATTGTGTTTCTTGTAGGGGTCTACTCTTTCTATTGGTATGGTGATACTAGTAGTGTGAAATCTGAATTTTGGAGGCCTATGCCTTTAAATCACCTTTGGATTTCTTTTCTGTTTTCCAGTGAAGTTTAGAGTATTTCAGAAAGAATTTCACTTCTGAAAGTGAAGTTCTTGTACTCCAGGAGATACCTGCAACATGTGTTCTTCTATTGATTTTCCTCAGTCAATCAGTACAAGAGGAACCATAAGTGTGATAAATTAGCAGGTGTTTGTTCATTGTCTTTAAAAGGAATTCAGAGAATCTGCTGAGAAGATAAGGTTTTGCAATTTACGACCTTGTTAAGGGGGAAGACTAAACAAGTAGATAGTGGGGAGGGGGTGTTGGATAAACATCCTTGGTAAAACAAAGACTGTGAAATACTGTTTGCCGCTTCACTACCCTCCCCCTTGAACATGAGCACAACGCATGATCATTGAAAGAAAAACAACGACCCCCAACAACGAACTGCGCAGCTTCAGAAGGTTCAACAAGTCCTGACAAGCCAAAACTTGGATGCTATAAAACGGCGACATTGAAAAGGGAAAGTTGCGTGCTGTGGTGGAGCGGAGACTCCCCAGCCGCCCAGCGCTGTTTTGCTTCTACCTGCTTACTTAATTAATAAATTATGTTCGACCAGAAAATTGCATGGTCTCGCTTATAACAATAAGGTTACCAAAAATCTCTCTTTATTCCAGTTGTTAGACTGCAGGATGATTTTGTTGTTTGAACCAAACCCCTAGATTTGGATGGGGATATTTCTCATTTGAGCTGTTTAATTGATGATTGAGCATACTATTTCTTAACACAACACTTTGATTACTCTTATTCCTATTATACATTTAGGAAAGCTCAATGACGGTGCTTTTAATAGTTATATTTTCAAAGTTTAAGTGAGTTCCATCAGTTTGAATTTTGTTCATTTTTGAAACTGCTTTTGAATCCACAAAGATGAACAAATGAGACTTAATACTTTGGAAATCAGGTCCTAACAATTTTCTATGTCACTCAGAGCAAGTATAGAGAGTAGAATTGTCTGAACACTTTCTTCATTTCTCCTGAATTCTCTGAACAGCTGACATGAATTAATTTATATTCTCCTTTTTTGAAGAATTTGATATTTTGTTAAGAGTGAAAGCATACAGTTTATCAAAAGAGCTCTGGTACCTTTAGGTTTTGTTTCTAGCATAGTTCTCAAGTCTATCTACTCCTGCCCTCAAACTGAAATGTGAAAAATATGGAGGAAGAAAGAGTCTGACAGCAACACTGAAATTATATTTATACAAATAGTTTAAGGAAAAAAAAGAAATCATAACTTCAAAATTACTAGCAAACTGAACTTATTTATTGCATTTATTTGTATGTATGCGTATGATTATGTACTACCACCATTTTTTACACAATGTGCTATTTAAACAGGAGTTTCTTCAGGGTGAAGATTTATCATCTTCAATATTGTAAAATGTCACATTTAATTATTCTATGACATAGGCATCATAAATCGGGAGCTAATTTAAGGAGTGGTATTGCTGCTTGAGTAATAGTAAAAGTTATTTATTTATTTTATAAATTAAGACTATTATATGTCAGAACAACTGCAGCAAAATCTCCATAGGCTAGAGGAATCAAACAGACAGCACAAGTGTTCTAATGATACATCTGATTACTGTGGATGCAGTAATATATATATACTAATATATATATATATACTAATAAAGTAAGAGTTAGCATGATCCTATATGTTTTGTATTTAATTTCCCCCCACTTTCAGTTTAATGCAAAACTTTCAGATTTATATGAAACTATTTAGTATCTAGAGGGGAATTTATCTATGCCAAATAATTTACAAAAATTTTGAGTTTATAATAAACTGCACTATAGAGGGGAAAATAAAGATATAAAGTATTCAAAAATACTTTCTGTTGGGTATCATAACATTCATTATCATTATAAGTGTACATACTGTGCTAAAAAGAAATTTAATATCTTACAAAATCCCCATAATATAGATTTGTGTCACAGTGGGGTATACACTATTTTGAATTCTGAGAGCTTTCTTATACTTCATGGACTCTAAGGGTCTGAGCAAACTATTTAGCATGAGAAGAGCTGCATTATTTTGAATGAAAAAAGAAAGAGTACTAAAATATTTGACATTCTTTGGGACTATTCAAACAGCTAACAGTCTTAGGATTCAATATTTGTCGATAATTAATTACTATATAAGTTGGCTATAACCATCAGGATTCCCACTGGTATTACATTCTGATAGAAATCAGTGGAACATACTATTTACTAGAATTTAGCTTGGAGAAATAAGCTTACATATAAATGTAGGTATGCTTGAAAAGTCATCTGTTTCTGACAACAGAAAGATGGATATCTGCAACATTATATATATATATTTCCTGTCAGGATGGAGATTTTATACCATTTTTGTTCTTTGTTTTCCTTTATATATATATGTATATGTCATCCAGTTCACTCTCCCAACATAAATGGATTCACTGAAATGCTACAGAAAGGACTGGTTTGCTTTGTTCAATTATAGCCTAGGATAAAATGAAGGAAAGTCCTTCAAAAATACTAAAAAATATTGTTTTGTTTGTTTGCTTTTCCCTACGAGATATATTTTTTTCAAGCTATGGTATTTCCATACTGTTTGACTACTTATCAGATATGAAACAAAATGCCATTCCTTTTGATGTTTAATCTTTGCTAGCATGAAGCCCAAACGAGGAGGTGGGGCAGTTAGTGTTATAACATAAAAGAATTTGTTCTCTCTCTTATCCATATTATCTCTGTAGTTTCTAGTAAAGATCTACAAGATCCAAAGTGACCTCTTCACTTATCCTCCTTCCATCTTTTGGCCCTTGCTCCTGCCTGTGACTCCATTACTTTCCACTTCAACACTCATGACTTCTTGAGCCCTGCTGTCCTTTTTCCAGTTTCTTTTCCTAACAATGTAAGCATACTGTAATATCCAGCAGCTTCTGAAAGCCCTTCATTCCCTTTTTTATTTTTTCTGTATCATGTCTTCCCTTCATTGGTGAACTCCTTGAACTGATTATAGCAATTGCCGCAAGTTCCCTTCCTCTACATCCATCCTAGATCCTCTCCAATTTGACTTTTATTGTGCACCAAGGATATGCTAACATCAAGGCCTACAATGACCTCTTCACGTCAAGTCTCAGGGCCTTTGCTCCATACTTGAACCCTGCTGTTTTTATTATGACTGATCATATATTCCTTTTCAAAACCATGCCATGCCTTTAAGACCCTGTCCTCTCCTCACCGTTTAACTCTTCTGATTTGAACATGTAACAGAAGGGCCACACCTGGGAAAGAAATGAACTGTGATAGCCTTCTAAAGCTAACAGAGATTTAGAACTATTAGCACAAATCTTCTCTGAAAAAGACCCTGTCATACTGCAATATTAATTTCTTATGTAAGCAACAAAGGCCTGCTTCTCCGTGGTTTATATAACTATTTCAGCTTGAGCAGATTTATGTTCCACTTCTATTTCCATATTATTACTTAAGTTATGGAGGAGAAGTAAAGGAAGTCAGGCAACATTATATAATCCTGTTCAGAAGTATATTATAATAGATATAAAAATAGTCCTAAAGTATCGTCTCATGAGACAATATAACATGTCTGCACTATCATCAGGTTTCTGAAGAAAGCATTAAGGAGTACAAATACTCCTCATAGCTAAGTGAAATATTTATAAAACTTTAGTCCTCTAAACCATGAGTTACTCGTTTGGATCTGGATAATCCATGAAATTTAAGAGATCTCCTATAGCTTCAGTATTTTAATTTATTAATTTTAATTGATTCCCAGTTTTAAATTTGGTTCAAGCTCTTCCCAGTTATGAAGAACTACTAAAAGAAGGTTAATATCAAATATATGAAAATTAAAAGCTCTGTGAATTCAGAAATAGTCTGATTTTTAATTTCAAATAATTTTCAGTGCATTATTTCAGAATTTCTTTGCTATTTTGAACATTATGTGTAAGTACTTAGAGAATATGGCACTTCGAAAAGAAGAAAAACTGTTTCTTCAAATGAATTATTTTAACTGTAGTCCAGGAAACTCCAGTACCTTAGCTGAAGAAATACACCTTGACTTATCTTTTGTAACGTGGAAGAGATCTACTTACCCTTTTGAACAAATTGGATTCATTCTAATTATTATACAGACACATTTAATTACTTTCATATGTGAGAATTAAAATTGTGTTTTTGGAGTGGAAAATTCCACAAACCTTGCATATACAAAAGTGATTGTGCAAGCATAACAGTGGCATAACTGTGGGGAGTATGTTAAGCAGATAAGGGGAAGGTCCCACTGTCCCAAAATAAGGAGGATAGCTAAGAAAAAAAAAAAAATCACAGGAGGAATTAAATTGTACATATATGATATAGTACTAAGCGTTGAGTAGTTTATGAACCTGTACTACTCAGCCAACAAGGAAACAGGGAAGAAATCAATCATCTGGTAATAGGGAATATAAAGTTATGATATACTTTTGCTGTGCGCTCCTGCTTGTAGGACGCCTGCCATTGCAATCATGAATAAAAATGCTACTTCACTAAGATACTAGTCTGAGCCAGTGTTATTGGCTACAGATTGTTTCTCACACATAAAAGATCTGAAGAGAGAAAATTCAGCTGCCAAAAAAAATAGGATAGATAAAGTGGTATCAGGTAAAGTGAATGTTTTGTAGACTTTGAATATTTATCACCGTATTCAACTTTTCACTTACAAAATCATAGTAGCCTTGTACTCTTACGAGTAGAATCTTTAGCATAAATACTGTTTCAATTCTGATTTGGAATGTTATGACTATATTATATTCTATAAAATAAAATATGAAGAGAGGGAAGAAGGAGAGAATGTCACAGTAAGGAAGATGGCAAACAAAATATAACAACTTGTAAAATGATTTAGCACAGTTTAAAACAAGCAAGCAAACAAGC
>NC_139720.1:161331836-161556499 GCF_964211835.1 Anser anser
AGCAGAGAGAGCAGAGCAGCGAAGGACTCCCTCTCCTCTCCTCTCCTCTCCTCTCCTCTCCTCTCCTCTCCTCTCCTCTCCTCTCCTCTCCTCTCTCTCCTCTCCCTCCCTCCCCTCCGCTCTCTCTCTTCTCTTCTCTTCTCTTCTCTTCTCTTCTCTTCTCTTCTCTTCTCTTCTCTTCTCTTCTCTTCTCTTCTCTTCTCTTCTCTTCTCTTCTCTTCTCTTCTCTCTCTTCTCTTCTCTTCTCTTCTCTTCTCTTCTCTTCTCTTCTCTTCTCTTCTCTTCTCTTCTCTTCTCTTCTCTTCTCTTCTCTTCGTTTCTGTCTTTTTCTTTTTCTTTTTCTTTTTCTTTTTCTTTTTCTTTTTCTTTTTCTTTTTCTTTTTCTTTTTCTTTTTCTTTTTCTTTTTCTTTTTCTTTTTCTTTTTCTTTTTCTTTTCTTTTTCTTTTTCTTTTCTTTTTTCTTTTTCTTTTTCTTTTTCTTTTCTTTTTCTTTTCTTTTTCTTTTCTTTTTCTTTTTCTTTTTTTCTTTTTCTTTTTCTTTTTCTTTTTCTTTTTCTTTTTCTTTTCTTTTTCTTTTTCTTTTTCTTTTTCTTTTTCTTTTTCTTTTTCTTTTTCTTTTTCTTTTTCTTTTTCTTTTCTTTTTTCTTTTTCTTTTTCTTTTTCTTTTTCTTTTTCTTTTTCTTTTTCTTTTTCTTTTTCTTTTTCTTTTTCTTTTTCTTTTCTTTTTCTTTTTCTTTTTCTTTCTTTTTCTTTTTCTTTTTCTTTTTCTTTTTCTTTTTCTTTTTCTTTTTCTTTTTCTTTTTCTTTCTTTTTCTTTTTCTTTTTCTTGTTCTTGTTCTTGTTCTTGTTCTTGTTCTTTTTCTTTTTCTCTTTTCTTTTTCTTTTTCTTTTTCTTTTTCTTTTTCTTTTTCTTTTTCTTTTTCTTTTTTTCTTTTTCTTTTTCTTTTTCTTTTTCTTTTTCTTTTTCTTTTTTTTCTTTTTCTTTTTCTTTTTCTTTTTCTTTTTCTTTTTCTTTTTCTTTTTCTTTTTCTTTTTCTTTTTCTTTTTCTTTTTCTTTTTCTTTTTCTTTTTCTTTTTCTTTTTTTCTTTTTCTTTTTCTTTTTCTTTTTCTTTTTCTTTTTCTTTTTCTTTTTCTTTTTCTTTTTCTTTTTCTTTTTCTTTTTCTTTTTCTTTTCCTTTTCCTTTTTCTTTTCCTTTTCCTTTTTCTTTTCCTTTTCCTTTTTCCTTTTTTTTTACATTTTGTAAATCTTACATCTTTGTATTGGATATATGTGCCAAGGATTTGGTTCAAGGTGGGGACTATAGCGGTGGCCTCTGTTGGAAGAGGCCAGGGACTGTCCTGGGCTAAACACAGAGGCTCCACAACAGATCCACCACAGGACACAGCTGAGCCAATCAGCAAAGTTGGTGGTGCCGCTAGTCTATCAAAACATATTTAAGAAAAGGCAAAATGCTATGCAGTGGTATGTGACGAGTGAGGAAAAAAACAGTGTGATGCACAATCTTGTGAAGACCAAGGTCAGAGAAGACAGAGAAGGATGAGGTGCTCAAGCAAATATTCCCCTGCAGTTCATGGGTGTTTTGAAAGAGACCAGACATTTCCCTGCAGCCTGTGTCAGAGAAGATATTGACATTGCAGCCTGTGGAGAACCCACGCTGGAGCAGGTTTATCCTGTTAGACTGCACCCCATGGGAAGGCTCGTCATTGGAGCAGGGAAAAAGTATGACAAGTAAGGAACAGCACAGAGGAGCTGTTATGGACTGACTGCAAGCCCGCATTCTCCATGCCCCCATTGTGTTTTTTTTGTTTGTTTGTTTGTTTGTTTTTTGCCATGTTGAATCTGTTTTGCCTGTGACAGTAAGTGATAAATGATCTCCACGCTTTGTCTTGATTGGCAAGCTTTTTCTGTGTATTTATTTTATTTTATTTTAGATCCCCTGTTCTGATTTAGAGAGGGAGTGAGAGATTAACCGAGTGTGGGTCTGGCAGCTTGCCAGCGTCAACCTACCACTGGCCACTCTTGGTCATATTTTGTATTCTAAACATCTAGAATAAGCTCCAACCGCTCTTGTAAGTGCTCAGCAGTTTGAAAGAGAGAACCTCTGTCTTAACTGTAAGATAATCTCGTCCCTTCCTTCATCCTGTATTAAACTCAAAATCTCCAGTTTCTAGAATAAGTATTCTGAAGTTTGAAGAGTGATGCCTACATTGATCCATAGATCTAAAGCATGTTAAGTCCTGGACCTTTCTGCTGTGAAAAATAATAATAATAATAATAAAATAAAATAAAATAAAGTATTTCTCTCTCTCAAACAATATGTGATCATGTAATTGCTGAAGAAATGAGCTGACAGGAACCTCATGAAGTTGATAAAAGGAAAGTGCAAAGTCTTGTACCTGGGGAGCACTTGTACATTGTAGGGACCATAATTTTTCCAAATCTTTTTTCAAAGAAGCTTGCCAGGAAAGGACTTGTGGGTCCTGGTGGACACCAAATTAAACACGATCCAATAATGTTTCCTTACCTCTAAGAAGACTAGTGGTAACCTGGGCTGCATTAAGCAAGTATTGCCAGCAAGCCAAAGGAGGTGATCCTTCCCTTCTATCTAGCCCTGGTGAGGCCACACCTGGAGTTCTGTGTCCAGTTCTGGGTTCCCCAGCACTGGGGAGTACTGGAGAAGGTCCAACAAAGATACACATAGATGATTAAGGTTCTGGAGCATCTATCCTATGAGGAAAGTCTGACTGAGATGGCACTGTTTAGCCTAGAAAAGAGGAGGTTCAGGGGGGATATCATCAATGTCTACTAAATACCTGAAAGGGAAGGTGCAGTGAGGATAGAGCCATTCTCTTTTCAGTGGTGCCCAGTGCCAGGACAAGAAGCAATGGTCACAAACTGAAACACAAGAGGTTCCACCTGAACATCAGGCCATGCTTCTTTACTATGCAAGCGATGGAGCACTGACACAAGTTGTCCAGAGAGGTTGTGGAGTCTCCCTTCATGGAAACCTTCAGAAACCATCTGGGTATGGTCTTGGTCAATCAGCTATAGGTACCCCTCCAAACTTTGAGCAGTTGGACCAAATGATCTCCTCCAGAAGCCCCTTCCCATCTCAACTGTTCTGTGATTCTGTAATTAATGATGCTTTCAACAGACATCTAAAAATAAGGCAAGACAGAGGCAATTACTTTTGTCAGGTAAAAATTATTTCTGGAATTTTATGGCCCTTGAGTTCATAATATAAAATTGTAATTTTTTTACTATAGTCTTTTAAAGTTATTTTCCCATGTGAATTGCAAAACAAAAACATAAACAAACAAACAAAAAAAAAAAAAACAAGATGTTATCATCCTGCATTTCTGCATTTTGAAACATCTGAATTTGCAATGCAGATTTGTACTACTGCTTAAGCTAATGGTCTAAGTAATAAAAACTCTAGGCTGCTGTTTTGTGTGGAACAGATGCAAGGAGATGTGGGTAACATACTGTAAAAAATTCTAAATCTGGTTCCAGATTCTGGAAGATAATGATGTTGAATAATTGTACATGATGTACTGCCAGTTTAGGTGTTCCAAGCATCTCCAACAACATTCCCCAGCACCTTGCCCCCAGACTTTTCTTCCCTCTCTATCCCCAGGTTTTGCTTTAATTTCTTCTGTTTTGCTGATACTGCAATTTTGTGAACCCTGATTCTTGAATCTCAGCCTCCCAGGTCTCCATGCCAACCTGCTTTTTCTTGTCCCTTATTGGTGTAAACTACAGGTAAATCAAGCTGCTTTACCATTCCCATTTTCTGCATTTGAGTGAAGAGGCCCTGAAGAAGATAGGAGTTAATTGCACCCTCCTACCCACAGGTCCTGCACTTACCTGGAACGATATTTCTCTTATCAGTATTTCAAATCTATAATCAAAGTATTTCTCTGCAAATTGGTTGCAGAAATGTTTTGCCATTGCAAAAAGATAACAATTCTTAAAACTCCATTTGAGCTGAACACTGTTAGATTAAACTTTCCAGAAAAAAATCTGCATGAGGAAGATGATGAAATGTAAATGTTCATTGGTTGGCAAATAAAAAGAGATTGTTTTCTTGAAGAAGGCTGTGAAATCTCAGTTCTGAGTAGCTATCCTAGAGCTCCTCTATATTGTGTATAATGCACACATAAACATATAGAATTCCTTACAGGAAGGAAAATTGCAGCACTACTTTTTCTTCTTTCAAAATATTATTGCTGTTGGGTATAAATATTACTTTGTCAAGAGCTATTGGGAGCCGATGACTGAATGAAATTTAAACATACTATTAAAATATTCAGTAATGGAATTATTTAATATAACCATATTATCTTACTGTTGGTATTTCTGCTGCTACTTGCATGTTTTCATAGAAAGTTAGGGATCATAGACTCTGCCCAGGGTGTTATCAAATGTTAAAAGATAATGATTATGAATACAGTTTGTCCAATTGAACTAAAAATTATCTATTGTTTAGAAATGAGGCATTATAAGTGAGGATTTTTTTTTTTTTTTAATAAAAAAGAACAGTGCTTTTAATGTTCCTAATCACTTTAACTTTGCATTCAAAATACTCAAATAAATTAGAATAACATTTATTACCTCACACCTAAAAGCAGCTGCTTTCATGTTTTCTGTCATATGTTTCACTCCCAAAAGGGAGAAGAATACTCTCTACTTGATTTGATCATTAAATACAGTTCAGGTAGTAAAAATAATAACCAAATGAGCATTAATAACCACTGTTTATATTCTATAACTTTTTCAGAAGCAATAGTTCCTGCTAACTTCAGTGACTGTAAAGCATAGTTTTGTAATTATTTCAACACTTACTAAAGTTGAAAGCTTTTAACTTAAAATCCTTAACTCAGGTATAAAAGTCCCATGGAATATCTGTACATCCCAGAGGTTAAGTGTGTGTTGTGTAGCCATGGAACAGGGCTGTGGCCTTTCATTATCAATCCTGGAATTGCTCCATCTGGAAGCACAAAGTCATTAATTATTCTTGGAACAGCAAAAACACTGTATTCCCAGGAATATGAGGAATAGTTTTCTGGGAAATATATTTAGCGGTTAGTTTTAGAAAGACAAGAAAGCTAGATCTATTTTTGTTTATATTTTATATATATATATATATATAAATGCCACATCCTTTCTCTTGTGTTTTTGTTTGTTTATTTTGTTCATTTGTTTGTTTGTTGGTGGTGATGGTGATTATTTTTTGTTGTTGTTGTTTTTATCTGAGAGAAATCTTTCTAATCTTTTAGATCATGACTGAAAAGCTGAGAATGCAATTAGCAGCTTAATCAAGTCATTCATCACCATAAAAAAATGTAGAGAAAAAGATTTGTAGACAAATGGCAGTAGAGTATTTAACACAAAGCTGGATTACAAAAAGACAGGGAGGATTGTTTGGTGTGGGGTTTATTTCAGATGACATTAAAAAAATATATTAAAGCCCTAAAGCCCACTCAAACTACTGCAAATGCAAACACCTATGGACAAAATAAGACAGAATCAAAACATTGCATCAGATCAGAACAAATATAAACGGTACTCATCATCCATTTGCCGGTTTTTAAAAGATTGATTAATTAATTAATTAATTTAATAGTTCAAGACATTATGTACACTATAAATTTACAGATAAAAACTAAACTTTCTACTATTCTAAATTCAATTTATTTCCAGTATATGCTACTAATTTTGCAATTGCACTAGATCTTCTGCATTGCCTAAATTAGTGCCTACCTTTTTAACAGGTAACTCACTTAGTAGAATAGCAGACAAAAATTGTCATTGTCTTCCTTTTATGTTTTGGTGACTCATAATCTCTAATAAAACAAAAGAAACACTGTCTCTAAGTCAAACTTTAAAATATGGGCATTAGTAATGCAAAGTGCCTTAGAGACAATCAGTATCATTAATGGCTTTTAAGTTAAGCTAGTCACTGACCTTGCAACACTCCTGGTTTTGTTTTTAAAATAAAACTCTGGAGCTGCTTGGCTCTTTGTCAAATTAACACTATGATAATACATCAACACTTCTAGTCAATTGAACATGCACATTAGCACATAACTAATAACGTTATGGAAACCCTTTGAGTTTACTTTATTTTTCCTTATGTTAATAATTACAAGTTTACTCCCCTTCATCTTAGTTTTTCTTCAGACTATTTTCTTGTTTATTTGTCTTAAGGTATTTAATAATAGTCATTAATTTTATTTTCCTTTGCATCCACAGTGACAAAATTAATTAACAGAAAATCAGAAACTCTGGAGACATTCTTGACAATCAAAATCCTCAGAAAGATCAGTTATTTCAAATGTATGGTTCACATTCTCATTCACATTCTCATTCACATTCTCATTCACATTCTCATTCACATTCTCATTCACATCCAAGTGGGACTGTAGCAAGCTGTTGCACTTAGAAAATCCTTCCTCAGCAGACGTGACCTGACAAATACAATATTAACATTTTTCTCTATCAGTTTTTGCTGTTGGTTCATACTAAACTGTTCCCTCGTGATCTCAGTAACTTAGCTGAGGATCCCTAAGAATCCTATCACATGTTTTTACCACATGTTCTGTAGCTGAAAAAAAATAAATTAATAAATAAAAAGCCTAAAATCATTTTAAGAGCTTCATAAAAGCATGTGTGTTAAAGACCTCATTCAATGGTGACAGCAACTGTAAATGGTGATTTGGTTAATAAAAGTATCATTTACTTGTTGGTACTGTTCTCTTAATTAACCATAGAGGGAACCTTGGGCAACAGAATTTAAAACTTAGGCAACTCAGTTTAGTGTCTGGAATTGGGTGGAATAAATGTGAAATGAAGCATTTCATTCTCTCAGCAAATGTCCTTGTTTCAATTTTTTTTTTCCAGATACCTTAAGTGAAGGGTGGCAATGATAATCATCTACTATTTAACTCAAGAAACAACAGCAAAGCTGAAAAGCCAATGGTCTAAGATATGTAATGGTTATTGCTTGTATATTATTCCTAGGCATAAGAAAGATGTGAAAATATAAAAATAATAAAGTAAAAAGTGAATTGTTACAGATTTCTCTGTACGAGGTCTATGGGAGAGGAGAGAGCAGACTTCCATTCTCTACAACAGCAGTCAGCTGCCATGGTCACAAAACTAAATTGTTTTTCTCCTGCTCCTTTTATTCAAGTTCTGGTATCTACAACTGTCCTACCATAACTGATTGAAAATATAGTTGATCCTTTGAAGAAACCTGCCTACACATGTTTACTCATTCAATAACTTGTATGGGAAAAAATGCTAAGATTAAAATAATATAGCTAAAGGCTGAATCATAAAGCTTTTGTACACAGGACCTGAAGTAAGATGAAATCTGAGCATTTTCTACCTTTTGATTTTGCAACTTTAACATTTTTATCTGTTTATAGTGTAATTCAAATTAAGCAAACATTTCTTTCATTAATAGAATATACTAATGTTCTCTCGTGTTTTATGAGGTGAGGAAACTTCCCATAAGTTGTTGTTGTTGTTTTTGTTGTTTTTGTATTAATTATTATTATTATTATATTGTTAATAGAGGGAAATATTTTACTTTCAGAGCTTAAGACACCTTGCAAAGTCTGAAATTTAATCTTTGCATGTCAGTAAAGAAAGAAACTTTGAAAAATACCCATTTGAAACTGATCAAATGAAGCCCTAAATTTGTGTTCTACTTTGCAAATTTGCAAATCAAAACAATATACTGTTAATTCAGTGTAACATTATAAAGTGCTAGATATCTGTATATGGGGGGCGGGAGGGGGTCTCATTTCTCATATTTTCATTATTCAATTTCTCATTATGTCAATAATTTCTCTTATGTACATATGTATATATGCTTGTGTGTGTGTGTGTAATTTTTGGACTATGAAAAGAGCATGAGTCTCTGAATCTCTATTGTTACCCACTGAAGTAGGGATGGGACCAAGACAAGGCCAGACTAGGATGTGAGACCATGGATGCGGTTTAGGATCATGCCCACTGAGAGGAAACAGCATCAGACACACCTGTGGGATGACATGGCCCTGGGGCAGGGGATGGGCTGAGGCTAGGCTGGGATATCAGCCTGTGGGTCAGCCCAGCTCAGCAGGGCCCAATGTTGGGCAGGGCAGGGCTGTGGCAGAGCTGGAGATCAGCACTGTGGCAGTGCTGCTGCGGCATGGACTGGCAGGCCTGGGCTGAGCTGAAAGGGGTTCCTGGGTCCACAGGCATTTTCATCTTTAAAAAAAACTACAGGAAAAGTAGGAAATGAAAATGCAGTTACTGCTTTGTATTTAACAGGTCCTTTTTTTGCTGCCTTGGTGTCTTAGCACGGGGGTGTTAGCCAAGCTGCTGCCTCCTCCTGTAATTGATATTGATCTCACCATTGGGCTACTCGCTGAACTTGAACACTCCTGTTTTTATTTTCTAGCAGAACAAAAAGGCACGCCCAATGCAGCTTCTCCCTGGGTCTCTATTTTTGTTTCTCTCTAGGCTTGCAACCATCTTCTTTCTTGATTTGTATGGTTTGATTTATGTCTGTTTATCGATTCTTTACAAGTGCATGTTTTCTTGCTCTCTAGAGTCAGGCCAGAAGGACGTTCATGATGAGGCAGGAGAATGAGGTGCTTCCTCTTTATCCTTCTTAACATTTTTCAATTTACATGACCATTCTTTTACTTAATTTGTATGTATTTTCCTTACAGGTTGTTGCTACTAATTTTTTTATTGTAACATTGATAGACTTCAATAATCAGATATCATGATTCCATAACACAGAAATCACTAGATTAATGGCTTGTATTTCAACATACAGACTGTATACTGTATACATGGACAGGGTCCATGACTACAGTTAATAACAAAGATGATAACTTTGAATTTTATTCTCTAGTAACTCCATCTGTTCTCAGTCAATATACACTCCCATTATAAATAAATAAATAAATAAATAAAATAATAATGAAAAGCAATATATATATAGTAGATGTCTGCTTCTACTGAAGAAATGTAATATGTTAGCATTGATTAAAATAGAAGTGTCTAACATCAAACACTTCCATAATTCAGAGAATGTTTTAAAAAGAAGTTCCTAAAATTAGAAAAAATGAAGTATAACAAGTAATATGGAAAATGGTGATGGAAAACTGAAAGGGAAGAAGGGAGAAAGGGGGGGTGGGGAGGAGGACCAGGCTAAGGTAGGTATCTTTTGGCTTAATATGACTTTCTTCACCAAAATAGAATCCTAATTTGGGAGGGAAACTTTGCATAATAAATGACAGAACAGTCTTAAGGAAACTGAGCTGAGAGGTGTGTCCTGACTGTGAGCACCAACTGGAATCTGAATAATCAAACTTTGTTGAAATGACATGCCTGAATTATGTGATAAAGCTTTACATTCCAGTATTGGGTTTATGTGACAAAGTTTTGGTAGCAGGGGGCTGCACGGGTGGCCTGTGTGAGCAGAGCCCAGCAGCTGCCCTATGTCAGATCAGAGCCAGCTCCAGCCAGCTCCAAAAGGGACCCACTGCTGACCAAAGCCAAGACAATAAGCAATGTTTGTGCCTCTGTGAGAGTATATTTAAGAAAGGGGGGGAAAAAATGGCTGCGCAACAGCAGCTGGGAGAGTGAGCAGTGAGAACCAGCCCTGCAGACACCTAGGTCAGTGCAGAAGGAGGGCAGGAGGTGCTCCAGGTGCCAGAAGTTCCCCTGCGGCCTATGGAGATGCCCCTGGTGGAGCAGGCTGTCCCCCTGCAGCCCACGGGTCCCACATGGAGCAGATCTCCACGCTGCAGCCCGTGGAGGACCCCACAGTGGAGCAGGTGGACGTGGCCTGGAGGAGGCTGTGGGGTCAGGGAGTGAGAAAGCAATTGTAGTGGAATTCAATTGCCCAGCTGGGTAAAACCACCATAATTCCATATCAAATGTTGTCTTCTATTTATTGTACATCACACCATAAGTACATAAGAGAATTTGTATTCACTTTTGATTTTTCAGAATATTTTTGGCATTTGCAATTTATCTCATTTCCCTGGCAGGAAGTACATGTCTTTTGTTAATTTTACTCAGTTTAAGATTTCATAGGTGATGGCAACTTTGTTACTGTAGAGTCTGTCTTACCTCATCTAAATGCCCTTTTCTCAGTGTGAGAAAAAAAAATCTTCAACATTTACTATAGACATTAAAATGAACTGTTCACTCAGCAGACACATCATACCAAATATGAATCTGTAAAGTCTTTTTGAATGGCAAGCACACCAAACCCAACCAACTAACAAAACCCTGCCCCCTATCCACCCACCCCCCAAAAACAAAAACCCACCAAACAAGAAAAAAAAACAAAACTCTAGCTTTTGGTATATGAAAACCTGGGAAAGTACAAAGCAGTGAAGCCAGTATGAAGGAAATATTTTTCCTGAAATCAAACTAAGAACTTCCGGGAAAGAAATTTCTGCTCGGTGATAGAATAAAAATTTCAGAAGGAAAGAGTCTTATACTTAACCCATAATTTTATAACAGGGAAAGTACTGTATGAAAGTAGTGGCAAAGACAAAACAAAAATAAGTAATTCAATTTGGAAGATGCCTTAGACCATGATAATACAGATTTTCTAAACTGAAGATTATTTCTCCTTAGAAAATTGAACAGGACAACAGCCAAACAGTAGGACTGGAAAGCTCTTAAAAGGATAAAATATCCTTTACTAGTGCCAACAAACAGTCTCCCAGACAATAACATACCTTGATTCGCAGAATACCACAGATCAGATACTATACCTAACAGAAAATACTGTCAAGTTTACTATGTTTGGAAAGGACAGCGAAGGAGAATTTAGTTGTACAGACATGGCCTGTGCTGTATCAGCTCAGTCCGCAGTGCCAAAGAGACATCCTGTTTACTTTAATAATAGACACAGTTACAGGGATCATTAATTAAGTTTATGTTCTTCGTTATTTCAAGAGAGTTGCAGTCAATGACTCAATGACCAAGTGGTGATCAATGACAAGTGGTGTCCCACATGTAAACATCTTTATTAACGACATAGACAGTGGGATTTAGGGTGCCCTCAGCAAGTCTGTGGATGAAACCAAGCTGAGTGGTGAAGTTGGCGCTGTAGAAGATAGGGTTTCCATCCAGAAAGACCTGAACATTCTTGAGAGGTGGGCCCATGTGAAGCTCATGAAGTTCAGCAAGGCCAAGTGCAAGGTCCCGCACCTGCATCTGGGCAATCTCCAGTATTATTACAGACTGGGAGATGAATGGGTGGAGAGCAGTTATGCAGAGAAGGAGTTAGGGATGCTGGTGGATAAGAAATTGGAAGCCTGTTTCTGTGCTTGACCACCTTCACACTAAAGATATTTTTAAGTCCAGTCTGAATCTCTCCTGGCACAATTTTGTGTCATTGGTTACCAGCACCTCTGTCCTGCGTCCTCTCCTAAGGAAGTTGTAGAGAACAATGAGGTCATTTTTTAGCTTTTTCTTCTCCAGACTAGACAACCCAAGTGTCCCCAACCTCTCCTCATAAGGCATGCCTTCCAGCCCTTTTATTAGCTTTGTTGCCCTCCCCTGGATGAATTCAAGTACCTTAACATGTTGTTTATATTGTGGAGCCTAGAACTGCTCACAGTATTGAAGGTAAGGCTGCAGCAGTGCTAAGTATAGAGTCACCTCTTTTGACTAGCTGGCTGTGCTGTCTTCTATGTACCCCAAAATTCAGTTTGCCATAGTAAGCACACTTCTGAATCATGTTGAACCTACTACTGACCAGCACCCCCAGATTCCTGTCTGCAGAGCTGCTCTTTAGAAACTTGTCTCCCAGTCTGTACCTGTGTCCATCATTACTCTGTCCCAGTTGCAGGACCCAGCATTTACCTTTGCTGAACTTCATGCCATTGCTACACTCCCAATGCTCCATTTTATCTAGGTCCCTCTGCAAGGCCTTTCTCAAGAGAGTCAACACCACCTCCCAGTTTAGTGTTATTGGCAAACTTGCTGAGGATACATTCCACTCCTGTATCCAGAGATGGGTAAAAATTTTAAACAGGACTTGCCCTAGATGGAGCCCTGGGGAATGCCACTGCTGACTGTTCACCAGCCAGATGTAGCTCCATTTCCTACAACCCTTTGAGCTGTAATGTGGACTCAGTTCATCACCCAGCATAGCATGAACCTGTTTATCTCACAGTTGGACAATTTGTCCAGAAGGATGCCATGAGGGATGGGATAAAAGGCCTTACTAAAATGGAGAAAGATTACATCTTCTGCCTTCCTTTCATCCACCAAGCAGGTGACCTTGTCATAGAAAGAGATCAAATTACTAATGATTTTATGATTCTATAATTATGTTCTCATGCAAAACATTCAGGATTGAATTTATACTCATGAACCACTTCAGGATGAGAAAGCTTCTCACAGGTGGTTCTCAGGGAAGTAGCAGCTTCAAAATTCAGAAAACATGTGCTCTGAGACTTTATTAGGAGGAACACTGAAGAATTTTCTTCAGTGAAGGTGCACTGTGTCAAGTCATAGCTAGTTGACATGGTACATGTTTGGATCATAGTAGCTAATTCGTTTGTTACCCTCCCTATGTATGTGGATGAATAAGTATGAATCCAAGCAGGCCATTTGGTGATGCTTGCTTTTGAAGACTTACAAAATGCCACTTAGTCACTTGTTTTCTATGATAAACAAAACAAAATCTTTTAGACTCTTCCCTACCCCAGAAGTTATGTAGGTCATGTTGCCCAGGCCTCTCAGTATTTTTCTTGCTCTTCTCTAGACCATGTCCCGTTTTTTCCCCCTAATCTCTTCTGTAAGTGGCAATCATTATTGCACAGATTGTTCCCTCAGGGTCCTCAGCAACATCATGTACAATGGAGCAACTGCTTTTTATTAGCACTTATTGTATTACATCCCCAAATACCATTCAATGCTTTTTGTTGTTGTTTTCATGCATCATTGTCTAATATTTGTCATTTATCAGTCTAATCCCTAAATCCTTTTTGCATGAGCTGTTCCTAAGGCAATTATTCCATAATGAGTAAATTAGCATTTAATTTCTCCTCTTTCAGCCTCGCACTTGCATTATTGTAGTTTGTGGCTTCTCTTTTGAATGGTCCTTCTCCAACTTGGTGGCCTTGAAAATTTGTAAATGTGAGTCTGGCATAATTCAACTCAAAAAATTTAAGTACAGTATAGGGAAGGCTCCAGTAGAGCTCGCTTTGAGATGTTTTTACAGTTAGCTAAGAACTTTTGAAGGTACCTCAAAGTCTACTCACCCTTTACAGTATTGATTGCACCTCTTCCTTTAAATTTCCTGTATATGAAATCTTCATTTAGAAAAGATCACAAATATAAAGTCATTGTACAGAATGGACTATAAGCAAAACTGATACATCCTTCAGCTTCTAACTTCTTCATTATGAAGCAAAATTAGGAAATACCTTTTGTAAACTAACTCATGAGAGAAGTAAAATTAAAGTGTTTTTAAATATAATTCTCAAGTATACTGTTTGCCAAATCTAAGCTATGAGGTGATGCTCATGGAAGCTTAGTTTTACAGCAAGTATTTAATGGATCTTTTTTGGTTATTTAATTATTTATTGTATATTCAACCTTTATTAAGGAATTAGCCAAGATAAAATCTTTAGAAGATTATGTACAAGTTTTTCCACTTACTCAAAGCAAGTATATACACACATACATGTATATATATGTTTCTCCTCAAAACATTAAGTATTCAGCATTTAGATAAGTGTTTGGAGAAAAAGGAATCATAGAATCATAGAGTCATTAAAGTTGGAAAAGACCTTCAAGACCATCTGGTCCACCCATACCCCTACCACCAATATTACCCACTAAACCATATCCCTAAGTACTATGTCCAACCTTTCCTTAAACACCCACAGGGACAGTGACTCTACCACCTCCCTGAGCAACCTGTTCCAATACCTGACCACTCTTTCTGAGAAAAAGTTTCTCCTAATTTCCAACCTGAACCTTCCCTGACACAACTTAAGGCCGTTCCCTCCAGTCTTATCACTAGTTACCTGTGAGAAGAAGCCAACCCCCATCTTCCCACAACTTACTTTCAGGTAGTTGTAGAGAGCAACAAGGTCTCCCCTGAGCCTCCTCTTCTCCAAACTCAAAAACCCCACTTCCCTCAGCTGCTCCTCGTAAGACTTGTGTTCCAGATAAGCTCTATTTATAGAAGTTCATAGAAACATTAAGGTTGCAAAAGACCTTCAAGATCATCTGGTCATCACCCTACTACCAATGTCACCCACTAAACCACATCCCTAAGCACCATGTCCAACCTTTCCTTGAACACCCCCAGGGATGGTGACTCCACCACTTCCCTGGGCAACCCGTTCCAATGCCTGACTACTATTTCTGAGAAGAAATGTCCCCTAATTTCCAACCTAAACCTCCCCTGGTGCAACTTGGGGCCATTCTCTCTAGTCCTATCACTAGTTACCTGTGAGAAGAGGCCAACCCCCATGCTCCCCACAGTTTCCGTTCGGGTAGTTGTTATGTTTGACTTCTTTTAAGGGTATAATATAACTCCATGCCCCTGACAGAGTTTAAAGAGCTGCAGATCCTATAAATGATAGTATATTTTTCCTTAGTTTATAGAAAAAGTGATTTTCAAAAATGTAATATGAGAGAGGAGGAGAGGAGACCTCATTGCAGCCTTTCAATACTTAAGGAGGCTGGAGAAGGATTCTTTAATCAGGTAGATAATGATAAGACAAGGGAGAATGGTCTTAAACTTAAAAGAGGATAGATTTACACTAGACATTAGGAGGAAATTCTTCATTGTAAGGGTAGTGAAGCACTGGAACAGGTTGCCAAGTTGTGGATGCTTCCTCCCTGGAGGTGTTCAAGGCCAAGGTGGATGGGGCCTCGGCCAACCTGATCTAGTGGTTGCATCCCTGCCTATGGCAGGGGAGTTGGAACTAGACGATTTTTAAGGTCCCTTCAAACCCAAGCCGTTCTATGATTCTAGAAAACACTCCCCATATTCTTCCCTGAGCTTCATGAGCACTGTATCCTTGGACAAAAATCCTTCTAGTTTTTGCAAATAAATTAATCTTTGGTTCTGAAACTTCATGCTTCCTGAAACGAATATTAAAAATGTGGGCTGAACGTTAACTAGTTTTACATTAGGTGTGGAGCATTAATATCTTGTTGAAAATAATGTACTTAAAGGTCTTACTGAAGACCAAATTTTAAAATAAGAGAGATAACAACAATTCTAATGTTTAAGAACCAACTGTTGCAAAAATCACATTTCTCTAAATAATACATTGGGTTTAAGGGAACTACTGTAACATGAATTTTGTTTTTCCCAGAATATACATATAAGCATACATATTTCACAGAATATACATATATAAGTAAATATGCATTTGTTTTCATAGTCTAATATTCTCTGACCATCTTCTTTTAGATATTCCACACAGGGAGCTTTTAATGTTTCAATACCAAATGTATTTACTTGAAGATATTTGATGTTTCGTATGATACTGACTTATCAGACTGATACAAAAAATGTACCAAAGGGAGCTTTTAATGTTTTAACACCAAATGCATTTACTTGAAGATATTTGATGTTTTGTATGATACTGACTTAGCAGACTGATACAGAAACGTACCGACCACAACATAATCACTACATAGCAATTATAATATGAAGTTCAATCACAGTAAAAACATGTTTCGCATTACCAATCTATATGCTCACCATCATGACACTAGGTATTCCTAACTAGTGGGAAAGCATACATAGATTCATGCCTACTCAAGCCTGCTGCTTTCCTCAGAATTTATTTTGTTTGTTATTCGGTCTTTATATTCTGCGCTGGGCTGAGCCATGTATACATTTTTCCCATGGTGGTCTGGCTAGATCATGAAGACTCATACTTTCTTTTTTTTTTTTTTTGATTAATTCAGGGAAGGCCATTTCCACTCATATGATAGAAACATCATCTGTTTATCTAAAACAGGGATCTTCTGGTCACCCTCTTGTCCTATTTGTGTTGAGATAGATTTAGTTTTCTTTACAATAGCTGTAATCTTCAGGAGGGTAAGGCGATGGGGAGGTGCTGGTCTCTGCTGTCGAGTAATAGAACCTGAGGGAATGGCGTGAAGCTGTGTGAGGGGAGGTTCATACCGATTATTAGGAAAAGGTACTTCACTGAAAGGATGGTTGGGCACTGGAACTGGCTCACCAGGGAAGGGCTCACAGAACTGTCTGAGTTCAAGAAGCATTTGGACAACACTCTCAAACATACAGTTAGATTTTTGGGTCGTCCTCTGTGGAGCTAGGAGTTGGACTTGATGATCTTCATAGAATCATAGAATTATAGAATCATAGAATGTTGTGTGTTGGAAGAGACCTTAAAGATCATCTATGATGCCATGGGCAGGGATGTTACCCACTAGATCAGGTTGCCCAGGGCCTTCTCCAACCTGGTCTTGAACACCTCCAGGGATGGGGCATCCACAGCTCCTCTGGGCAACGTGTTCCAGTGCCTCACCACCCTCTGAGGGTCGTGAGGGCCTAGAATTTTTCAAGGCTAGGTTGGGTGGGTCTTTGAGCAACCTGGTCTAGTGGAAGGTGTCCCTGCTCATGGCAGAGGGGGATGGAATTAGATGATACTTAAAAGTCCCTTCCCACATAAACCATTATATGATTCTGTGATTCTATGATTCTAGAAAACACTCCACATATTCTTCCCTGAGCTTCAAGAGCACTCTGCCTGTGCTCATCTACTCTGGACCTCACTGTAGGAATTTGTTTATCAGTCACATTTGTAGATATCTCTATGTTCTTGGGAACAATGCTGGCACTGCTTTTCATGCAGCCATGATACTTAGGCTAGATATTTGATCATATTAAGAACTCTTATCTCAGTATTCATACTTTGGAGTTTTCCATTCATACAATGTTTATATATATATAAAGATTATACATTTTTACAGGATTTTTAGAATATTAATATCTGAAATTTATAGAACTAATGGTGCTCTTGAACAGTGTTAATCCTATACAGTAGGATTAAAATAGTGGATTGGGCATTCCTGCTACTCAGTTGAGAAAAAAATGTTTAATTCCCTTTAATTGTCTATAGGAATTTTCTCTTTCATTTATCTGGCAGACTATACTGCTACAGTCATGTCAGATGTTAAAGTTTATGAACTGTATAAGATACTAGGATTGTAAAGTATTCTGCTTTTCATTGTTCTTTTCACTAACCTTTCCCTTCACTTTCTCTAGACTACATGAAGTGATGAGATGTCTAACATTTACATAGACTCTTAACATGAACTCCCGATTTAGGTACCATATGTTATGCACCACAAATAGCTTACTAATTTTTATATGATTTAAAATATGTGCCATTGCTTGGCACAAAATCAAATACTTATTTTTGTGTTTTCTGTAGCCAAATATTTCTTTACAGTTTTCATCATTTGCCTCCATAAAAGCTGTCTTGTGTAGTACTATAAGCCAAAGGGGGTTGTCATTGTACTTCTGATAAAGTGGAAAAGTAATTCCATCTTATAGAATCAATGGAATTACACATTTTTACTGCACTGTAGTAGTATGCTCTGCGTTATCAATATGACATGAGTAAGACATAAAGAAATTAGTCCCCTGAAAAGTGATGATAAATCTTGCTGTAGGTGAAAGAAATGAAATAGCAGAGGAAGTAGAAAGTGAAGACTTAGGAACAGAAATAGTATCATAAATAATTATGTATCAACTATCATAAAGTACCATAAAGATTTGTAAAACCATAATACCTTCATTAAGTTTCTTCTTCTCTTCTTCTTCTTTCTTGTTCTTGTTCTTGTTCTTGTTCTTGTTCTTGTTCTTGTTCTTGTTCTTGCTCTTGCTCTTGTTCTTGTTCCTCTTCCTCTTCCTCTTCCTCTTCCTCTTCCTCTTCCTCTTCCTCTTCCTCTTCCTCTTCCTCTTCCTCTTCCTCTTCCTCTTCCTCTTCCTCTTCCTCTTCCTCTTCCTCTCTCTTCCTCTTCATCTTCCTCTTCTTCTGTCTAATTTTTTATTTCTGTGAATACAGTACTCTGTAGGATATTCTGAATGGCTAGTTCTGTGGGTGTCCCTACTTCAGTAATTTCAAGTATTTATATCCATTTTTATAGGCCCAAGCAAAGGTTGACCAATAAGAAAGATGACATGAAGATGTGTCTACTAAGCCAAAATTTTGTAAACCTAATTTCAACTTTTATAAGATATCAACTTACACCAGATAAAACATGTCCCGACTGATGTTATGCTCGTTTCTTATGAGTTCAGGAACATTAAAAAAATCTGTTAAAATTCCTGTCTGTAAGAGAATAGATTGAAATGCACAGTTATTCATATAAGATAGTAATTTGTTCTATTACTTTAAAGTTTAATTATAGTAGAAATAAACGATGGTGGTATTATAGTGGTATTTTATTCATTCACTGTATTTTTAAACAAAGAGATATTTAAAATATTTAGGATATTTTAGTGCTAAATTATATATTTTCCTGGTAGTCTTGAGAAGAAATGAAGAGATAATGAAAAGCTAGATGGTATTCTCATCAGCTAAGGAATAGTTTTATAAGATACTGTTAGGGCTGTCTTATACTAATGATTACTAACACGAAGAGTTATTTGGACAACTAGATATTAAAAGCTTACGAATACGAGTATATGCTCTGAGTGCTGTCAGGGTTCATCAGTCCAACTTTATCTGCTTAAAAGCATGGTGTCTAGTCTAAAGTATGCACTGTCTGTCTGTTTATACATATAAATCTTTTATTGGACCAAAAATACTGTATGAAATAAGAGACAAGCTTTTAGTTAATTGGAAAAAAAAATAAGAAGATTGACAGTCATAGAGAATTCATGATAGAAATCTGAAAGCAGTTGAATTGTCCTATAGGACTGTTCCAAGATCAGTTTTGAAAAAGTTGTTTTGACAAGTCTTTAACTCTGAGGAGAAATTTCCATGGAGATGATCTGTTGGCTTTTCTGTTACTTTTGTGCAGCTGAAGATATAAAACAGATTCTACTGTCTGGTTCAGGAAACCTCTGTCATGTTATGGCTTTGTCAGAAGATCCTAGTTTTATGTGTAAACTTGATATAGTATTATTTATGTTACAGTGCCACAGAGTACATTGTAATTTCTTAACACAGCATTCAGACTGTTTTACTAATATTGGTGAATTAAATCCATGATTTCAATAAGTTACATATCTTTATGAATTTTCATGGCTTTATGATTTTTTATTGAAATAATACCCGTGCAGCTTGCTTGGGGAAATTGCTAAAAGAACCTAATGACACAGATAATCCTTCTGTTTTGGCTATTCACCAACTTTTGTTTATTGCTTTAACAAATGTATCTGCCATCCTCATTTTTATTTTCTACTTTGGGTTAATCAAGAGGACAGTCTTTCACTAGCTGCAGTAATAAGTTAGCCAATAATGTTTTCTCTCTTAGCTTCTATCTTCTCCAATGTCTATTTTACCTTCTAAGTCAGGACAAGCTAGCCCTGCTACAGTTAGACAGTCAAACTGAGGCATAATGACATTTATTCCCAAAGTGCATGGATTGAAGAAAAAAATGTCATTAATCATAGAATTTTTATGCAGAAGAAAATTAAAATAAATAGGTTACAACTGTCCTTTTTGCTTCAACTAGATGCCTTCAGTAACCTAACTAGTCACTAAGAATTATTTATTACATATTTTGGTACATACTCCATGTAACATAGTGTTAAACATAGTCTAAAGCCATAAGTGTTTCAGTAAATCTTCAAACTATTCAAACTAACTATGGAATGAAATATTATTTAGTTTGGATAAAAAGAAAAATCTTTTATACATAGTCTCCATCCATTCATTATATGAAAAAACTGTGCTTCACCTGCTGCACATTTTACACGTATTTCCTCAGAGCAGTTATTTTCTTGCTTTGGCTGTTAGGATAAACTTTTGATTCTAGAAAAGAACTGGGTGCATTAAGCTTTTGTTTTATATAATTTTATCTTTTATTATACACATGAAATATTTATGAGTTGTCACCCCCCTTTCTTTTTTTTCCCACAGAGTCTACTCCATTTTATTGCGTGAAGGTATCTAGGTTTTTGCAGCAGGGGTTCTGCAGGACTGGCATCTGTGAGAAGAGACCAAGGTTAGCACCATGCTGGACACAACTGGTTCCATCCGGCTCTGAGAGTCCCAACACAGGGGACTAAGCTGCTAAGCCCGGCAGCCAAGATGGTGGTGCTTCTGAGAAAACTTATTTAGGAAGGGTCAGAAAGTGATAGACAGGCAGATACGGGGGAATGAAATAAAATGAATGAGAAATGACAGAGGGAGCACCAAGGTCTGAGGAGGAACTCCTCCATGATGCTGAAGCAGATATTCTCCTGTAAATCCATGGAGAAGCCCATGCTGGAGCAAATGCATACTTCATGAAGGAACTGCAAACTATGGAGAGAAACAGGAGCAGAGTTTTTTTCTGAATGGAACTGCAGCCCATGAAAGAGCTCATGCTGAAGGAATGTAGTGGGTAATGCTTTTTTTTTTTTTTTTTTTTTAATTAATCATTTCTGACTAAAGTTCCATTACTATAGCATGAGCAAGCGTTCTAGCCTGTATGTGTGCTGCCTTCCTCCCTCTTTTACTTTTTCCTATCCTTCCACCCTTTTTTCCTTCCATGTAATTAAAGATTAATCTGTATCAGTTTATTCAGGATAAATATAATGTATGAGAGAGCCAAAGGTAGCTTCTCTACCTTGGGTTAGTTCAAAATAATAGATTCAATTATTGGAAGGTTGTCTAACCATGGGGAGAGGTCATTTACATTTCATACTTTAATTTACATTATAATTTGGAATAGAATCAGATTAAGAAATCTTGCTAACTTTTGCAGAATGTAGTTTTCATTTGCTGAACAGTATTAGTAAATCCCAACTAATGTCTAGCTAATCTGCAGGCAATGAAATACCTTTTTCAGTATGATTGGAATGCAGAGTTAACAAAAGTTCTTTCTGTAGTTATAAAGGGAGAGAGAGGAGGGAGACAGCAAGCCTATAGTCTCCCTAAGGTTAATTTTCCATCCTGAAATGAAACATAGACTATGATCCTAAACTTTTAAGGTCCTAAAGATTGGTGAGATTATTCCATGAGGCAGGCAATTTAATTGACAAATATTCTTTGGAGCCTCAATCAGTTTTAAATATAGAATTCAGAGCTTTTTTAATACTACCCGTATTCTATATCTATGCGAACAAACATCTGGAAAAAAAAAAAAAAAAAGTAAAACAATGTGTTATCCAGGATGGAAAAAAAGAACATAATGCAAAGTAATATCCAGACATTTATAAAGCAAACATTTAAGCTGAATGTAATAAAAAAAAATAATAATAAATACCTGCCCTAAATAGTTACTCGTTAGAGGAACGATCTCCTAAGATGAAAACATCAATACCTAGTTCTGTTCAAATTATATTAACAAGTAATAGCAAATGGAATCATTTTCTACCAAATGTTTACCAAATAAATCATAAATACCTGAAAGCTTATCATTCATAATCACTGCAAAACAAGTATTATTTATTTTTAATCATAATAAAGTTTATGATAAGTCCACATGGTAATAGTTATTAATATCCCCAAAAGGATAAGAATAAGAAACAATACCCAAGGAAACTCTTTACCTTGCATATAAATAGTCTTACATACAGATAAAGTATAATTAATTATATCAGGTGGAAGAAAAAAATAGTATTTGTTGACTATAACTTCCAGAGTACTTATTTTTACTATTTTTGGCATATAATTCTATTTTTAAGGTTTGAAAAAGATGAAGAGGTAAGAGTAAGATGTGAATCTGCTTTCTGAAAAATGATAATTACTCTTAACTATTCTTCTCAAGTTTTTTATAAATAATGTAACTGTCCTCAACCGTAATGAAGACAGATTGAAACACTGAAAGATTATGACTGTATCTTATGATTATCATAACTGTTTCAGTTATAATACTAATTATCATGCAGTAATTAATATTACAATATGATTAAAAACAAATTTTCATCTTGATAATTGCCCTTCAAGTAGTTGTAGGCCACTGTTAGATTATGCCTTAGCCTCCTCTTTGCCAGATGGAAGAAGCCCAGCCCTCTCAATCTCTGTCTGTATTAATGTCCTCTAGGCTGCAGGATATTTTGATGTCCTTCTACCAGACCATCTCCACTTTCTCTACATTCCTTTCAATCAGGGAGACACAAAAATGGACACAGTATTCCAGGTGTAACTCTACATTATGTTGATAATATTTATGTAAAGTAGCATAGTAGGGCAAGATTTGCTTTATTTGAAATAAGAGCACACTGTTCAGTTTGGTGTCCGCTGTGTTCCCCTTGTCCATTCCAGCAGGACTGCTGTTCAGCCAGGTGCTTCACAAATTCTCCCACTGGTATGCAGCATTATTTTCTCTAGTGTAGATCATTGCAGTTCTGCTCACTGAACTTCATGAAGTTTCTACTGGCATAATGCTCAAGTGTATCACAGCATCTCTTGGGTGAGGACCTACCATTTGGCACATTGAGGCCTTTTCTTTCTTACATTTCTTATTGACATCTGATTTGCTGAGTATTCATTCTATATCATGTTGATGAAGATGAGGCAGACTGCTAGCTACTGCATGCCTATGGGTAGCTAAACCATTGATTATTATCAGTTAATGCTCCAAACTCAAGGTCTTCACCTAAGATTTTTAATCTTAGGGTTGATTCAAGGCCAAGCCCTTTGTACAGAGAAATCATAAATTCCTAATATGAGATAAATTACTTTGTGTTTTAGCATGATGCATGATAAATGTCCCTGGCCTACAGCCTGCTCTTCATTTATTGTGGTGGTTTTACTCAGCCGAGCAGCTGAACCCCACCACAACTTCTTCCCCTCACTCCTCCCCCTCTGCACCCCCCCCCCCCCCCCCCCCCGGCCCCTCCAAAGAAGAAGGGGGAGAAAATACAACACAAAAAGCTCGAGGTTTGAGATGAGAATGATTTAATTAAAGGGAAAGGGAGTGGGGAGAAAAAGAAACAAAAGAAACAACAAGGCTGCACGGAAGCACAGAAAGAAAGGAAAAAAAAAATATTCTCTACTTCCCATCAACGAGTGATGTTCGGCCACGTCCTGGGAAGCAGGGCCTCAAAACACGTAGCGGTTGTTCAGGAGAACTGCCCCCTCCCCCACGAGAGCCCCTTTTATTCCTGAGTGTGACATCAGGTGTTATGGAATATCCCTTTGGTTGGTTTATGTCAGCTGCCCTGGCGATGTCCCCTCCCCATCACTTGCCCACCCCCAGCCTGCTGGCTCTTGGGGGCTTGGAGGGAGTCCTGATGCTGTGCCAGCACTATGCAGCAATAGACACAACACTGGAGTGATACCAGTGCTGTTCCAGCTACGAGTGCAGAGGACAGCACTGTGTGGCCTGCTGTAGGGAAAGGTGACTCCATCCCAGACAGACCCAACACACCCTTCAAAGGGAAAAAGGGAGAAAATATGATAGAAAAGGCTCAAGGGTTAAGATAAGCACAGGGAGATCACTCAACAATTATCGTCATGTGCAAAACAAACTCAGCATAAGGAGATTAAAATAATTTATTGGCTATTACTAAAAAGCTAGAGAGGTGAGAAAATAAAAATGAATTAAAACACCTTCCCTGCCATCCACCCTCTTCTACGTCCTTTCCCCAAGAGGTGCAGGGGAACAGGAAACGGGGGCTTCGGTCAGTCCGTAACGCTTCATCTCTGCCACTCCTTCACGGTCACTCTCTGCCCCGGCTCCAACGTTGGGTCCCTCCCATGGGATGCCATCCTTCCTGAACTGACACTGCATGGAATTCCCACAGGCAGCAGCTCTTCAAGAATTGCTCCAAATATGGGTCCTTACTACAGGGTCCATCCTTCAGGAGCAAACTGCTCCAACATGGCCCCCCCCCATGAGTGGCAGCTTCCCCCCAGATCCCCTGCTCGTGTGTGGGCTCCTCTCAATGGGCTCCAGGTCCAGCTCTAGCGTTAACCAAAAGTCTGTAAGATAATCAGAAGATGTGGCTCTAAATCATGTGTGTCTACAGACAAGGTCACTGATTTTAAGATTCAGTCTAATATTATGTTCATTATTATCATCATCCTTCATCATTGCCACAATGTTTATGCTGTTTATTTATTTATTTATTTATTATCCAATTATACTCTACAGAAAGAGTAGCTGCTGCTTATATCCACAACAACCAACAACAATGCAATAAATTCTGTTTATTTTCTCCAGGCATGCGTGCAAAATGGGAAATCTTCTCTTATAGCTCCTTGCTTATCTATCCATTTAAAACCATGAAGCTACAAGAGAGGAGAGTAACTAGAAGAGATAGGTATAAGCATTTCTTGTACATTTCACATGTTAATGTCTCCTTGGAATTTAAGACTCATTTTCTTCACAGCACTTGGAAATATATTTTAGGAACTGATGAAAGCCGAAGGGAACAGAGGGTTCTTTGGGAATTTAAACTTCAGTAATAAGTGAGCACTACAATAAACTCTTTAGATAAATAGACTCATTTACTAATAATTCTTACAATGCTCAAATAATATAGGTAATGTCTAGTATTTGACATATATGCCAAGTACTTCTCAGGAAGATATTAATGAGTACAAAACAAAACAAAATTTCTTTACTTCTTGGTGATAGATTTCTCCTTTAGGTGTACTGGGTTGGGCGGAATGGAGTTAACTTTCTCCATAGCAGAGCATATAGTGTGTTTAAAAATAGGCCAAAATAATAAACAGGGCAAATTGTGCCTTACAAATTTGGTGGCCTTCTACAGTGGGGTTACAGTATTGGTGGATAGGGGAAGAGCAACTGGCATAATGTACCTCGACTTGTGCAAAGCATTTGACACTGTCACCCATGATATTCTAGTCTCTAAATTTGAGAGACATGGATTTGATGGATGGACCACTTGGTGGGCAAGGAACTGTCTGATTGCATTCAAAGAGTCGCAGTCAACAGCTCGATGGAGACCAGTGACAAGTGGTGTGCCTCGGGGATCTGTATTGGAACAGATTTTAAAATCTATTTAACATCTTTGTTGGTGACATGGGCAGTGGGATTGAGTGCATCCTCAGCAAGTTGTCAGATGACACCAAGCTGAATGGTACAATCGACACACTGAAGGGAAGGGATGCCATCCACAGGGACATTGACAGGCTTAAGAAGTGGGCCCACATGAATATGAGCCAGTAATGTGCATTTGCATCACAGAAAGTCAAATGTATCCTGGGCTGCATCAGAAGTATAGCTACCAGGTCAAGGGAGGTGATTATCCCTCTCTATTCTGCTCCCATGAGACCCCACCTGGAGTACTGCATTCAGCTCTGTGACCCACAGCATAAGAAAGACATGGATCTGTTAGAGTGTGTCCAGGGGAGGGCCATGAGCATCATCAGAGGGTTGAAATGTCTCTTCTGTGAAGAGAGGCAGAGAGAGTTGGAGTTGGTTAGCCTAGAGAAGAGGAGGCTCCAGAGAGACCTTATAACGTCCTTCCAGTACATAAGGGGAGCCTACAGAAAAGCTGGGGAAGGACTCGGGTCCAGAGGAGGGCTTCTAAGATGATCAGAGGGCTGGAGCACCTTTCCTATGAAGAAAGGTTGAGGGAACTGGGCTTGTTTAGCTTGGAGAAGAAAAGGTTCTGGGGAGACCTCATTGTGGCCTTCCAGTACTTGAAGGGAGCTTATAAACAGGAGGGGGAATGGCTGTTTACATGTGTTGATAGCGATAGGACAAGAGGGAATGGTTTTAAACTAAGACAGGGGAGATTTAGTTTAGATATTAGGAGAAAGTTTTTCACTCAGAGGGTGGTGAGGCACTAGAACAGGTTGCCCAGAGAGGTTGTGGATGCTCCATCCCTGAAGGCATTCAAGGCCAGGCTGGATGCGGCTCTGGGCAGCCTGGTTGGCAACCCTGCCCAGAGCAGGGGGGTTGAAACTAGATGACCTTTAAGGTCCTTTTCAACCCAGGCCATTCTGTGATTCTATGACTCTTTGTCAGGGAGTGTAGTGATAGGACAAGGAGTAATAGTTTTAAACTAAGAAAGAGTAGATTTAGATTAGATATAAGGAAGAAATTATTTACTTGGGAATGGTGAGGCAGGTTGCCCAGAGAAGTTGTGGATGTGCCATCCCAGGAAGTTTTCAAGGCCAGGATGGATGGGGCTTTGAGCAACCTGGTCTAGTCAAAGGTGTCCCTGCCCATGGCAGGTGGGTTGAAGTTAGATGATCTTTATAGATCCCTCGCAATCCAAACAATTCTATGATTCTGTGATTACTTTTAAAGGGCCATTGTGCATCCCATTTTCCTTCAGTTGTACAATGTCGTCAGTGTTGAAGGATTACCATCCTGAAGTCCTTATGCTGAAACCAGGAACTGTTGCCTCGGAGAGGTAGTAAACAATTGTCAAAGTCTTGAAAAGTCATCAGTAGTATCCTTCTGTTCTTCCAACTGATAAGGTGTTATTTATGTATTTATTCATTTGATTTGAAAATGCACATTTGGGTTTGGGTGAATGGAATTATTTATTTATTATTCAGCACACTAAGATGCAACAAGGACAAATTTTCAGTCTTTCAAACTTCAGAAGTTAGTGGAAATCTTCCAAATATGTTTGTGAACAGTTTAAGTAGAAACATTTAAAAATTTCTTGGCAATATACTTTATCTTAGAATTGTTATTGCCTAGAAAGTATATGCATGCAATAACCAATGGAGATATCACAGAAAATGAATTAATGTAAATACAGTATATAAAAATTTACTGTTAAAGCTGTCTTGGTATATACTCCTAATGTGGAGACTGTGGAAAAATATGCACAAGTGACGTGTGAAAAAAGTTTGTATTTTTATTAGAAGTTTTCCTTGATAGTAAACTGTATATGACTGTGGGTGAGTGAGAGACTGAAAGAGGGCTACATAGTGATATAAATTCATGAAGAATTAACTTAACAAATTATGTCTCTGAGAAATGAATAACGAAACACCAATTTTAATGAATACACATTTTATAAATACTACTAAGACATATTTTAACAGCCAGTTTAGACATTCTTTTCTACTTATTTTTTATTGCTTCAATACAAGAACTGCAAACATATATATATATATATATATTTTTTTTTTGAAGGTAGTGGTGAGGGAACATGGTTCAGACACTTGTATTTGGCTTAATGAGAGTATCTTTTTAGATCTCTGTGGCTTTATGCAGGTTATTTTCTAGAGGGACCTTGATCCAGAGAGGCTTGACAGGCTTGAGAGGTGGGCCTATGTGAACCTTATGAGGTTCAACAAGGCCAATTGCAAGATCCTACACTTGGGCCAGGGCAATCCCAAGCACAAATACAGGCTGGGTGGAGAATGGATTGAGAGCAGCCCTCAGGAGAAGGACCTGGGGGTGTTGGTTGATGAGAAGCTCAACATAAGCCAGCAATGTGTGCTTGAAGCCCAGAAAGACAACCATATCCTGGGCTGCATCAAAAGAAACATGGACAGCAGGTCGGGGGAGATGTTTCTCCCCTTCTGCTCTGCTCCTGTGAAACCCCACATGCAGTACTGAGTTCATCTCTGTGACAAGAGAGACATGCACGAATTAGAACAAGTCCAGAGAAAGGCCACAAAGGGCTGGAGCACTCAAGGGGCTAGAACACCTCTCCTACAAAGACAGGGGTTGTTCAGCCTGGAGAAGAGAAGACCTTATAGTTGACTTCCAGTACCTAAGGGGGGCCTACAGGAAAGCTAGGGAGGGACTTTTTGTCAGGGTACATAATGATAGGACAAGGGGTAATAGTTTTAAACTAAGAGAGAGTAGATTTAGATTAGGAAGTAATTATTATTTAGATAAGGAAGTAATTATTTACTCAGAGGGTGGTGGGGTACTGGAATAGGCTGTACAGAGAAGTTATGGATGCCCCTCCCTGGAACTGTTCAAGGCCCAGTTGGATGGTTCTTTGAGCCATCTTTGAGCATCTTTGAGTCTTTGGTCTGGTGGAAGGTGTCCTTGCACATGGCAGAGAGGGTTGGAATTAGATGATCTTTAAGGTCTTTTCCAACCTAAACAATTCTATGGTTCTCTGATTTTTTATTTTTTTTTCCTTTTATCTCTCAGTATCAATATGGACATTCAAATAAAGTTAGTAAGTGCACGATCATTTCCACAATTAAACTTAATGTGCAGAAGAGTATCAATAATCAAATTGGGAAGAAAAATAATTTCTAAGATAATGTTTTTATGAAGACTTAATTTTCCAGATATGTAAGTGACCAAATAAGTCAGTATCAGTTTGGATCTATTCTACTATCTCCAAAACAAATATATTTTGCAACTTTGTTCTACAAAGCATTCTAACTGCCAATATATTTAGTCACTAATGCTATCAAACTGTTATCTATTCTTAGTAATTATTAGATTGCATAACATGAAATAGTTAAAATACATTTTGAATTTTTTTTAATATGCTCAAATTTTCTTGTTCAAGATTTTCATTTTAAAAATATAGGTAACTTTCTATGAAACTGTTCAAACAAAATGTTACCAATTATTCAAATAAGCAAAACACCTCACATTTTGGGCTTCAATTTTTATTCTTGAGCATACATTTTTCATAAAGAGTATCAATATCTACTTCTACATAATAATCATAAAGATTAGTATGCACATATAAGAATACATGGGCTTTTCACATGATTAACTAGTGTGTGACTTTCTGGAGACATTAAGTATAGGTTTAAGTATAAAGCAGAATAAAGACAAGACAGGAAAGAGCAATAAATATTTTAGAAAATATGAAAAAATATTTGTCTTTTTTAATTCATAGAAGAAAAAAAATAAAAGGATGAGTATATGCGTAAAGTGAATGTCTTAGTTATTCTCCAAGTCCAAGCAAAGAAATAACTTAGTTATTATACAGCAAAGAAAATTTACAGTAGAAGTAAGGAAAAGTTACTATTATTATACTGAAACAAATTACGTAGGAAAATTATGCGACCCCAAGAATCCTTCAGTGATCCTATACATACCTATGAAAACATAATCCTGTCATATTTTTATTGTTCAATTTCCTTTATTGTAAATTATAGCATTTCTTTTATTGTAAATTGTTTCCTTTATTGTAAATTATAGTAAATTATTTATTGTAAATTATATGTGGATTTATGCTATAGTGATCTTGAGAAAATGCTAGCAGTATGGACACTTTCTAGAGATAACATAGTCATACTCTATTGACTCATCCATACCAGTTTCATGAACTTTAAATAACACATTTGTCAGTAATTTTTGTTTGTGCCAAAATGGTCATGTAGTAGTATTTCTTGTATATTATGTACATTAGTACAATATTAAACGTGATGAATCATACTCACTGTTATCTAACACCCACGTCTCCTTTTCAATGAGTTGCTACTAAAGTAGTTGAAATGGAAATCAGGCATTCACAATTATGTTGTCCATTATGACTTTATTGTAAAGACTATTTTCTTTTGTTTTTTTCTTTTATCTAGAAGCTATATGAAATTTATGTAACATGGTATCAATAATGCAGTATATCTTCCCTCTTGTTGGACGCCTAAGGGAGATTTATTATTATTATTATTATTATTTTGGAAAGGCAAGAAATGAACCCAGCTACGCTTACTTCACACTAAATCCTCACATACCAGTGTTTTAATTTAAAGCTTTGAAGCAACTTACTCCAGATCCAAATATGAAATACAAAATTTTATATGTAAAACAATTTTGAGGTCTACAAGCTTGGTTTTCCTTTCCTTGACTGAGATAATGAGGGAAGAAGAGTCCTCATAAAATGAAATGGGTTCACTGACAACTTTTTCTGAGATACTTGGTATGATAACAATATACGTTTCAAGCAGTGAAGTTAAAACAAACAAACAAACAAACATAACCCATCAATAAGTCAATAATTTGTGAGGTTGTTGGTGTTATAGTTCTTTAAATTAATAAAATATCAAATATTCATATACTTACTATTTCTATATTGCTTTTTGTTTTGTTCTGTTTTTTTTTTTGTTGTTGTTTGTTTGTTTGTTTAAAGTTATAATGAGAAAAATTAATGAGTAAAAAGAACATAGCCACTCAGTTGTACAAAGGGAACTCCTGCAGACCTCATTATGTTTGCAGTATTACACTGCCTGCACTGAACACAATCAAGACACACATGAATGCTATTCTGCTTTTATTATACTCATAAAGAGCAATCTGGGCTCTTAAAAACTGTAGCTGGTAGCTTTGTAAAAACATAACAGCTTGTTTGTAGTGGTTCCTTCTTAGCTATCTGCTATCTAACAAAACAGTGTTTTCCAGAATATAGCTAGCAGCTATTAATGTTACAACTGTATTATTTGTCACTTTGCAATGAGTATTCTCACTAGATCATAAAGAGGGGAATAGTCCTCTTCTGCCTACTGCTCAAAATTAAAAGCAATAAAATAAAATAAAATAAAATATTAAAATGTTCAGTGTATTCTAAGGATTAGAACTGCCTGAATAATAGAGAGATTTATTCAAATTCATTTGAGACATTTTTGTACATTTTATTTTTCATTTTCTGAATAATTCTATTCTATATGCTATTCTCACAAATATTTTGGGAATGAATATTCTCATTAAAATCATTATTATTACTATTTTTTCATGTGGACAGCTACATTATTTCTTCATTTGTTACTCATCACTCATTTGCTTATTTTCCAATTTTAACAGTTTCAGCTATGCAATCACAAAAAAAGATTATGTGTCGCCTAGGTGAGCAGTCTGCGCTAAAATGAAAAATGGCAATAGGGAATAAACACAGAAGTCTAAGAACACTCACAGATTGCATTTTATTTCATTTTTCCATCGAACTATTCACAGCTAAATAATACATTTGTAGAAACCTGTACTGGTTCAAAAATAATCTGTTATTATAAAAATGACTTACTTTGTCAAATAGCTTATTCACAAAATAGCTTGACAGGTTCTTGCTGTATTAGGCCTTCAATCTTGAAAAAGCTCGAAAGGTTAGCTCTTGGGATTTACCCTATTTTTACTATAAAAAGCCTTTGGATTTCAAATAGCTTACATTGGAAAAGGGAAAAAAAAAAGTGCAAAACCGAACTTCCATCTACTATTTTTAATTTCTTTCTGGTCTGGAATAAGTTCTGTCAGAATTATTTACAGTCCGATTACGTTAAGAGAAAACTGGGACATCAGATTCTACATCATATGCAAAAGTTTTCTTTTTCTATCAAGGAGTTCTTCTTCCCCATCAAGATAAAGTAAATAAATAAGAAACTAGACAATACAAATGATGGAAGAAGTAAATTATATCCTTCCATTTAAAAAAACAAACAAACAAACAAAAAACAGTCCTGAAGTAGTTAAGAGTACTTCATGAAGAAAAGGAAAAAAAAGCCACCTCCCTTTTGAGGGCTTTCTGTACCTCGCCATGCTGGGAAATTTTGGAAACAAATCCTGGTTATGTCAAAGGATTTTAATTTCCAAAGGAGTAAACTCAGTTAAGGGAATTCCTGTCACAGATGGTGGCATGCATTAGCTATTATTATGTATGTAGAGATATATCATCTTGCCTGATTATCTTTGATGAGAAGATAGCATGAGAAATCCTGAGAAAATTTTTAGCACGTGAACCTAATTATACATGTCCATTTGAAATCTTATCCTTCATAGAATCATAGAATCATTGAAGATCATCAACCTAACACTACCAAATCCCCCTTCTAATAAAGTCATAAAAGTATTAGTACAGCTGTAATCTTTTTCCCATTTCAATCATAGCTATTATTTGGCAAATAACACCTCAGAAAAACATCATAGAAGCTTAGCTTTGCAATGCAGTTCAAAAACAAACAAACAAACAAACAAACAAACACACTACTTTTATTTTTTTATTTTTATTTTTTTAATGGATGACTATCTATGACCTAAGAGAATTACAACCCAGATCAGTATGTGCAGTAAGCATAGTAAGTTTGAAACTTTCAGCTAGCAAAATGTGAAATGCAGCTATATTCCATGTTGAAGTATCTTCCAGTTTGTGACTGCAATCAGGTATATCAATGCAATATTACTGGATCGTAAAATGCAAATTTAGTAAACTCTATGTAGTGTTCACATTGCAAAAGTCCACAAATGCATAAAATGAAGCACATTGAACAAAAATATGTACAATTTGTTACATGAAGCATGGAAGTAGTGTTTGCTCAGAGAGGTTCTGAGCACCATCAGTTCTCCAGCAGGGTACTACCTTCCTTCAAAATTCACAAGTGACAAATCATCACTAGCTTTAGCACTCCAATTTATGGAACAGTTTTTTTGTGAAGCTAAAACAAAATATTCAAATCCTGCAGCTGTTCTGAAAGGTTACTTTTACCTTCTGAAACATAACTGGAGTATAACAAGACAGGTTGCTGATGCTTTTTAGGTCTTGTCTACCCTATAATACCCCTGGTGTTGAAAAGGTGTTAGCACAAATACCCTGGCTGATCTCCCCAGTACAGACATAGCATTGCCTAAAGGAGTTTATCTGTTGATGTAGGTGCATTACTACCCTAAAACATGCAAAATGAATTAACCTATGCTTTTTCTTTTTTCTTTTCTCTTTTTTACTTTTCTTTTTTAAACCATTTTTTTAGAGTCTTTGCCAATAATATTATACAATCAGAGTCATATGTCGATTGGAAGGGATCTCTGGAAGTCATCTGGTCCAACCTCCCACACAAAGCAGGACTTCTGCTACTAGATTATCAACAGTAGACAGGATCAAATGCTTTTACTGATGCCTAGCAGCACTTTTTGCTAGGTGTAAAACTTTTCAAATTTTCAGTTTGTCCTTTATGAGATTTCTCTTGGTCCAGTCCTCAGGTTTATCAGGGTCTTGATACATTAAAGCTTTAGCCATTCAATTTATTCTCAGCAGACTTGCTGAGAATTTGTTTTCTCTCTGCATCCATGTCAATAATGATTTTGAAGAACAGGGGTCTTGGAATCAACCTGTGAGCTACTACTGGCTGCCAGCTTGTTATTGAATTATTAATTACTACCCTTTAACCTCAGAAGTCTAGCCAACTTTCAGCTGATGACAGTTCGTTCTTTAAGGAACACTTCCTCAGCTTCATGACACTACACTGGGAGTAGTGTAGTGTCATGTTTAAAAGCTTTAATAAAGTCAGGGTGTATTACATCTACCGCTCTCAGATCACCTGCAAAAGCAGTCAGATCATCATCAAAAGCATCAAGCTTTGTTGAGCATGATTTTGCTTTAGTAAATTAATTCTGGTTGCTCCTGATGACCCGATGACCTTCTTCTTTACATTTCTAAAAATATGTTCCAAGAGGACATGCTCCATGTTCTTTTCCAGGAACTGAGAAGAGCTTTCATGGCTTTTAACATCCTGAGTCCTCCTTCTTGCCTTTCTGAAAGACAAAGGCTTTATATGTCTTTTTTATTTTTATTTTTTAGTCTACAAGGGTCTATCTTTATCTCCATGATTTTTTATGTAAGGTGTGGGGAGGGAGAGGGATGCAGTTATGAAAAATTGGTGGAGAGTAGAGGGGATAACTGTTCCTACACAACAGATAATTTAGTTTGTTAGAAGAGAGAAAAAAGATATCATGATGACTATGAAAGCTGTTGTTAGGATTTAGTCATATATGACAACAAGTATATTGCAGTACAAGATTTACAACGTGAAAATGGAGAAGTGATTTGGATGGATGGATACATGTTTGTGTGTACATCATGAGTTGGAAGAAAAGAATAATCCTAACCATGTGGAATTAATGATGGGAATCCAAAACCGAAGAAACTGCATATTGAGATAAAGAGGAATTTGAAATATAAGTTTATCTGTGTAGAAAGTGGTAAAATTGAGTGAGAAATTAAAGGAAATCTAAAAGTAATAAATACATAAATAAATAAATTTGATAGTGTATTCTAAAAGAAATATTTATGTATATAAATATCTACAAAGTCAACCAGGAGAGGTAGGAAAGACTGATAATGAATGAATGAATGAATGAATGAATGAATGAATGAATGAATGAATGAATGAATTGGAGGGCACATGAAACTAGCAAAGTTTCATGACAGTCTGGCAGACATCAATGAACTGGAAGATTTAAGGTCTGCTATTAGATGAATGGATGTTGTTAGGTTGTGTGGAGATGGTGGCTAAAGAGAACAAAAGGTTGTGGACAAAAGGGCCAGCAGACCATTTTACCTTTCTTTATACAAATATATCTATGGGTAGTCATCACATAATATAATGTGTAAAATATGTAGTCTATTTAAATAGGCCATTCAGTTCAAATATTTATGCCAATCTCATGAGCTAATGGCAGATAAGAAAGGACAAGGTCATATTTCTTCCTTCTTATTTTAGAAAAGTAGAGGAATTTTTAACAGAAGGATAATGGTTAAGAAGAAGTAACAGATTTAATAGCATACTGCCTGTATAGCTGTATTTGCAGTAGTTTATATGTACAGTAATTGTACAGGTAATTAACTAAACCAGATTCTACTGTGATGTTATATATCTTGTAATTTATGGAAGTTCACATTCAGTGCTTGAAGTCTCCCAAAATTTAAGCTAACCTTGCTTTAGAAAACATCCTTAAAGGAGCAACCCAATGGAAGGACAGAAACTTGAACATTGGCTAATAATCCTCCCACTCACAATCACAGTTCATTCATTACATTGAACTATGACATATATTCAGGAGTAAGAAAATCTGTGCAGAAAGTTTTGCATTATTTCCAGGAACTTGTGACTAATGATCCAGTGTTCCCATTCTGTACATACACTCTAGATGTCTCTATTGCTATAAAACTCTGCAATTACATTTCTTCTTAAGTTATTGTAAAATTCTAAGAATAGAGCTAGAAAAAGGAATATCACCAAATGAATTTTTGAATTATTGCTGAGAAAAATCCATCCAAATACAATTCCTACTTTCTATGACTGTTTTAAAAGAGACAGAAAAGTTGAAGAACTAGTTTGATTGGATAAACAAAACAGTTTATAGTCTCTGAGTAGATGAAAACAGTCAGTATCACAAATTGGAAAATGTCATCCTGTTTCAGAAATATTGCTTTATTTTAGGCTAGATCTTTTATTCTTTCAAATAAGGGAATGATCCAAAACCAATTTTACCAAATGAACAGACTTCTCATTTCCTTCAGTGGGTTTTGTATCATGTCTTCAGTGCACAATTTCACTGTCCAAAGAAATGCACATCTAAAATTTATGATTTTGTAGATTCAGTGCATTATATGGTATTTAGGTAGGGTACTTGAATGTATTTCTTGGAATTACAGTATACATTAGGTGACTGTACATCTGACTACTATGAGGATCTCAAGTATTGTTGGATTCAAGTTATTAACTCGGAAAAAAAAAAAAAAAAGTTTTACTGTTAAATGTTGTAATCTGTCATTCCTAAAATAGGTTAGAAGTCATGTCTGTTTTGTTCCTCCTGACAAGGTTACAAATGCAGAAACAATCTAAAGGTTACTCAGAAAAATGTTTTCTGTTAAAATGCAGCACACGATTTAACATTTTGATATTGCTGATTTTGTGATCTGATAGCTATAAAAATAGAGAAATAGTGTTAGGTGGCAAAAAAGTATTCTTTTATGATGTTTAGGAAATTTTCTAGAAAATAAAATCACATGCCTATTTTAAAATTGTACTTTAAATATAGAATGGAGTCACCCAGAAAACCACAAATTCATAATTTTATTTTCATTTTCTTACATTTTCTCCATTCAGATTTCTCTTACAATGCAGTTAAAAATAAACAAAAACACACTATCCCAGTATGACAGTAACTTTTATATAGACAAAAAATACCAATATTTTCTGGTCTATATACTTCAAAATGAGACACACTGTGACTTAGTGATTCCATTGATTTTAACAGGAGTGTCCCTACATTGCACCAAAAATATCTACATTCAGTCAAATCAGCCTTACTGAAAGAAGCTGACTGAGACAGATACTGCATAAAAGGAAGGAAGAGTCACTGAGAAACACTTCATGATTCTGGTAGCACATGCAGACTACCACAAAAATAGAAGCATAACATTTCATGAGGTAGAATCTAGAATTTATTTCCTACATGGGACTGGTATAATGGATGGATAGTGATTCCTGTTTTAAGGTTCCCATTTTACAGCAGACATCCCACTCACATTAACTTTGGACCTAGCCCCTTCTGGTTCAATTTAAACCAGCTCATAGACCCAGAGGAACTGAATGCTGACTTCTGAATAGTCAATGGCTGGAAGCTTGAGTTCCATGCATAGCAGTTCCTCCTCAAGTTCAGCTTTCTTCACAGTGTTGGAATATCCATGGATGTTTTCCTATCAAGGAACTATTGTCTTCACCACTTATTATTTCATGTTTGCTCTAGGCTAACTTGTTTGATTTTCTCTATTAACTAAAGCCATGTGGCTGTTTTTATCTCGTCAATTATCACTTTCTGATCTCCCAGTCCAAATGTGTTATACAGATGTAAAGTTGTTAACCATTTATCTATGTTTCCTTTTTCTTTCCCACATAAAAAGAGGTCAGTTGTAGTGCAGAGCTTTTGGCAAGCCTCCTCCATAACAATTATCTTTATTTTATTTTTTGTTTTCCCATTTTTTTACTGGAATCATCTACTGAGTTAGAGCTGCTCAGATGAAGTCAAGGTTTCACTTATCTCAGCAGTGATTTTTTTTGGGTAGGCTTCAACCTGTGAAATAGTGTAAAAACAGGTTATGAAACACATGTGAAAGTGTGAAACTGTTCAATATTTTACTAATTTTCATAGATATGACTGTTTCATTTACTATTTGAACAAATTTAAACCTTATCACATCCACCTGTTTCCCTGAACATGCTCCCTACCGTAAAGCTATGATTAAAATTTGTTAAGGGATGTCTAATCCCTGAGGGATTTGGAGTTAATAGTCTCATCAGGCAAGAACAAAACTGTGGACAAAATCAGTACCGGGCAGTTACGTATTACAGAAACAGTAATAGGCAAAGTGTTTGTTTTTGTTTTTGTTTTCTTTTTGTTTTAACTAATTATCTCAATTTCAATAAAAACACAGAGTAAATAGTACTGTGTAACAGTACTGTAAATAGTTCAAACAAGCCTGTAATAGAGCATTTCTTCCAACTTCTGACAAACAAAAAATTAGTAAAGGACCTTCAAAAGGTAAATAAGTCACAAAAAGTACAGGTGTTGCATAGGCTGCTGGGTATATTTCATTGTCTAATCTCATGCAAGGAGTTCATCTGAACTATTGCACTGTATTTTTCATTGACCAGATATCAATTTTTCTTCCTTCTCCTTTTGTATAGAAAAAAGAAAATCCTTAATTAAATTAAGGATTAAAATTAAAAATATTTCATGACTGTTTCTTTTCAAATGGATAATTAACAAATGTCTCTAACACATTCACCCATTGATGTCTAAGAAAATCTCATTGTCTGTTTTTTTCTTTATAATATAAAGTGACATCATAAAATATGTCAGTTTAATAATATATATATTTTTTTCAGTCATTCTTCTGCTGTGCTTCTCAGTCTGTAAATTGTGATAGCTTTTACATTTTCTTTTAATACAAACTCCACTGCAGACATTCCAATGAATGGACAGCTAGATCAGCATAGTTGATTATAGAAGTATGATTTAATTCTGAAATGCAGTATGTTGTTACTGAGAGTAATTTAAGATCTATAATTAGATTATAAGATGATCAAGCAAGGATAAGTAGATATTTTTATTATTATTTTGTAAGATTCTGAAATTTATATGAACTATTTCCCTATCCACAGTGAAAAAAAGTGAGATTACAACAAAGTCAATACACTATAGGTTTCTAAATTATTCTTAGAATGTAATATGTAAGTGCACTTCAGTAGGTATTAACTAAAAATTTTGGCATTTGCTACATAGTCTTGAAAAAATTATATAGTCTAATGGTTTGTGGTTTCTTATGAATTACTACTGATGGTAACAGAGAAGTAAATGCTATCAGAGAACAATGTAGATCACATAGACTGTACCTACTTTCTGGGTAAAACCTGAAAACTTGTGAAGCTATCCAGCATTAAGTGATTTAAGTCATAGATAAGTCATTAAGTGATGCAGCTCCTGTTTATCTGTTTTTTACCCGAGAGAAACATCACAGAATCACAGAATGTTTTTGGTTACATGAACTTTGTATGTGCCTTGTTTCTTTAACTTCATATTTCCCAGATCCCAGAAGTGCATAGAAATCAAGATCCAACTTTATACAGAGAAAAATACATCACATCCCAGAACAGGATTCAGTTGACTAAATATGGGTACCTAGTACTAGCTGAAACACCTTAAGGTATGCCATCTTCCCTCTGGCTATTCTGCAGGAAGACATGGCTTTCTGATTGGTTCAGTGCCCTCTTTGTTAGGCTCATGTAGCTGTTCTGAATGCCCTAAGTCGTCTCAGATAGTTCGACATTCATACATACAACAGTATGGACAGAAAAATAAAGTCCAAGAAAGTTGTCATTTAAAAGTTAGATTTTCAGGTGCCTAAATATTTCACTAAATCTATTATAATTTGAGTAAATACAATAAAATGATAGGAAATAAAATATAGGTGTAAACCAATCATAAAAAAAAAAAAATCATTACATTTTATAAAACAGAATACATATTAAGATTGTTTAAATGTTTATCATTTTTCAGTAGTACTTTATATTGAAATATCTCATGGTATTTTTTATGGTTTTCTCTTATATTGTTTTCCAGAGCATCTTAAATATCAGAAAAGAAACATATTTTAAAAGATCATCGATCATACATTCTCATCACTCCAGGTAAAATTGATTTTTCATTGAGGTGTTTTGTTATGGTTTCTTTTATTTTCTTTTATTTTTTTTTTTTTACAGACTCTGATACATCCACTATCTGCTGTCTTTGGTTCATAGGTTTTATACAGTCCACTGCTCTGTGGATATTGTGTTGCTCATTGTGAAATAAGTATCCAGCAAAGATATAAACTTCAAATTCAAGTTAAAAATCCTTAAAAAAAAGAATGCATCTCTACTCAGCTGTGATGAGGCCACATCTGGAGTGCTGGGCCAGGTGTTGGCTTCCCAGGGAGAGACATGGACATCCAGAAAGTCCAGCAAAAGGTCACAAAGACGTTCATGTGAGCATTTGTCATATGAGAAGAGACTAAGAACTCTGTGACTGTTCAGCCTGGAAAGGAAAAGTTGACCTTATCTGTGTATATAAATACCTAATAGGGGACAGAAAAGAAGAGGGAGACAGACTCTTCTGAGTGATGACCACCGACAAGACAAGAGACAATGGCTACAAACTTAAATACATGAAATTATATCTGAATTGAAGAAAACTTTATAATGTGAGGGTGACTGAGCACAGGAACAGGTTTCCTAGAAAGGCTGTGGATTCTCCATCCCAGAAAGAGTCAAAACAAAAAAGGACATGACCTAGAGCAACCAGTTGACTCTCCTCTGAGCAGAGGATTTGGCTGAGAATATACCCAGAGATGCCTTCCTGTCTCAGTTTTTCTGCAATCCTGTGAAAAAGAAAATGTGGTACAGTTTTCACAGCAAAGAATGAAATGAAAATGGCTAAGTAATGCTTGTAACCACCTCTCCAGTTTTTACATGCATTCACATATATGTATAATGTGATTATTGTGTAGGACAATATTCATGCTTCCCTCATTCTTTTAATATGTTTTGAACAGAAATATCATATCATATTAATATCATATACATATATTAAAGATGATTAGAAAGTGACTAGTGCAGTTCACAAGTGCAGTGAATTTTCCAAATGTTCTGCTTTGGTCTTCATTTTTTACTTTCTCTATTTAAATAAATAAATAAAATAATAATGAACAAACAAACAAACAAACAAACAAGAAAAAAAAACTTTGTGTTTACTCATATTTCAGACATAACAACATGGAAAAATGTACATATATGTGAAATCATAGATGATTAAGAAGTAGTTAGTGAAAATTAATGTAAAGAAAGAGAATATCGGATAAATTAAAATTCTGTCTAACTTTAACCACAGATACTCTAACCTCAGAAAACAACTAGGTAAAATATATTATCAGGAAAGAACAAAACCTTTAACTAAAAATATTTTTATTACACATAATGTCACTGGTAAAAGTTATCAAGTGGTAGAGCAAATTGTTTTCTCACCCTCAGTTTTGAAAGCTGCATGATGTGTAAATTGCAGTAAAAACATCGTTTGGAAGTTTAATAAGACTGTTCACAAGTTACTGCTGGTGTCAGAAGATGTCTATAAAATCTTAACAATTTTTCTAACGGTAGCTGTGTATCACCCCTGACAAAGTTTTAAGTGGGCTGTAGATCCACATCACCAGAAGGAAACTTCATCCAGCAGTGCAATATATTTCTAATTTAGTTTGAAAAAGTGTCTCTAAAGGTGATTTAGACAGATCATAAAACAAATTTTGTCTACAGTTCATTATAATGAAATGAAAATGTTATTAGACTTTTAAACTGACAACATATTAAAATTAATTCAATAACATGGTGATAGTGATTAAGATGACAGGTAGATTTATAGACCAGCTTACACATAAAATGAAGTTTTCTAATGAGTGAGCATTAAAGTGAAATCTGAAAAAATAAAATTGCAGGCAAAAAAAGATGCACAACAGTAACACACTTTTAGTTTTCTAAGAGATTTAAGATGAGACATAAAGAGGTAATATACTTTTTCTACCATTTATGTTAATTGAAAAAGGAAAAAATAAGTACTAAAACTACTTAGAAAGCACTTAGAGTTTTAGTCAATAACTTTGCATCTGTGCTTGAATGAAGACTGTAAATTCAGCAATGATTACAAACCTACTTTCTTCTCCCAGAACCTACATGTTCATTCTTTTTTTCTCTCTTTCTTTTTCTTTCTCTCTTTCTTTTTCTTTCTTCCTTTCTTCCTTTTTCTCTTTCTTTCTTTCTTTCTTTTCTTTCTTTCTTTCTTTCTTTCTTTCTTTCTTTCTTTCTTTCTTTCTTTCTTTCTTTCTTTCCTTCTTTCTTTCTTTCTTTCTTTCTTTCTTTCTTTCTTTCTTTCTTTCTTTCTTTCTTTCTTTCTTTCTTTCTTTCTTCTTTTTCTTTCTTTCCTTCTTTCTTTCTTTCTTTCTTTCTTTTTCTTTTTTCTTTCTTTCTTTTCCTTCCTTCCTTCCTTCCTTCCTTCCTTCCTTCCTTCCTTCCTTCCTTCCTTCCTTCCTTCCTTCCTTCCTTCCTTTCTTTCTCTCTTTCTGTTTCTCTTTCTCTCTCTCTCCTTCTCTCTCTCTCTTTCTCTTTCTCTCTTTCTCTCTCTTTCTCTCTCTCTCTCTTTCTCTCTCTCTCTTTCTTTCTCTCTTCTCTTCTCTCTTCTCTTCTCTCTTCTCTTCTCTTCTCTTCTCTTCTCTTCTCTTCTCTTCTCTTCTCTTCTCTTCTCTTCTCTTCTCTTCTCTTCTCTTCTCTTCTCTTCTCTTCTCTTCTCTTCTCTTCTCTTCTCTTCTCTTCTCTTCTCTTCTCTTCTCTTCTCTTCTCTTCTCTTCTCTTCTCTTCTCTTCTCTTCTCTTCTCTTCTCTTCTCTTCTCTTCCCTTCCCTTCCCTTCCCTTCCCTTCCCTTCCCTTCCCTTCCCTTCCCTTCCCTTCCCTTCCCTTCCCTTCCCTTCCCTTCCCTTCCCTTCCCTTCCCTTCCCTTCCCTTCCCTTCCCTTCCCTTCCCTTCCCTTCCCTTCCCTTCCCTTCCCTTCCCTTCCCTTCCCTTCCCTTCCCTTCCCTTCCCTTCCCTTCCCTTCCCTTCCCTTCCCTTCCCTTCCCTTCCCTTCCCTTCCCTTCCCTTCCCTTCCCTTCCCTTCCCTTCCCTTCCCTTCCCTTCCCTTCCCTTCCCTTCCCTTCCCTTCCCTTCCCTTCCCTTCCCTTCCCTTCCCTTCCCTTCCCTTCCCTTCCCTTCCCTTCCCTTCCCTTCCCTTCTTCCCTTCTTTGCTCTTTGATGGCCTAATTCATGAAATATTCTGCTTGTTTTATACATGTAAAAGGTCTTCTGAAACTATACACAATTTCTGCTATTATAGAAACTGGCAATTTTATCTGCAGTGTTTTCAAATCACAGGAAGTAAAAAATCCTTCACTTTTCTAGCTTTATACTGAGGAAATTCCGTGGTTGTCAATCATCTGTTCAAGATGAATAATCTTTGGTTAATTATTATGAGAAGTATAAATGACTGATTTAATTATACAACTTTGGAAAATAGGATAATTCCTTCCAGTCTGTATTGATAATACTAATATTGCCATACTAATATGCCTAGATATTTTAGTGTGGAATTGGCCTTGTGTGTTTACTGCAATGCACATCTGTGAGAGAAAGAGAGAGACCATCATTACAATTAAATATATGAGAAACCAAGAGGAGATACTCTATGGGGCAAAAATTGTATTTGACCTGTATGGCCACATGCAACAGGGAACATAGTTTGTATGAGTTGTTATATCGTACAGATTGTTAGTGTCAGCTCAAGTCTTTTCAGCACTGCAGAAAAATATGAAATGTGCTGCCATCAAGGATTAGGAGGCTGAGGCTAGGCTGGTTTTATTTATTTATTTATTTGTCTGCCTATCTATTTTTCCTGGAAAAAAGATCTGGGAAAGGGGGTTTAGCTTGAAGACCTTGTTCTTGATGGTCCAGCTGGTCTGCAGTGTGGATTAGCTGTATCTTCAGAGCACAATGGCACTTTTTTGCAGTCATCATCTCTACCTTTCTTGTTGGTGGAAGCAGCAGTGGTCTATGGACTATGCAGAAGTCCCCCACATACTTGATAAATGTTTAGTGTTGTGTCTCATTATACATTGACCAATCCCATGGAAAATGCTGACATCTGTAGATGACGGCTGTCTCTGTGATACCATGTGAGAATTGAATCTCTCTCCCTTCAAATTTAACCAGGCGGTAATATACCCATTGTAGAATAATAGAAGTGACTTTTTTTTTGTTTTTTATTCTCATTACATAATTTTGTTTTTGAAATAAAATTATCCATTAAGTTATATTCCTAACCAATTCTCCATTTGTTTATATGCTGCAAATATTTTTCTAAATTCAGTATTAAATCTGGGTTGCAACATACTGGTGTAAAACTAGAAGCAGTAAAAATGTTACATAAAATATTTAAGGTAGAATCTAGCTGCATAATACCCCAAAGCTTGCTGTTTGTGTCTGACAGCATAATCTTACATTTCAGAAATGTAAGTGGGAATGAGAAGTGGGTATAAGCAATAACAAAACATCAAAAGTAGATAGAAGATATAAGTCTTTGAAACACAGACATTGTATCTAGAACTTCCAAATACTATGTTGGTGAAACACAGTTATTGGAACCACAATAAAATATAAATAAATAAAAAAAAACGATTAGCTTCTATTGGAAAACCCACCATTACCATTTTGCAAAAGACATTATGCTGACAAGGGTGGAAAGAAAGCAGATCTGAGGTAAATTGATTTTTTTCACAGATTCACAGATTCACAGATTTTTCTAGGTTGGAAGAGACCTCAAGATCATCGAGTCCAACCTCCGACCTAACACTAAGTACTCCACTAAACCATATCCCCAAGCTCTACATCTAAACGTCTTTTAAAGACCTCCAGGGATGGTGACTCCACCACCTCCCTGGGCAGCCCGTTCCAATGCTTAATAACCCTTTCGGTAAAGAAGTACTTCCTAACATCCAACCTAAAACTCCCCTGTCGCAACTTTAGCCCATTCCCCCTCGTCCTGTCACCAGGCACGTGGGAGAATAGACCAACCCCCACCTCTCTACAGCCTCCTTTCAGGTAACTGTAGAGAGCGATGAGGTCGCCCCTGAGCCTCCTCTTCTCCAGGCTGAACAAGCCCAGCTCCCTCAGCCGCTCCTCGTAAGACTTGTTCTCCAGACCCCTCACCAGCTTGGTCGCCCTTCTCTGGACTCGCTCGAGCACGTCCATGTCCTTCCTGTAGCGAGGGGCCCAAAACTGAACACAGTACTCGAGGTGCGGCCTCACCAGAGCCGAGTACAGGGGCACAATCACTTCCCTCGACCTGCTGGCCACACTGCTTCTTATACAGGCCAGGATGCCGTTGGCCTTCTTGGCCACCTGGGCACACTGCTGGCTCATATTCAGCCGACTATCCACCAATACTCCCAGGTCCCTCTCGGCCAGGCAGCTTTCCAGCCACTCACCTCCCAGCCTGTAGCTCTGCTTGGGGTTGTTGCAGCCCAGGTGCAGGACCCGGCACTTGGCCTTGTTGAACTTCATGCAGTTGACCTCAGCCCATCGCTCCAGCCTATGCAGATCCTCCTGCAGAGCCTTCCTGCCCTCGAGCAGATCGACACACGCACTTAGCTTGGTGTCATCTGCAAACTTACTGAGGGTGCACTGGACGCCCTCATCCAGATCATCAATAAAGATATTAAAGAGGACCGGCCCCAGTACCGAGCCCTGGGGGACTCCACTAGTGACCGGCCTCCAGCCAGATTTGACTCCATTCACCACAACTCTCTGGGCCCGGCCATCCAGCCAGTTTCTAACCCAGCGAAGCGTACGCCAGTCCAAGCCCCGAGCAGCCAGTTTCTTGAGGAGAATGTTGTGGGGAACGGTGTCAAAAGCCTTACTGAGGTCAAGGTAGACCACGTCCACAGCCTTTCCCTCATCCACCAAGCGCGTCACTTGGTCATAGAAGGAGATCAGGTTCGTCAAGCAGGACCTGCCTTTCATAAACCCATGCTGACTGGGCCTGATCGCCTGCTTGCCCTGCAAGTGCCGCGTGATGACCCTCAAGATAATCTGCTCCATGAGCTTCCCCGGCACTGAGGTCAAACTGACAGGCCTATAGTTCCCCGGGTCTGCCCTGCGGCCCTTTTTATAGATAGGCGTCACATTGGCTAGCCGCCAGTCAACCGGGACCTCCCCCGATAGCCAGGACTGCCGATAAATGATGGAAAGCGGCTCGGCCAGCTCCTCCGCCAGTTCTCTCAGTACCCTCGGGTGGATCCCATCCGGCCCCATCGACTTGCGCACATCCAAGCTCCGTAGCAGGTCGCCAACCATTTCCTCATGGATAGCGAAGGCCACATCCAGCTCCCCATCCCCTTCCACCAGCTCAGGGCACTGGGTGTCCGGAGAACAACCGGTATTGCCGCTAAAGACTGAGGCAAAGGCGGCATTAAGCACCTCAGCCTTTTCCTCATCCTTAGTAACTAGGTTTCCCCTCGCATCCAGTAAAGGATGGAGATTCTCCCTAGTCCTCCGTTTCGCGTTGATGTATTTGTAAAAGGATTTTTTGTTGTCTTTAACGGCAGTAGCCAGGTTGAGCTCCAGATGAGCTTTGGCCTTTCTAATTTTCTCCCTGCACAGCCTCGCTACATCCTTGTAGTCCTCCTCAGTGGCCCGCCCTTTTTTCCAAAGATTATAAACCCTCTTTTTTCTGCTAAGCTCCAGCCGCAACTCTCTGTTGAGCCAGGCCGGTCTTCTTCCACGCCGGCTCATCTTTGGGCACGTGGGGACGGACCGCTCCTGTGCCATCACGATTTCCTTCTTGAGGAGCGCCCAGCCTTCCTGGACTCCTCTGCCCTTCAGAACCGCCTCCCAAGGGACTCGGCCAACCAGCGTCCTGAGCAGCTCAAAGTCAGCCCTCCGGAAGTCCAAGACAGCAGTTTTACTGGTCCCCTTCCTGGCCTCGCCAAGAATAGAGAACTCTACCATTTCGTGGTCACTCTGCCCCAGACAGCTTCCGACCACCACATCTCCCACCAGTCCTTCTCTGTTTGTGAAGAGAAGGTCTAGCGGGGCACCACCCCTGGTAGGTTCACTGACCAGCTGCGTCAGGAAGCTATCTCCCACGCTCTCCAGAAACCTCCTAGACTGCTTTCTCTGTGCCGTGTTGTGTTTCCAGGATATGTCCGGGAAGTTGAAGTCCCCCACGAGGACAAGCGCCGACGATTTTGCAACTTCTGTCAGTTGCCTATAAAACTCCTCATCCGTCTCCTCATCCTGGTTCGGCGGTCTATAACAGACCCCCACCAGGATGCTAGGACTGGACCCCATACGCTTGGAAAGGACCACATGCATTTGGAAAATGCCAACGGCTGCTTTGATGCAAGGGATTTTCTAGCTCCCTAATTCTAAAAGTGACAAAATGCCAGTGATCCTTATAATCCTTAAAATATACTGCAGATATTTTTTGGTAGAGCTCCTAGTTTCGAAGGAGTGGATTTATATGAGTGGTGAATAATTTTTGTGTTGTCTGGTCAGTTAGATTCTTAAGACCAGAAAACAGAGAGCAGATATTTTGAAATGGTTTTCCAATAAGGGAAAAAATATAGTCTTACAAAATCTAAGGAAGATTTGCCTTGTTTAGCCTAAGAGTAGGGTCAGTATTAAGGAAAAGATGCTTCCAAACTAGTTAATGTGATCTGAAAAATAAATAAATAAGTATATATATATATATATATTTTCCACCACAGAGTAAAGACCATGTTAACTACAGATATTTACCAATGACAGGTCAGTCTGTGCTGTGGATTTACAGTCTTGAAATGTATCCTCAGAGCTCAAATGCAGCCTCCCTGGGCTACAGCTGCCAAAGTGGATGAACAGAATTGCATCCAAAATCAGATATGAAGAACACTTTTGGAAAATATAAACTGTGAAAATATGAAAGTTCAGACACTTTTTCATATTGATTTTAAGGAATTTTCTTTCATGTTGGAAAGAAGAAATGTGAGGAAAGCAAATTGTTTATCTGAAAGGCATTTAAAACAACAAAAATAGGAAAATGTTCCCTATTTCTCTACTTTATTCTCTGCATTAGGAAAGTTACTCTGACAAAAATATCTGTGATTATTATATATAGTAAGATGAAACATAAATACAATCATTAGAAGTTATTAATATTAACTGTAGTAGTTTTGTTAATAAATAAATAAAATTGAATGAGCTGTCTACTTGATTTGAAAATGACAGATGTTAAAAACTGCCTGGAATTTCTAGAGCAGCATCTTGCTTTTAGAAGTACTGGTGCCATTTATAGTGCTTGAGTGCTTTGGATTTCAGGATGAGGAATACGACTTTTGTAAGTGCCTTTTCAGAATTCAGTGAAAGTGGGTTCGGATAATGACTTTGGCTATCTGCTCTTTCTTATAGGACTTGAAAGATCTGTTCTAGTAGGAGCCCTGCAAAAGCCCAGAAAAGAACTCTCTAGAGCTATCAGTCAAGCAACAAGTAACTACAGCGAGTGTCTTAGCCTAGATGTCACTCTCCAACCTATTGCATTCTGTGTAGATACATCTGTAAGTATTGGTGGCACCACAGGCAACCAAGAAAGTAGTACCAAACTTGTTCTTTTAAAGTAGAACATGCACAAGTCATTTGGTAAGCAAGAAGTTTCTCTCTTTATAGCAATAAATGAGTAGTTACCAAAATTATTTTCCTTTCATTTGTTTATTTTTATTTTATTATTATTTTTATTTTTTAAGAGATGTTATCCTCCTTCTGCAGAAAGATGTACTCTTCACTCTTTTATAATCAATGGATGAACAATATTTGCCACATATTTACTCAAAAATAATAGTGAAAGAGGAATAAAAACTAAAGTGAAAATGGTTATTTTCTACATTTGCTCTCTTTCTGTGTATGCTGTTTATATAAAATATATAAACAGATATACAATATATATACACATATGATGAATACAGATACTGCTTTCATGTCCATTTATTTCATTTCAATAATTTTTATCATTTTACAGTGTTGTATGACCCATTTTTCATGGTCCCATCAACTTCCTTCAAATTAGTCATGTTATTCAAATTCTTTCTCCTGTCAGTGGAAGGACTGAAGGCTATCATCCTTGCTAAGAGAATTCCACTTGAATATGATTTTTTCATCTCGTATCACTTTCAGTTTTCTGGTGAGTTGACCCTACGTAGCAACTAAGCATCTACCAGCTACTTGCTTACTCCCTGCCCCCAATGGGATGGGAGACAGAACTGGAAGAACAAAAGCAAGAAAAACTTATGGGTTGAATGAAAGACAGTTCAGTGAGTGAAGGAAAGGGGGTCAGGGTGCAGAAGTAATGCAGAGACAGTCACTTACTACATACTTTGTCAAGTCCGACCTGCATCCAGCCAGTCTCTGAGCAGTGGCTACTTTGGAAAGATTACCTCCAAGTTTTATTGTTAAGCATCACATTACGTGGCATGGAATATCCCTTTAGTCAGTTTAGGTCAGCTGTTCTGGCTATGCCTGCTCCAAGCCTTTTGCCTACTCAAAGTCTTCATGCTACAGGAGCAGAGAGAGAAAGGTAAAGCCTTGATGCTGCACAAGCACTGTTCAGAAATAGTTAAAACATTGGAGTTCTAACTTAAAACATTGTGCTATTAGCACTGTCTTGGTCACAAATCTAAAACACGTCACGAAATGGGCTGCTATGAAGAAAATTACCCTCATCCCAGTGAGACTCAGTAGGGCCTTTTACCTCTAAACTTTTTGGAAGAATTGTATCTTACAGTTGCTATAGAAGTCTTTCTGGCATGCCTCCTTGGTACTTTCTGATAAAAGCTGTATTTTACTAAAATTTGATTCCACTGAAAGAATGGCCTCTCTTGGTATCCTTTATCTACTTTGTTCCAGTATTTTTGATGGAATTCTTCATGCTCCCCAAATCTTATGCTTCTTTATATTTAATTATTGTGTTACTTTACTTCCCCTTTGACTCTTGATTCCTCCTCAAGAGAAAGCTGAGGTTATTGAAAGTTACTGCTCATGCCTTTGAAAATAATTATAGTATGGGGTTCTACCTTGTACACAGAAGCAATAACATTTTCTATTGTACATCCTACTTCATATATGACGTAGCAACCCTTATGATGTCATGCAGCTTGCACTATGTGTAAAGAACCAAGACTGATGAACTCTGCTTTATAATTGCACAGAGAAATGTAGTTATTACCCAAGAATACTAGCTGGAAAACAAACAAACAAACAAACAAAAAAATGTCTTATTCCCAAAGGATAGACCTTAACAAATATTAACTCACATGTCTGTATGTGCATCTTTCATCTCATCCTGTGACCAGTATTTTTGCACCTGCATCACTGAGCAGCAAAAGAGCAACTGGAGAAGATTCCCATCTTTGTATAGTCACATACTCAATGAATTAGGAAACTCTCAGATAAATTGGGAGCTATTATTGTAACTTGTGAGGAAGAAGCTGAAATTAACTTGTATACATCTTAGGTGAATGCTTCAATTCTTAGACATTATTGTTGCACTATTAAGAATGTGAAATACATAAAGTTACACAGTTCCTCTCGTCACTTGAATAACGGTAGCCTAAAGGAGGACTGTAGTTCTTTGCATAAAAGTGAATTTAATCTAAAGCCATCTGAGTCAAATGTGTTCTTAAATGCAGAACAGATACTATAAGGTGTATTGAATCATAGGCTGTTCTCAAGATTTTTCAGTACTTAGTGGCAGAGTTATCAGAAATGCACTGTCTAGGAACATTATCATGTTCTAATCTTGAATGAACTGAGCTTCCACAGATTAATGTATCATTCCACTGAACTGAGGAGAGGCCCTGTACTATGAAAGACTTTCAAATCTGTCATACAAATTAGACAAGGACAAACAAGTCTTAAATATGCCTCTGAAACATAAGAAAAGCTATAATTTCCCAAATATGCAGTGTATTAGAGTGTATTCTCACTGTTTTGATTATGAGAAACAAACATCTTCACAGTCATGTGTGACAGCTTGTAGCAACTTCTGTGCTCTTATCAAAAATCGAAGGGTTTGATTTTTTTTTTGTTGGTTGCCTTTTGTTTTTGTTTGTTTGTTTGTTTGTTTTAGTCCTGTTTAGCAGGAGGATCAATATTCTTCCTTTCAATAGCAAGAGGCCTGCCCTTAAAATCTTAATATAGTTCTTCTCTCAGCTTGGGTTCCGAGCACTGATGGCCTATAGAAACCATTCAGTTTCTGCCTTTCACATTTTTCAGTGGAAATTATTTTCTTGGGTAAGGCGAGTAAGTTGGTTTAATATATTTATATCTAAATCCTGGTATGATTGGTCTATAACCACACAGAGCTGTAATACACTCTTGCTGTTGCAAGGAACAAGCTTTTACCGAATTTGCAAGGTCTTGGGACTGAGGCTTATCAGGCTTACTCAGTCTTAATTTTTCTTCACTTGCCTGCATTTTCTTTTATTTGTTTTAGCTGTGACTAAAATTTCTCTAACAACTGACCAGGCATCTAAGGCTAATTTTTTTTACTTTTGTTTCTCTTTGCATGGTACAACTATGGTTTCATATAGATAACAGTAACTAGCAGTTGTTCTACGCAGAATGAGATATTTATGATTTGCACAATGATGCAATGTAGAGGAAGCTAGACCTCACCTAGCAGCAGAGGCTTTGAGAAGTGGAGGCAAAGGGTTTGGTCTAGAGGGGCATAGGCATAGGGGTACATGAGACAGAACATGGGCTTGGCACTAGAAACGCCACGGTTTGTAAACAACTCACCCGTGATCAGCTAAAGATTAGGAGCCTAGGAGCTGGACAATCAGGTTTAAGGGTAAAAAAAAAAAAAGAAAAAAGAAATAGTATCTGAAATAAGGCACCATGTACAATAAACTCATCTATAACATGGAGCTCAGACCAATGAAGGAAATTGTAGAACCATGTTAGTAAACATAAAAAAAAATCCTAGTGGATCCTAGAGTGACAAAAAAAGAAACCATAGTCATGAAAAACAGACTCCAAAGGACTGCAGATGCCAACAACTTGATGTAACACCCATCCCAACACCAAAATGAAATTACCAGCCCCTGAGACTCAGGGAAATTGTGGAAGGGTGAGCATAACCTAAAGAAAAGAGATAGAAACAAAGCATGTTTATAACAATTTTAACTGCCTTATTGTCTTTCCTTTTTTTTTTCTTTTTTTTTTTCAAGAATTAGATCTAGAAATAATGATTCTTGAATTATACTGTTACACTAAGAATCAGTTATTAGCTCACATTCTTTATATAGCTAAGCTTTCCTTCCTATTTGTCCATAAAGCATGTTTTGAGCATAACATTTTTAACTTCTCCAGGATTCCTTAAGAAACAATCATAAATAGTAAACTGTTTCTTTGTTTTACTTTTCTTTTTTCCACAGCTTCTTACACTCAGCAAACACACCTTTTATGATCACCTATTTCCAGACATTTTCCACAGAAACACCTTTTTCCTAGGATTACTCTCTGAAAGACTACTAAAAGCCCTTGAAAGAGAGAGCACAAATGTATTTCTCTTCATGTATCTTCTTCTGATTGATAGAAAATATACTGATTCAAAATTCTCTATTTTAATAATAGACACAATTCCCCAGCAACCATACATTGCTCCATTTTTGACTTTTGAACCTGGAGTCAGTGTTAAAAAGCCAGAACAAACTTTATTAATAACGCAAGTTACCATGAAAACAAGTTTCCAAGCATAGTTTATTTGAGCATCATCAGTAACAGATCCCAGTTGTGTCTGCACAAGTACAAACCATGAAGCAGTGGTAAGAGTAGTAGTACTGTAGGAGACAAGTTCTGTATTCTTTTTCTTTGCTCTTGCAACTTAACCTTTCATCCTTTCAAAATGATTCAAGTTATTTCTTCATCTTCCTCCATCCTCCATCCTTTGTCCCTATTAAGTAGGATCTTTGTTCTCACACAGTCCCACCTTCTTTGCTCTCAGTGACCTCATTCTGCTGCATACTTCTGCAACACTGATTTCACAGTCCAGGCTTCAAAGGAACACCTACAGTAGTGGCTTTAGAGAAACCTTTCTTTCTCTGTTTGGAAATAGATGGAAATCAGTTATATTTTGTTCAATCACAGTCATAGGAGGCACAAAAGTTGTAGTCAACTATTGGATCTCCTTCCAGGCAAGCAAAGTACTGAAGAACCAAAAGCTAGCTCCTAGCTTTCACTGTGGTCAGGAACTGATGAAAGCCTGAAGCCAGAATGAGAACTGCATTTTGAATCACACGAGCTCTCTTCTTGTATTGCCTTCCGTATCTGACAGCAGAGTCAACTCTTGATTCTGCTACAAATCACTCTGAGGTTGTCCCAGTACCACTGATATTGCACATATGATATGTAGAAAATCTTGCTATAAAAACTGCAGTGATAATAAGCATTGGCCACTGTGACTCAGACGTAGAACAATTAGCCTTCTAAATACCTATATATATATTGTGGTTTAACCCAGCAGGCAACATAACGTAACACAGCCATTCATTCACTCCCCATCCTCAAGTGGGTTAGGGGAGATAATTGGAAAAAAAGAGGTAAAACTCATGGGTTGAGATAAAGACATTTAAAAGGACAACAACAAAAAAAAAAGATGATAATTATAATAGTATACTTAGATATGTATACACGAAACAAGTAGTTCGCAATGCGATTGCTTACCACCCACCAAACAATGCCTAGCCAGTCCCTGAGCAGCAGCCACTCCCCAGGCAACCCTCCCAGTTTTTACTGTTGTTATGGTTTAACCCAGCTGGCAGCTAAGCACACACAAGATCATTCTCCCTTTCCCCTTCTATCTCTGGGATGTGGGGAAGAGAATGAGAAAGAAATGAAAACCTGTGGGTTGAGATAAAGACGGTTTATTAGGACAGGAAAGAAAGGATAATTAATGATAATGATAATGATAATGATAATGATAATGAAAATAATAAAGTACAAAACAAGTGATGCACAATGCAAATGCTCACCACCCACTGACCGATGCCCAGCCTATCCCCAAGCAGACAGCCCTCCCACCCTGGCCAGCCACCCCTATATATTGTTTAGCATGACGTCAGATGGTATGGAATACCCCTTTGGCCAGTTTGGGTCAGCTGTCCTGGGTCTGTCCCCTCCCAGCTCCTGCTGCACCCCTAGCCTGCTCGCTTGCAGGACAGTGTGAGAAGCTGAAAAGTTCTTGGCTTAGTGTAAGCACTACTCTGCAACAATTAAAACATCAGTGTGTTATCAACATTCTCATTCTAAATCGCAAACACAGCACCATACCAGCTACTAGGAGGAAAATTGACTCTATCCTAGCTGAAACCAGAACAATTGTTCTGCATAATATCATATGTTATGGAAGATCTCTTTGGCCAGTCTGGGTCACCTGTCCTTGCTGTGTTCCATTTCAGATTCTTGTGCACCCCCAGCCTCCTTGCTGGCAGAGCAGTAGGAGAAGCTCCTTAACTCAGTTTAAACACTGCTCTGCAGCAACTGAAACATCAGTGTGTTATCAGCATTATTTTACTCCTAAATCCAAAACATGGCACATACCAGCCACTGTGAGTGAGGAAAATGAACTCCATCCCAATTGAAAACAGAACAATATCCACCCCTTTTTCCATACTATTTACATCATGCTCAGGTCCCACACTTTCTGTTGTATCCTAATTAATCACCACCTCTTGCTACTTTACCCACAAATCTGTACCTCTCCACAGAATTAAGAACAGCTATCCAAGAAAATAAAACTAGTGAAATAATTGAGTTCTGAAAAATCAAGGTTAAACTAACTTCAAAGCAATTTGCTAAAATGTTGAAGTGAAAGCAAACAAAGCCAATAAAAATGCTGCAAAAATTAATCTCAGGAATGAATCCAGAAATAACATCAATTGCACTGCAGAACTGAGTGTCAGGAATCTAAATTGTAAAACCTGGTTAAAAATAAAAAAAAATAAAAAAATAGAGAATTTGTGATTATAAACCAATATTCCATAAATGGAAAGTTTCCAAAGCCATGGAATAAAAAAAATAAAATATTAAAAAAAAAAAGACTGATGTATGTTGTATCTCAATTATTGTTTGTTCCTTGTTCATTTGTATGTTTCATTTGTTCAGTTCAAAGCATTAAGAGAAAAATATATACAGTAAAAAATTGAATCATGAAATCACCCTCTTTGCTAAATACCTTAACACAAAATCATTCCTACAAATGAATCAGAAAAAAGTGAAACAATGGAATAGATATAGATTTAAAGATTAAATGGAGAAGAGAATTTATGTTAAAATAACCATGTTAGGAATAACACTTTCAAATGATTCTCAGCACTTGTTTGTTCACAGTTGAGATGCATAAATGTTCAAACAGTTACTATATTAACAATCAGAATTTAGTCTTAAATGTGTGTTTCATATGAACAAAGGGTGGAGTTCGTAGCAGGTATATGTTTATAAGCAGCAGTATGCTCTAATAGTGACCTCTGGTGGGAAGGTCATGAGCTGGAGTGTGCTAGTTGAAATAGGATCCAACCTGCCTTGAGACAAACGAAAACAACAACAGGAAATATTCATTGTGCACCAAAACTTAGCTATACAGTACCAAGCTTAATTTGATCAGAGAAGCAGCCCGAGCCCCGGCTTAAGCACATCTGTCACTGGCAGCAGGCTGTATTTAGGGGTTGGTTGGACACTCTGGGGAGGCACTCCATGAAGTCCCTAAAGGCACTGATCACTGCCAGTGATACACTGGCAAACCACACTGGCTCAGAGCAAGGACAGCCCTGAGGGACTGTAGCCATGAGCAGCCCAGGCCCAGTGACAATAAGGAATAGAGCAGCAATCATTAAGGGCAGAGACATGTACCATCTCAACTTCATACATCACACATCACATCACAGGACAAATTGGAAGAGACTGAGTATAAACTGTGGTGAAAATAAATAAAATTGAGACTGGTGAGGGCATAGAAATTTTTTTTTAATCTAAGTATTTGTCTAAACTCTCTCTCTCTCTCTCTCTCTCTCTCTCTCTCTCTCTCTCTCAATCAGTGATCAGCATTTTGTGTTGGATGACAATAAATTAAATGAAGTATAATTCCCCAGCTGTAGGCTGTTCCCTGTGACAGCAATAAACAATTTTTTTTTTCTTTGTAAATAGCATTCTATGACACTGCTGTACACTATAGTCTACAACCTATGGCTATCTTCACTTTATTGGCTTAAATAAAAATTACAAATAACTTAAAATTTTATTCAGAGATACAAGAGCAGAACTATACAGAATAAATATACCCATTTATGTCCTTGTTTAAGCTGAAAGTTTACATATGAGCCTTTTAGTAAGCTAGTATGAATAAACAGGTAAGAAACCTTAAAAGAAGAACTTAAGCACATACTTAAATATTTGTTTACTTACCTACTGGTCCCAGACTGGGACTGGTGTTTGATTCTACTTTTCAATTGTTTCGCAATTTATTCAACATTGTTTCAAAATCCAGCTTCGATGTAATTTAGGTCACTAGAAACATTTTAAAATTTGGTATGCTGCTTTCCAAGCTGAGTCTCTCGTAAATTGTCAGTCCACGTACATTCCCATTACATTCACCAGAACCAATGTAGAATATGTATATCGTTTACACAACGTTACAGGACTGAATTTATAATAAATAAATGTATTATACATGTATATACTATATTATATTTAGAGGTTGTATAAATTTATATACTGGTAATAAATTCAAATATTATAAATAAATTAAAATATATCACACATACAATATACTTTTTATAATTACAAATATAAATTGTATAAATTATGTACCATATAGTTATGTATCCTATATATGAAAATATTTACATATTTTTGTAGTTATATAATTTTACTAGTGGTTCTATACATTTCTTATTTATATGCAAATTTATATTTAGCATTTAAATACTTATATAAATAATTTTAAATTCCATATTTTAGAATCCATATTAAATTGATTTGGAAAAGTGGAATTGTTAACGATAAGTTTAAGAAGTTTGACTGCTATGTCTGTACTTAAATATTTACCTGACTGTACTTTGAGGTGAAATTGACAACATCAGGTTTAATGGTAGTTCTTGGTATTTCAGAACACCTTAAGAGATTTTTCAATACTTTGCTTTTTAAGTTTTGTTTGTGTGTGTGTGTGGTTTGCTTGCTTGTTTGTTTGTTTCCCTAAGGAAAAAGGGTTTGTCTGAATTATTAGGAATTCTGAATAAAAATGATTTTGTAAGAAAAAAAGGATTATCATCATAAGCAAATGGAAAAAGTATCAGCTGAGAATTTCAGTTTTTCAAATGAAATGTTAGTTTTAAGGAGAAAAGGAAAACGTTTGTTTGTTTAGAGGGGTTTTCTTTAACAATTATTCCTCTCATGAGGAATAATTTGTCATCAACTCAATCAATGAAAGCATTTAAATAGCTAAATATTGACCTCACTCAATTTAGATATTAATTTCCAGATATTTTGATCATTTTGTAATGAAATTCCTTTTGACTCTTTGACTACATATATATTTTCCTATCCATCAGAACAAAGAATTAAACACTTTTAGTACTATTCATGTTGTATTTATGCATAAAATATCAAAGGAAGCATTCAATTTCTAATGTGTGTTTTATTTGTAGAATCATAGAATGTCCTGAGTTGGAAGGGATCCACAAGGATCATCAAATCCAACTCCTGTCTCCACACAGGACCACAGAAAACTCAGACTACACGTTTGTAGACTACATCAGACTACAGACTACGTGAGACTGTTGTCCTTCTTGATCTCTGACAGGCTTGGTGTCATGACCACTTCCATGGGGAGCCTGTTCCCGTGCCAGACCACCCTCTTATTGATGAACCTTTTCTTAATATACAACCTGAACCTCCTCATGTTGTTTCCCTGGGTCCTATCACTAGTCACCAGAGAGAAAAGTGCATCATCTTCTACTTCTCGTCATGAGGAAGATGCATGTCACAATGAGGTCTCCCCTCAGTCTCCCCTTCTCTAGGCTAAACAAAACAAATTACTTCAGCCTCTCCTCTTGCCCTCTAGACCCTTCACCATCTGTGTAGCCCTCCCTAGTAGTTTTCTGTTCTTCTTATATTGTAGTGACCAAAACTGCTTATGGTACTTATGAACCTTAAGGTGAGGCCACACCATCAGCAAGTACAGAGTACAGTGTAACAACCACTTCCCTCAACTGACTAGATATGCTGTGCTTGATACAGGATACAGTTGGCACTCCTAGCTGCCAGGGCACACTGCTGATTCATATTCAACTTGCTGTAGACCAAAACTCCCAGATATCTTTCTGCAGGGCTGCTTTCCAGCCTCTCATCTTCCAGTCTGTATGTTCAAACAGGGTTGCCCTAGGTGCAGAATCTGGCATTTGCTCTTGTTAAACAACATGTGGTAGGTGACTGACCAACTAATTCATCAAGATCCTTCTGCAAGGCCTCTCTACCCTCGGCGGAGTCAACAGCTCCGCCCAATTTAGTGTCACACACAAACTTACTCAGTGTAACTTTAAGTCTTATACAAGTCATTTATGAATACATTAAAGAGAACTGGCCCTAAAACAGAACCTTGCAGAACCCTACTAGTGACTGACCATCAGCCTGATGTAACCTCATTTACCCTTTGAGTCCAACCCATCAGCCCATTTTTCACCCATTGTACTATACATTTATATGCTGGACATTTTGTCCAGAGGGATACTGTGAGAAATAGTGGTAAAATCTTTACTGATATCCAAAAAGATTACATCAGTTGGCTTCCCTTGGTCAACTTAGTGGGTGACCTTGTCATAAAAGAAAATCAAGTTCATTAAACAGGACCTGCCCTTCGTGAACCCATGTTTGGGTCTGGCCAGTGGCCACATTGTCATTCAGGTATTTTTCAATAAATTCTCAGAATAATTTTCTGCGTAATGTTTCCAGGAGCTAGTCTCACAGAAGTGAGTCTAATAAATAGGACCTTCAGTGTGACTTTAGAATGAAGACCATGGGACATATTTTGATAATATAAACATGAGTGTTCCTTGTATTATTTTTATGTGAACAGATTCTGACTTTATTTTCGTTTGAGCTACACGACAACATTTTGTCTTGTCTTGATACAACAATAACAACAAAAAGGTAACCTAAATTACAGACACAGCAGGAGAAAGCTGTCTTTACTGTTTTCCTTGCAGTGTGAAATTTTATTTTTGCTGCTAGACATTGTTCTTAACTTATGGCAAAATGGAGGGGAAGACTATTGCAGTAATTTATTGATGTCAACGAAAAAGTCCACTATTATGCAAGATATCCTATTTTTTGTTGCTTTATAGTTCTGTTGTTAATTAAACTTCCAAGAACTGCTTTAGCTTTTGCTAAATTCACCTCTCTCAGCTAAGACCTCCCCACATGTTGTTAAGCGTGGACTGTTACTAAAGTGATTAATTTATTAAACACACACAAAAATTCAAAGCTGCTCTCACTTAACTTTAAACATCACTAGAAAGAGAAGGTTCTGTGCCTATATAGTTTTGGCTGTAGCAATAATCTAGGTCTCTACATTTATCCTGCTTCTGTTCTGTTATGAACTGAGTTTTTAGCTTGCACCGAAGAGCACAGAGTAATTCGATACTTCTAAATACATTCTTCTGCTGAGTAGATCACGTGTAAACTAAAAATACTTTAACACATTTCAGCACGTTCCAGAAGATGCACAAATTAGCTGGCTGATGAGCCCATAGATGAATTAGGGCCCATTTTCTCTTTCAAATCCTCTCGCATTTTCAGTATTTATACAAGATGCCACCTTTCCTTAATAGTTTATAAGGTAAGTATTATTTAATGAATCTTTTAAAAAATCATCACTAAAAACATACTTTGTATTTTTGGTACTTTACAGAACTCTTAAATATTTCATTTAGTCTCTTTTCAGTCTGTCATTGATCTAACCATCCACTATTATAAAACTTCTCTCCTCTTCTTTGGAAAGGATAGCTACTGAAACTTCACATTCTCTCTGATGTTAAGGACAGCTTTCATTAGTCTCAGAGGATGAGCTGTCCATTTATTTAGCTTTCTTAGTGGTTTGCATCCTAACTTTTATCCTTGGTGCACAAAGCTTTGTGTTTTGCTATTTCTGAACATATGACAGTTAAGAAGATATATATATTTGGAGATATATATGCATAATGATATGTATTATTGTTGTGGTTTAACCCGGCTGGCAGCTAAACACCACACAGCCGTTCGCTCACCCTCCCCCTCCCTCTCTGGGATGGGGGAGAGAAACGGGAAAGTGAAGCCGGTGAGTTGAGATAAAGACAGTTTATTAAGACAGGAATATAAGGAATATAATAATAACAATAATAATAATAATAGTGATAATGATAATAGTATTAACAATAATAATGTGTAAGAAACAAGTGATGCACAATGCAATTGCTCACCACCCGCTGACCGATGCCCAGCCTATCCCCGAGCAGCCGGCGCCCCCCCCCCGGCTAGCCACCCCTATATATTGTTTAGCATGACGTCAGATGGTATGGAATACCCCTTTGGCCAGTTTGGGTCAGCTGTCCTGAGTCTGTCCCCTCCCAGCTCCTGCTGCACCCCCAGCCTGCTCGCTGGCAGGACAGAGCAAGAAGCCGAAAAGTCCTTGGCCTGGTGTAAACACTGCTCTGCAACAATTAAAACATCAGCATGTTATCAGCGCTCTTCTCATCCTAATCCAAAACATAGCACCCTACCAGCTACTATGAGCTACTTAACTCTGTCCTAACTGGAACCAGGACAATTATATATAATATATAATAATATACATAATGTATTTAATTTCATTTATAGAGACCAACTCTTGAATGGCAAAAAGAAACCAAAGTAAGTACAAACTTTTCTCCTTTTTTTTTTCCAGAAACAAACAAACAAACAAACAAAACTCTTCCTTAAATATAAAATTCAAGATATTTTATTCTACACACACAGGATTGACAATAATCAGAATAATGGCACAGATAATGAATTCATTTGATAAATGAGAAACATACAAATTATCACAACCATTACAGTAACTACAATGAACATGACTATAACAAACTTACTCAGATAAGATTTAAAACACATTTCCAGAAGAGATAACAATGTTTGAAAATTCAGCAAAATGTAACTATTGTAATAGTATCCTGGTTACTGAACAAGACAAGATTTATTCGCACAAGACTTGTGTGAGTAGGATTTATGCATGTTAAGTTCATATACAAAAATCTGTTTTTCCTTGTGCCTACCTTATTTCACTCTTCTGCAGCCCATATTCAAGTTCAGTAAAACAGGAAGTTTAAACTCTGTTTCCTCCCCCTATGACACTTGATAGACTTCTCTAAATTCTCAAGTAGGCCACAGATTTGTCAATATATAAAATAGGTCACAAAATTCACAGTAAATATTTCCTTTATTCCCCTTTTCTACCCAGCTTCCCTACTGATGAATATACTATCTTCACAGAAAACACCTTACTTCTGTGTAATTATTTCAGGAAATTATTATCAATGTAAGAGATTAAATATGGCTTGCTATTTAACTAGTAATACATTTCAAATGGGGCCTGAAGATATCTTTATTGAGCATAGTACTAGTCATTGTATTATTTATTTAGCTGACTGATAAAAAATTGTGCTTATGAAATCTGTGCATGACCCTGAAATTGGGGAGGTTATAAACACTTAAAAAAATGACTTCCAAATTTTATTAAGGTTTGGACAACTAGTCCCAAATCAATAAGATTACATTCAATAAAATACTTCAGAGGACAAATCCAATATACAGGTACCAAACTGTTTACGTATCAGTGTTGCTGAGAAAAATATGGAAGTCATAGAGAACTGAAAAGTAGTTTTGAACAAAAAGGTAAATCTCATTCTGAGATGGTTTAATAGGATTGCTGCATGTCAGGCAAAAATAGTAATAGTGAATAGTAATAGTAAAAGAAAAATATTTTTCTACAGCCTGATGTTGGTGACACAGGCTGTAATAAGTGTGTTTTATAAAACTGTAAAAATAGGTTCTTAAATTAATAATAAATTAGTCCTTTCCTCTCCTTTCCTTCTCAATTTCCTTAATAGTGAAGATGTTCAGGAAGGAAGAATGATGTCTTGTTATGTTGACTTTCAGACACCAACTCTTAAGGAAGGTATTAGAGGTCTGAAGAAAAGAAAAAAGAATAGGAGCTGAAGAAAATATACATGAAAGATTAAGAGAAGATCTAGAAATTCTCTATCAATATAGAAAATATTACAAGGAGACTGATGACATAACTGTTCTTGGTGGTCATTTGGGATCGAGATGAAGCAATCAAAAACATTTGCAGTAGTAGAGAATTATGTTATTAAAATATTATGTGGGTTGGGATGAAACAAAGAAAAATATTTGGTGAAGGGTCAGGAACACAAGTCTTATGAGGAGTGGCTAAGGGAACTGGGGTTTAGTTTGGGGAAGAGGAGGCTCAAGGGAGACCTTATTGCTCTTTACAACTATCTGAAAGAAAGTTGTGGGGAGCTGGGGGGAGAGAGAGGCGGTAGGACATCCTCTTCTCGCAGATGACTAGCAATAGGACAAGAGGGAATGGCCTCAAGTTGCACCAGGGGAGGTTCAGGTTGGAAATTAGGAGACATTTCTGCTCAGAAACAGTAGTTTGGCATTGGAATGGGTTGCCCAGGCAGGTGGTAGCCTCACCATCCCTGGGGGTGTTTAAGGAAAGGTTGAACATGGTACTTAGGGATATGGTTTAGTGGGTGATATTGGTAGTAGGGGGATGGTTGGACCAGATGATCTTGGAGGTCTTTTTCAACCTTAATGATTCTATGAGTCTATGATTCTATGATTTTTTACAGCATAGATTATGAAATACTGGAACAAGCAATCCTAAAAGTTCTTGAGGTCTTCCTCTCTGAAGATGTTTAGAAGAACATTAAATAAACAAAACTCAAGTATACTTCCTCAACAAAGGATGAACTACATGTTTGCTTAAAATAATCCAAGATTCATATGTTTATGGTGTGATTATGATGGATCATATAATCTGTAAATTTGCATGGTTTGTACCTTTTGCTTATGCAAATACATCTGAATTATATTATCTGTTTAATGCACAATGCTCTATTGTAACTTATGAAGATAGAAAAAGATTTTGTGTTTTCAGAAAAGCTTTCCCTTTCACTCTCAATTAGGAAAAAGATAATTTTTTTATTTTATTGATGAAATAATAAATTTTATTATGGAAGTCACATTTTGCTATAGACCTATATTTCCCAAGTTTTTCTTTTCCTAATATTTCTTATTTTTGATACAGACCTATAGATTCTAATATTGACCTAGGATTTTGGATTTAAGACTGATTTTTTGAAAACTCGGATTGCCTTTAGAGTTAATAAAAAGAGATGAGCTTTTCTAGGGCATGATTCATCCCTTCCCAAATTAGATTTGTACATGTGGTCATCCAAATTGTTTCTTAAAATGTCCTAAACCTTCCCATTTACCATTAAAATATTTTAAAGATTTTGAAAATTACATTAGAGATGTCTGAAATTATGTTAATTTAATTGTATTCCTAGCCACCTTAGTCCTTCAGCATAGCTAAAAAACCCTCTAAAAGGAAAACACAGTAAAGAAATGTAATAAATCTGAAGTTCTAATCACCTTTGTTAAAGGACTTTGTTGTTCTCCCTTCAGAACAAGATCTGAAATTAAACTGTGCTATCACAACAGTTTTTATATAAAATGGAAACCCAATCATCCATTCATTGCACTTAAAAGTTATTTTAGATTGTTCAAAAAAAAAAAAAGTTTATAGTTCACAATAACTGAGAAAAAAAGTAATATTCTAACTTTAGGCTATACATAGTACAATGAATTTCATAAACATATTTCCAGGAAATTGGCTACAAATGGAATCAGCTAGAAATAAGCTATAACAGACAAACAAACAAAAATCCATCCTCTATTCTCTTTATTTTTTTTTCCTTTATTCAATTTATTCTTTTTTTTTCTTTTTTTTTTTTTTTTTTTTTTAATAAGGAGTATATTACAGTGGCATACTGTTGTTACCTGCATGATATAACAATGTATTTTGTTGGTATGAATGTAAATGCAATGTAAATGCAGATGCCCTGGACATATCTTGCTAGTCTTCTCCCTATCTAAAGAAACCTCCCTAATCTTCTTTGTCACTGGTTATGTATACTTTAACACTTTAAATGTACAGCAAAGTCATGAGCAGAAGAACATTTCCTAAAACAAACAAACCCAACACAGATCTAAAAAGATGTAAAGACCCTGAAATCTAATGAAGCAGAAAAAAAATAAAAATAAAAAAATAGAGTTTTGTTCACCTACCAACTCTGAAAACATTTCTTTGTGCTTTAATAGGGAACTGCTTTCATCAACCGCACCAGAGTCAGCATATTATTAAGTTGTACAAGTAAAATAAAGCCTAGTGAAAATGTAGGCTCTGCTGAATGAGGCATGGGACAAAGGACCTGAAAAAGACTAAAGGATTCCATGTCTCCTTCATCTTTGTCCTAGGTAAGAATCCCAAGGCCTTTGAGATCTGAGTGAAAATCTGGAGCAAGACTCACATTCAGTAGGAAACATTTAAACAGATTGGACACACAGAATTTTAGGGGACCTGATGGAATGTGCCCATGAGGGCTGAGAAAGCTGCCCAATGCCATTGCAAACCATTCTTGATTATCTTTGGAAGATCATGACAAATGGGAGGAGTTCCTAAAGAATGGAAGAAAATAAAAATCACTCTTTTGTTCAAAAAAAAAAAAAAAAGTGAGAAAGAAGATCCAGAGAACACTGGGAAAGTCGGTCTCACCTTGATTCTTGGGAGGGTGATGGAGTAAATAGTTCTGGAAACCATTTCCAAACACATGAAGGGCAAGAAGGTGAATCACAGAATTGTAGGGGTTGGAAGGGACCTCGGGAGATCATCGGGTCTAAACCCCCTGCCAAAGCAGGTTCCCTACAGCAAGTTGCACAGCTAGGCATCCAGACGGGCCTTGACTGTCTCCAGAGAATGGGACACCATGGTGATGGAGACCATTCAGTATGGATTTATGAATGGCAAGTTATGCTTAACCAACCTGATGGCTCCTATGATTGAGTGACTGGCTCAGTCCATGAGGGGATAGAAATGGATGTTTTTTATCTCAGCTTCAGTACAGCTTTCAGCAGTGTCCCATGTTAGATGACTTAAATTGTATTATGTACTCTGTACTATGTACATTGTACTTGTACATTCATAGGTAAACTGATGAAGCACAGGATACATAAATGAACAAGGAGATAGACTGACAGCTAGCTGAACTGCATTCTCAGTGATATCAGTAGCACCAAAGCCAGTCAAGACCAGTCACTAATTTGTGTACTAAAGGGGTTGACACTGAATCTAATACTGTTCAACATCTTTACTGATGAGCTGGATGATGGGCCAGTGTGATCCTTCAGCAAGGTAATGGAAAATGCAAAACTGTGAGGATACGCCAGATAGGTGTGATACCATTGAAAGAAACCTTGACAGGCTGGAGAGATCTACCAACAGGAATCTCACAAATTGCAACAAATGAAAATGTGAATTCCTCCTCCTGGGAGGAATAATCCTGTGCACCAGAACAGGCTGGAAAGTAGGCTGGCAAAGAAGGATGTATGGGTTCTGCTGGACAGAAAGCTGAATATAAGCCAGCCTTGAAGCAAAGAAGGCTGACAGTCTTCTGGAATCCATTACAATCCGTTAGTGTTGACATCATGGGGAGGGAGGTGATCCTTCCTCTGTACTCAGCATTGGTGAGGAATATGAGTACCTGGAGTGCTGTGTCTAGTTCTGGGCTTCCCAATACAAGACAAACATGGACATTAGGGAGCTCGTCCAGCAAAGAGTCACAAAAATAATAGATGGGTTGGAGTATGTCTCATATGAGGACAGACTGAGAAAGCCAAGATAGGTTAGCTTGTAGAAAAGAAGACTCAGGAGAGAATCTAGTCAGTGTTACAAATACCATGCACCAAGTCTGAAGATTGATCTATTAATATGCATCACATTAGAACATTTACTGATGCTACCTGCATTTTGATTCTCAGGCAGTTTTATACTATATATCCCTTATTCCCCACCACTACTTTTTTTTTTTTTTTTAATGTTACTATTTGTTATTCCCTTGTACACAGAAATCACTAGTAGGAGATAGTGCTAAAAGTACATTACCAAAATTACTTATAATCATATATTTAGTACATTATTTGCCTAGGATTGTTAAAGATGGACCAGATGAATGTTATCCCTCTTCATTTTCTCCTGCCTAAACTGAAAATTATGGGAAGTGGAAATTCTTACCTGTTTCTGAGTCCTTGAAGCGTTGACATACAAATGGGATAGAGAGTGAGATTACACAGAGCAATAGCAAAGAAAAGATGTAATAGGAAGCTGGGACAGACTGCAGAGATGAGGCACAATGCTTGTGTTAGTCAAGTATACTAATCATACACATTTTACACTGGGTAAAATTTTACCTTTTCTGTCTAACTCCATTTGTTTCTCCCTGCTTCCCCTTCCTCTACACATTCCCTCTTCAATTTGAACAACTCCACCAAAACCCTCCAACATCCTGGACCCTCAGTTTTGCATGCTAACAATGTCCATGTGTGTCTGCAGTTTCTTGATTGCTCATCAATTAGTGTGACTGAAGGGGTTTGTCTCTTGTTTTTGTCTCCATTGTGTCTTTCTGTCAGGTTTGTGTCTATGGATGTTTTGCTTATAGTTTCCACCTTTCCATAGCATGAGAGAATCATAGATTGGCTTGGGTTGGAATGGACCTTAAAGATCATCTAGTTACAACCCCCCTGCCATAGGCAGGGATGCCACCCACTAGACCAGGTTTCCCAGGACCTTGTCCAACCTGATTTTGAACTCCTCCAGGGATGAGGCATCCACAATTTCTCTGGGCAACCTGTTCCAGTGCCTCACCACCCTCTGAGTGAAGGATGTCCTCCTAACCTCTAATTTAAATCACCTTTCTTTTAGTTTGAAACCATTTCCCCTTGTCCTATCATTATCTGCCTGAAAAAAACAATTCCTCTCCATCTTTTTTATAAGCCGCCTTTAAGCATTGAAAGACTACAATAAGGTCAGCTCAGAGCCTTCTCTACTTCAGGCTGAACAGCCCCAATGCTCTCAGCCTTTCTTCATAGGAGTGGTGATCCAGCCCTCCGATCATCTTCATAGACCTTCGTTGGGCATGCTCTAACAGGTCTACATCGTTCCTGTGCTGGGGGCTCCAAACCTGGACTCAGTACTCCAAGTGGGGCCTCACAAGAGCAGAGCAGAGGGGAACAATCACCTCCCTAGACCCACTGGCCACCCCCCTGCTGATGCAGCCCAGTATGCAGTTGGCCTTCTGGGCTGCAAGCACGCACTGCTGGCTCATGTTAAGCTTTTCATCTACCAGATCACCCAAGTCCTTCTCTGCAGGGCTGTTCTCAATGAGTTATTCTCCTAGTCTGTATACATGTCTGGGATTGCCCTGATCCAAGCATAACACCTTGCATTTAGACTTGTTGAACCTCATTAAGTTCACGTCGGCCCACTTCTCAAGCTTGTCCAAGTCCCTTTGGATGACATCCCTTCCTCCTGTTGTATCAACTCACTCAGCTTGTGACCCACTCAGCTTTCTGTCATCTGCAAACTTGCTGAGGGTGCACTCAATCCCACTGATATCCCCAAAAGATATTAAACTGTACCAGTCCCAAGACAGACCCCTTAAGGATACCACTTTTCACCAGCCTCTACCTGGACATAGAGCCATTAACCACTACTCTCTGGGTGCAGCCTTCAAGTCAATTCCTTATCCACTGAATGGTCCACCTTCAAATTTATATACCTCCAACTTAGAGATCAGGATGTTACATGGGACTGTGTCAAAGGCCTTGAAGAAATTCAGGTAGATGACATCACTCGGTCTTCTCTTGTCAAGTGATGCAGTCACTCCATCACAGAAGGCCACCAGATTGGTCAGGCATGATTTGCTCTTGGTGAAACTGTGGTGGGTGTCTTGGATCACCTCTTTGTTTTTCATGTGCCTTGACATTGCTTCCAGGAGGATCTGTTCTATGATCCTTCCAGGCACAGAGATGAGGCTCACAGGTCTGTAGTTCCCCAGGTCCTCCTTTCTATCCTTTTTAAAAATGGGAGCAGTGTTTCCCTTTTTCCAGCCACCAGGGACTTCACCTGAAAGACTTCACCTGCCAGGACTTGTCAAATATGATGGAGAGAGGCTTGGCAACTACATCAACCATTTCCCTTAGTATTCCATTTGATAAGTTCCTCAGTCAGACATCTGTGATGTAAATGTTCATACACTCCGCATACCCTTGTCAATTAGTGTGATTGACTAGGTTTGTTTTTTCTGTTACTGCCTCTCTCATCATTTAGTGGTTATGTTTGTGTCTCTGTATGTTCTTATGGCTTCCTCCTTTTCTTATTATACCCTTTTGCAGTGAAATGGTTCTTGACCATTATTTCTGCCTTGTCTCCATTTTATGAGGTCCATTTTCAGAACAAGACATACTCTTAAAGCACTGTCTATTTCTGCATTCATTCCCACAGGAAAGATCATACTCAAACATTTAGAGGGACTGTAGTGTTTATGAGACAGGTCCCTGTTGTGTGACAAAGACCGAATACACCTCTCTTCATTATACTCTTAGGCTATAGGGCCTTCATATTAATGGAGTTTTACTAGTGCCCTCCACTAGTCTGAGCAAATGTCAGGAGGAGTATTGTGCAAAATCTCTTCATATTTATTCTCTACTGAAAGATTGATTTCTGGAACAGAGTAAGAGAAGAAGCAGATCCTGAATGTATAAAACAAGGTACAGGCTATAAATAATATAATACATTTGTTTACACAATGCTACTGTGTTACTTGATTAAACATATTTGTGGAAGGAAAAATACAACAATAGCAAAAGCAAATATAACAACAGCATTTCAGTTTAAAAGGGAAAAGAAGTTAAGAGGATACTAACAAGGATCAGCTGAACACGTAAAATAATAGTGGGAGAGTATGTCAGAAATACAATGGAAAAATATATTTGTTAAAAACTTTAATAACAGAGGAAACAAAGATAGTGAAGTGACAACATTTTTTAAAAGTTTATAAAGAACACCTGAGGCACTACAGATTGGTAAGTTTGACTTGTGTGAACCTGTAGAAACTACAATACATAATGAGGTAAATAGTGATATAGACAAAACTATTATCCTGGGAAAGACTGATACAGGTTCTTAAGGATCTTAAGGAATCTTAAGATTACTCCCCTCTGTAAAGGCTATTAAAGATTTTTGGAGAAGTCAAGAAGTGGATGGGTATTTTGTTAAATATTTTTATTTTTATGTCCTCAGCAAATCTGGTAATCAGAAATGTTTAAAGAATTTAATCACTGTCAGCTAAATGCACCTTTTCATGGACTAATAATGTAGTAAAATATCAAAGAACAAAATCAGTTCATCAGTTTTCTTACTAAGAGTTAATGGAAATGAGTTCTGTGATAGCCTGTCTTGGAAGTTGGGTTCTTCAGTGTATTATAAGTTGGCTGAAGATACAAAATAATTTAGAGGAGTCAAAACTGAGCTGACTGTGAAAAGCTGTAGTATATTCTCATGAAAATCTAAGTAGCTTATCTTACCGAAATTTAAACAGATCTGCAGTTACCACTGAGGCAGAGTTAACCTCCTGCAAGAGTGAGGGCTGTGTGGGGCTAGAAAGCGGATTTTCAGAAAAGGATCTGGGAGTATAGGTGGACAAGCTGAACATCAGCCAGCTATGCTCCCTGTTGGGAGATGCCAACAGCATTAGGATCTGCATTAGGAAGGGTGTTGTAACAGGTCGAGGCAGATAGTCCTTCCCCTTTATCCAACACTGGTGAGATTGCAGCCGGAGTGCTGTGTCCAGTCCAGGACAAGTATGAAATGAATGTAGTAGATCAATTCCAGCAGAGAGTCAATGAGATGGTCAGGCAGCCAGGGCATGTATCATATAAGAAGCTGAGATGTTTGGTTTTTTTTCAGCTTTGAGAGAGATTTCAGCGGAAAACATCTTGCTGTCTACAATTGTTTATTGGATGGGTATAAAGAAAATGAGGCCAGACTTCTCTGAGAGTTGCACTACAGAAGGACAAGAGGACGCAAACACTAGCTGAAATGTCTCAATATAAGAAAAATTTGTTTGTTTGTTTGTTTGTTTGTTTCACTATTAGGGGAATCAAACACAAAGAGGTATCTGAAAGAGTTGGTGGAATCTCTACCCTTGGAGACAGTCTGGACTTAATTGGACAAGGCAACATACTTGAATTGGATCTGCTTTGAACTGAAGGTTTTACTGGGTGGACTCTACAGTCTCCTTCCAACATATGTGATTCAATGATTCTATGATTCTTTGAAAGAATTACTGGTGTGTAGCCCCAGTACTAAACATATTTGTATTCTATTCTTAACATTTTATTTTAGTTCACTCTCACTGCTGGAGTGAATGAAACACATTTCTTTTTTCTTCCTTTCTTTCCTAAGTTTTTCTTTTGAGATGTGACAGAATGGGACAACATCTTTATTTTCTTTTCATCTACTTCTTAAGAATCTGAGTACCTCCAAAGTACTTCCCAACAAACTGTTTGACTCAGTTACAGAGCAGAAGTCTTCCCCAGCTAATGTATCTTATGTTATTATAGCAGGGAATAAAATCAGAAGATTTTGTTTCTGTGAAACAAAATAAAGCTCATGCTTCTATAACAAGGAACAGTTGGAATGTTTTCTCTATGATCAGTTGTCCAGGTTTAAGCTAGGATAGAGGTAATTTTCCTCCTAGTAGCTGGTAGGGTGCTATGTTTTGGGTTTAGGATGAGAAGAATGTTGATCACACATTGATGTTTTAATTGTTGCAGAGCAGTGCTTACACTAAGTCAAGGACTTTTCAGCGTCTTGCTCTGTCCTGCCGGCGGGCAAAATGGGGGTGCAGCAGGAGCTGGGAGGGGACAGACCCAGGACAGCTGACTCAAGCTGTCCAAAGTGGTATTCCATACCACCTGGTGTCATGCTAAACAGGCCTGGCCCCAGGGAGGCAGCAGACTTCCGTACGGGTAGGGTCAGGTCGACAAATAGGGCCCTCTGCTCCCCTGAGAAGGGAGTCGCCTACAACGATTACCCTTCTATCTTTCCTGGTGGAGGCAGTCTTGAGGCGTGGAGTCGACTTCCTCGTCCTAGGCATCCTCCTGGGTAGACTTTCTACCTCATCCTCACCCACCGGTCTCTCAAGCTCCAGGGCCTCAAATCTGTTGTGTAAGGGCACGTGGGAAGGTGGGGCTGGTGGGGGGGACATTGCCTGTGAGGTTGAGCAGAGACCTGTCTCCATTCCTCCTCAACTCCTAGGTCCCCTCCCTCAGCCCGACAGTGACAGGGCAGGGGGTCCATCCCCATTTGGGGTGTCTCACCCCGGTACCTCTCCTTCAGGCCTTGCAGGGCGTTGCTCCACTAGTCTATCTTCCACTTACACTCCCTGATGGCGCTCAACCTCTCCACCTCCTCCTAGAAGTGGAGTTTCCTACTATTTATTATGAAGTTTATATATATATGTATATATTTATATACATATTTATACATTTATATACATATGTATATATTTATATACATATATTTATGTATATATTTATACATTTATATATAAATGTATAAATATTTATATATTTATTTATATATATATACACACTATTTATCAAGTTTCCTACTATTTATTATGAAGCAGTACCTGTGACTTTGTATTAGTTTTATTTTAAGTTAGGCATGCTTATATAAAGTTTCATTCTTCTAAAAGAAAATTGTATCTTAACTCACCAACACTTCTGAATTTTGAAGCAGGTATCTTCTTTAAACTCCTCAATGTAACATGTCAATAATTTTGCTTGTTAGCTACTTCATGAATATCAGGTGAAGGGATACATAAAGTGTTAATCCAAAATGTTGTGCTGTTATATTCAAGAGATGTGACAAGCTGTGTTTTATACAGACAAAGTTGTAAAAGGCGGAATTCATTATCACTATTATTTAGTAACTGCAGGGGAGGTCTTATTCAGCAAACTTGTTATTATGGTTGCTAATTATTTGAGGCAATCATAGTTCATAACTTTTCATTTCAATGTAAAGTCTGAATGCATGGTCATTTATTCACCATCACTTTAGACCAGATTTGTTGATGACTGGAGAGACTTTGATATAGAGGCACGCACTTTTAAAAACATTTAAGTAATTTATTATAGCTAATATAATGCTAGTGGTGGCTACAATTAAATATATATATTTAAAATAGCTTGGAAGGCATTTAGAATTTTAGTAAAATAACTCTTTAAACATTCCCAGAATGCTTCCCCACTTAATAAATATTAAATCGGTTAAAGAGAGTGAGTACAGGTTTGAAGACCCCATCCTGTTCACAATCACTGAAGCTATTCTATTGTTCTTTAAGCTGTTAAATATTCAGCAGAACAAGAAGTGAAAGATGGATCTCTTGCTGGGTAAGTGCCTCCATCCTCACTCAAAATTCTTCTGGCATTCCTTGTTGCCCAGTTAAGGTTTAATTAATGCAATGATGGAGAGTTTTTAAGAAAAAATAGGAAGCATCTATATACTTCATGAAGCAGACAAATTGTTTAAATCTCTTCTGACAGCTGCCTGCTGAATCTAATTTTGGGCATTCATTCTTCTAGCAGGATGCTAGGTAAAAAATGACACCCTCCAGTTATTCTCCTTTGCAACACAGGGTTGGATAAATATGTAGAGCAGAAGATAGTTCTTGGGTGAGAACTCTAAATGAAATCCCAAATACATTAAGACTTATGGTGCTGGTTTCCTTAAACCACAACCTTTACCAAGTATTTTTATGCAATAAGTTTCTACCCTTTTTTAATATGCAGGGTGGGGTGGGGTGGTGGTGTCTTGCTGTTGTTTGTTTACTTGTTTTGTAGAAATGATTTATAGTTGCCACATCCTCTCTTGCACTGCATAAAACCCTTGAATTACTGACTTGAAACTTCAGTCCCTGAGTCAGCAAGGTGCATATCACTCAAATCTGAAAAAGAAATACAAACATTGTGACAGTTACAACCACAACATCTATGAATTACACACCCCACTTTATCAGTAAATGTCATAATGCATAGTTGGGCAGATAAATTGGCCTTTGGCTGAAGGAGGCATAAACGCATATATGGAATTTCTCAACTTCTAGTATATTAGAACACCTACACATAGAAAACCAAACCAAACCAACCAACCAACCAACCAAAAAAAAATTAGTATGTAGGCATATGTAGAATTTTTCCTTTCCCTGTTTTTGATGCTTTATCTCAGGGGTAAAGTTTGGTTACCTTTAAACTAAATTAAAAGCCATATTTGGAGGCAATTGGAGACAGCCAACATGGCTTCATTAACAAATTGTGCCTGACAAAACTGACTTTTTACAACAGGGCTACAGCATTGGTGTATAAGGGAAGAGCAGCTGACGTCACCTACCTGGACTTGTGCAAAACACTGACACAGTCATGCCTGACATCCTTGTCTCTAAATTGGAGAGGCATAGATTTGATGGATGGGTAAGGATGGATAAGATTTGGTGGATAAGGAATTGACTAGATGGCTGCACTCAAAGAGTCTAGGTGGAGACCAGTGACAAGTAGTATTCCTCAGGATTTGGTATCAGGACTGGCACTATTTAACATCTTCGTCAGTGATATAGACAGTAGGATTGATTGCACGCTCAACAAATTTGCTGATGACACCAAGCTGTGTGCTGCAGCCAACACACTAGAGGAACACCATCCAGAGGGACCTGGACAAGCTTGAGAGGTGGGCCCATGTGAACCTTATGAGGTTCAACAAGGCCAAGTGCAAGGTCCTGCACCTGGGTGAGGGCAATCCCAAGCAGAAACACAGACTGAGTGGAGATTGGAACCAGCCCTAAGAAGAAGGACTTGGGGATGTTGGTTGATGAAAAACTCAACATGACCTGACAATGTGTGCTTACAGCCCAGAAAGCCAACCATATATTGGGCTATATCAAAAGAAGTATGACCAGCAGGTTGAGGAATTGATTCTCCCCCCTCTACTCCACTGTCATGAAACCCACCTGGAATACTGCATTCAGCTTTGGGGCCTGCAGCCCCAGGAGAGGGAAGGACATAGACCTTTAAATGTAGTGAGTCCATAGATGTAGTGATTCCAGAGGAGGACCACGAAGATGATGAGAGGGCTGGAGCACCTCTCCTACGAAGACAGGCTGAGGGAGCTGGGGTTGTTTTACCTGGAGAAAAGAAGGCTCCAGATCTTATATCAGACTTCCAGTACCTAAAACAGGCCTACATGAAAGATGGAGAGGTTAGAAAACAGTACATGAGTTTGAAATTTTCTTTATCTTGAAAGAAGCCTCAATAATAAATTGTTGTATTTTTCAGAACTCAAAAAAAGTTCAAACTCTCAGTGAAGATAAATATCTCAGGTATCTGCCCAAAGACATATATCAGGTTGCCAGAGATAAATGGTGTTTTGTTTTGCTTTTTGTTGCTGGCATTCCTGTAGGGATAGAGTCAGTTATTTCCAAGTCCAAAGAAAAATCATTTCAGTTTTCCTGAAAACACAGCAAAAAATCTAAAGCATCAGAATCAAGTAAAGAAGTATGTTTTTCCCATTCTTGTCGGGTTTATAGGATTTCAGCTTTTTTTTTTTTTTTTTCATTTTTATCAGAAATGAATGGTTAAGAAATAGGTACAACTTTTTTTTTTTTTACTTTGTTCAGAAATATCGAAAACTTTACAAGTGATTTGTTAATGACCTCTGGCACATCCTCTTTGGTTAAGATTGTTCTACACGGTTTCTGAATTTAGATATGTCAAGGTAAGTTAAAAATGTACCATGACCTTTATTCTCCACAGACAGGCAGAAGTTTGACAACTCTTACGCAATGCAAATTTTCTTTTGCTGAAAGAGTGGATGACTTAATATTTTTCAGATTTTCCCAGGGGCTCTCAGCAATCTTTTCAGGCACTATTTTGGGAAGGAAGTAATTTTCCCCAAATAATCCAGATCTTGTATCCAGGACATTACCTTCTTCAAAGTTATAACCAATTTATTTATAAAAATTACTGACTTCCCTGCCCCAGTGAATAGGACTGTCTTCAGACTTAGTTTAGACTATTTTGAACACAATGCTATTCTGATTGCAATTATATAAAAAATAAAAATAAAAATAAAAATAAAAATAAAAATAAATAAAATAAAATAAAATAAAATAAAAGTAATGCTAAGGGATAAGTTTGTGATTTGATCTATAAAAGTATAAGGTAACCTCACGATATCCTCTATGAGCTAGTGATAAAGGAAAGCAGTGTCTGGTGTGTGCGCAACTATGGTGCACTTCACCATCCCATGGTTCTTAGCTGTGGCTGAGGGTAGAAGTCTTTAACTCTCAGTCTCAGAGAGCCTACAGGGTTAAGCAGACATAAGCTAGAGAAGCTCCATAGACATTAGCTCTCTGTAAACAAACAAACAAACAAAAACAGCAACAAAACCCACATTATTTTAAAGCACTTTTACAACCCAAAAGGGTAGGTTGCTGTACTGTGGCTCCTGAGTCATATGTATTAATCATTCCAGGTGAATATAATCCCTGTTTTCTGCTCGCTTTGCTATGGCATTAGCACAACATGTTTAACATGACAGAGCAAATTCTCTGTGGACTGGAGAAAAGTCTGATTTTTGAAAATGGGATGTATCTGTTTAGTCACTAAACACCTACAATGGAAGAAGGCACAAAGGGAGATAGACACAGGACCTGTGCTCATGATGCCCAGGGAAGAACGCAGGGATTGACCACAGGTGTTGTAAAGAAAGATGCATTTACCTGAACACAAAGAGGACCAGAGTGAGGCCTTTTTAGATAAATTGCTGTATTAGCTGAGTGGATCAGCTGGTTGTATAAATGGCCTTCCCCAAGTTAATGAAAAAGTGTGAAAGTCTTCCTGATCTAACCAGACCAGCAGGACGAAAATGTGTATGTGGCTCAATTCAGCACACACTATAAAATCTGAGCAACCAACAAAATGAACCTTGAAGAGAGAAACAGGCTTGAGCTGACTTCAACCTACATAATCGTTCCCAGCCATAAACGACACGCAGTATTTTGATGGTGAGTATATACAGACTGGTAATGGAAATCATGTCACGTTCGTACTGTGATCCAACAGTATATTAAAAGTGGTGTATTGTGCTTGTGATGTGATTTCAGTACATTGCTGTGTCTAGTAATTTTGGTTTGCTTTTTGAAAATAACAAACCATTTGGTTGTTTAAAAAGAAGAGATCAATTGTTAAACAGTGTTTTAGTAAGAGTATAATTCAGGTTAATGGGTTTAGTCCAAAATAGGTCACTTAGGGGAAAAATTCTGACAAACAAAAAATGCTTTCAACAAAAGAAGGCTGCTCTTTGCAAATGTCAGAACTAAACATTATAATAGTGTTTTATGAAAATTAAAAAGGTTATATTAGAAATATTAATAGTTTTAAACAGACTAGTTCTTCCTAAAACACTGTTTAGGCAGCAAGGTGTTTCCCTTCTGCTTCCTCTCCCAGCCCTCTGTCATCTGAGTTTGTTTTATAAACAATCTAGTCAATGTGGTACTAAGAAAAAAAAAAAAAAAAGTTATAGCTGAAAGTACTTTGTATACACAAGCTGTTGTTAGCATTTGTGAAGCACATTTATTTTTTGTGGCTTAAAGTAAAGCTCTTTCCATCACTAGTACAGAGGTTTTATTCTGAGTAATTGGCTCCAGTCATACTGTTTCATAATTACCCAAATTTTACATCTATGTTATTTTCTCTTCCACCAATACCTAAATGTCAAAACTGATATTGGTTACTGTCTCTACTGTTTTCAGAGAAGACAGCTCCATTTAATCATGTGTCCCTAGGAGGAGAGGTCTTTTTAGAAGTACTGAACAGAAAGACAAATAAATAAATAAATAAGTGAAAAGATATACATCTTCCCAGGTAGAAGCCACAGGATCTTACTCTTCAGGCATATGAATCAGCAAGATCCTACTTTTCCATCTCTTTCCATTGAACTTTTCGTTATGATCTCAGGGTATGTCATCACATTAATGAAATACAGCTGACATGCAAACCTCTGTGCAGCAGGCACTCTCGCATTCCTAAAATTCTCTAAATTAAATATATGCAAAAGTAAAGAAGATGCTTGATGTTTCAGAAATAAGAAAGATTTGCAGGAAATAATCACAGAAAATCTTCTCAGATTCATGGGGTGCAAATAATATGTAGCTGTCAGGTTTCAAATGGTTATCACTGTTAGCTAGAACGTCATTATCTTTCCTATTGTGATGACTCTTTGTGTCTTAAGCAAATTGTCTTTTTCATACTTTTATGTCCATATGAAGTGTTGCAGTCACTAGCAGAATGACAAATCTATAATTATAAAATACTATACATATTTTAGAAGTTGCCTTGTGATTTATGTAGAGGCTACTTATAAAAGAACATGAAACGTTGAAGGTGAAGACAAAGAATCTCTGACAGTAAATCAGCATTTCAAAACATATATGTGAAAAAAGTCACTCAGATCAGTTGCTGTATTTAGTGATATGAGTCTTCTGCACCTTTGTTTCTAGCTTCTCTGATGATTGTGTCAGAAATCTTGCTATGTGTAAAATTAAGAAATGCAGGCAACTGACAGAAACAGAAATTTTGAAAAGTTGGAGAATAGAAAAGAGACTTATATCTTCATCTGTGAAGGGGCAATTTGTGGGAATAAGATAAAAAGGAGGATTTTCCTCTATTCTCTTACTTCCCACATCGTTTCTCAATTAAATTCTTAAATAAAATAAAATGTTTTGAAAATAAATTTTACGTTTCTTGGGGAAAAACTATATATTTAGAATGAAAGTAAAAACTTAAACTCTTTTCATTCAAATTTGTCAATGCATATTTTTCAGTGTAAATTGGCAAACTTTTTAGTGTAGATGTTAAAAGAATTCAAGCTGTTAAAACACATATAAATTAATTTTTATGTTTTTCAGAAAATATAAATAGAACTGATGTTCAGAGTTTAAAATGGCATGAGTTCTAGAATTCTTTACAGTATTGAATACTAGGGAGAAATTATGAAGAGTATATAGTGTAGAGTTATGAAATATAGCAGGAACTTTTAGTTGTTCCTAAAAATGCTTAAGACTGTAGTGATCTTTTCAAACTTGTCTGACTTTTCTAGATGGAACATTTTATGAATATGATGTATTATTCCTTTCAGATAGTTGGTCAAAAAATCAGAATTTTCAGACTTGAAGCCATTCTCCTTATTGTTTTATATAATTGCTAATTATGTCTACCTTTCATGAAGAGTAATGTCCTTATATGTTTCCTGAATTACAGCTACTGAGTTCTGTAAAGACATGGTCACTGCTATGAAATGGAGAATACACTTAAAAGCATACAATAAGTGCCCAACACCATTCTTCATAGAATCACAGAATGGTCTGGGTTGGAAGGGACCTTAAAATGCATCTAGTTCCAACCCCCTGCCAGGGGCAGGGACACCTATCACTAGACCAGGTTGCCCAAAGCCCCATCCAACCTGGCCTTGAACACTTCCAGGGATGGGGTATCCACAGCTTCTCTGGGCAACATGTTCCAGTGCCTCACTACCCTCAGAGCAAAGAATTTCTTCCTTGTATCTAACCTTATCTACACTCTTTTAGTTTGAAGACATTACTCCATGTCCTATAACTACACACCTTGACAAACAGTCTCTCCCAAGCTTTCCTGTAGGTCCCATTTAGGTACTGGAAGGCTGCTATATGATCTCCCCAGAGCCTACTCTTCTCCAGGCTGAACTGCCCTGGGAGAGGTGCTCCAATCCCTTGATCATTTTTGTGGCCCTCCTCGGGACTCGTTCTAATACTTCCACGTCCTTCTTGTGCTGGGAAATACTTCCATGTCCTTCTCATGCTGTGGGAAGCACACTCATTCTTCACTTAATATTTTTTGTAAAACCTGGAAATGCACGTGCTCACTTTTAAATTGTTTGCTTCATTCTATATTCACAGTGAATTGCATTTGTATTATAATATACAATGAGATTCCCAAGCCCTGTTGACCTCAAGAAATTTACAATGGCTGGGTGGAGAATAAAGATGGTTAAAGTATGAAGGAGCATAAAGAAGTTCCCCAGGCATCTGGTTACAAGATGGACAAGCACAGAAAAAAAAAAAAAAAATCCTGTGTCTCTCTTTTAAAGACTGTGATCATAAGCAATATGGTGACAAGAAACAGAATGACAAGAAGATGGTCTTTACATCTGAAACATTAAAATTATCATTATATCTCAAGCAATTTAGCAATCAATCTCAATACTTCTAGAGCTAGAAGTATTTCAGGTTGGGATAGGTTTCAGTTGTGGGAATGCAGGATCTATTTCACTCCTGAAGTATTATTCCTTTTGCACTAGAGTAAAGTAGGATTATAGTTCTCACCTACATAATTATTTTTATCTGTTCTCTATGGTTCCTTTAAAGAGAAAATTAGCTGCAATAAATATGGCTATTAATGAAAGTATTGGATACAACTGGTGCATGAATTCACACACAAATTAAACTCTTAATAAGAAGTCACATTCCTAAGAGTAAATGGGTCTTCTTGGTGGCGTAATAGCAGCACAATAATGCACAGAAAATAGCTTCTGGTCCAGAAGGATTTGTAATATAGAAAACATCTTTGCAAATTACAAGTGTTTTCTTTGCACCACAGTTTCCCAGGGTATGGTCACAGTAGTGGCTCTGACAGATTCCTGTTTTATTCCTCTACTTGTGACAATAATAATAATAATAAATATTTTTACCAGGAAGTCCCTATTTTGTAAAATTAACTGAAGCAAGGATTATTTATTTTCTTACATTATGACCCAGTTCTGAGAACAAAAGTAAGTGTTTCTCAACAACTAGTCAAGTAAATTTATAAACTATGCAATTTCAATCATAATCAATTAGCTGATTTCTACCGGCTGTGGGACTACCACAGATTCCTTCTCTTTGTCTTTTGATCTGAGTTTGTTTTTCTTTGTTCAAACATTCCTGAAATTTGTCATAGTGTATTTTCTAGTACTTCAATATCTTTAATGTCTTAGAACACTTAGTTCTATTTTCACTGTGAATTGCTTTTTTACTTTGTATGTAGTGAATTAAACCAAACTTTTTTTTTGTATTCAAAATTCATTTTTACAGATATAACCAAATTAAGCAGTAAATATACTTAACTGTTATTTCCTAAGCAAAATCATTAAGCATTTTTTCTACTTTATTTTCTACTTACTACTTTTTTTATTATTTTTTCTACTGTATTTATTTATTTACTATTATGCTAGAAGTGGGTCATTAATACATTGTACTTAAAAACAAAGAAAGTGATCCATCTACTAAGGGCTTATGGATAGGTGTATACAGATAAATTTAGGCACATACAGAACATTTCATAGAATCACAGAACGGCTTAGGTTGGAAGGGACCTTTAAGGTCCCTTGTAACTGGATCATCTAACTCCAAACCCCCTGCAATAGGGTTGTGGATTGGACTGTATTGCTGCAGTTACTGTGGTGAGTGAAAAACTAACAGACTTGCAAAATAAATGTCCATAGGTTTTTTTTTGTTTTGTTTCTTTGTTTTGTTGTTGTTTGTTTGTTCTTCCTTTGCCATTAAATTACCATAGACTTCATAGTGTTTATTGCTTGGAATAACAGCTTCCAAAGGAAATATTACTTCTGTAAGTATTCTAATGGAAAGAATGCAATTTACTATTCTGCTTTCCATGTCAGGACTAGGAATAAACTTCCACCTAATGTGTTTTTCAGAGCAGTATTACAAAGTCAACATTAATAACAAAATGGAAGGCCTCAGATATGTATTTGGGTATGTGAATTTCTTTTTCTGTTTGCATTTTAATAGAAAAATACTTAACAGCTGCCCTCAACCTGTCTGGTAAAATGCATGAAGACCAGTCAAGTGCCATTCTCTGAGATGTATGAACACTTACTTTACTCGTCTGAAGGACACTGGCCTTAGCATCAAGTCACAAATATCATTTTAACCAACAAAAGTCATACCAAATTAAAAATAGTTTTCCTGTTAACTTGTAAGCTAAAAACTCACCCAATGAAACAGAAAATTAATGTGTTTGTTCTGAGAAAAGTATTGTCTGAATATCAATTTGCATAATTGATTTCTTCCTTAAAAGGTCTATAGGGACACCTTGTGGATTTGAATCTATCCAAACTGTTTGCTTGCTAATGGTATTATTTACAAGGTAGTCCTTCCAGTAGTCTCATGGAAAAATATTCTAACTTCTTATAAAAAGGGGAGATAAAGCATACACAGATGGCTTTCTGCCATGTGCTTTCATAAACCAGTGTTATACATTAAAAGCTCAGAGATTAGAAAAAGAGAAATTGGAATCTAAATACAGAAGTTTGTTTTGAGGAAGGGAAAAATGTCCTTTCTGGCTAACAACAGTCCAAACACAACCATGAAATGAGTTTACTAAGACATCAGATTTTTACTGCGTGATGAATGAGATGAATTTGAATTGTAGTTTAGGCTTGTGAGGGTACATTAGGATATTGAGAGTCTGAAGAGTTTAATTGATTTTTATTGAATATATAATTTCTATTAGGTCTGGTGAGGTTTTTAAGTAAATACTGGCAAAAAGATATGCCTCCATTTCCATATGTAAAATGTAATTAGAGCACTGTCCAACCAAGTCTTATAGAAGCGTGGTATATATAAGAATACATATACCACACACATACCACTTATGTATATATAAATGACATACACACACACATATATAACAGTAAAAGTGAAACTACCATTTATGGTAATTGGTTTATATAGGTATTTATAATAAACAGAAATAATTTCTAATCCTCACCATTTTCTGAGCAAAAGCCTTGGTACTTATAGAAAGTTCTTCCTCAGAACCTTCTGGACACTTTCATTATCAAAGTGCCATAGAGATTTTCCTATTATTAATTTTTTGCAAATGTCAATACACACCCAACATTTAAAGAAAAACCATTGCAAAGTGATGTATGATTTAAGCTACTGACAAAGTCTATTTGTTATGCCAAGAATGTTGTGGTTTAACTGAGCTGACAGCTAAGCACCACACCATCCCCCCACCCTCTCTGGGATGGGGGACAGAATCAGAAAAAAATGAAGACTGTGGGTTGAGATAAAGACAGTTTACTAGGACAGAAAAGAAAGAAAAATAATAATAGTAATTATAATAGTACTACTACTAATAATGTGTACAAAACAAGTGATGCACTATGCAATTGCTCACCACCGCTGACCGATGCCCAGCCTATCCCCAACCAGCCTGTCCCCCCATCCTCCCCGTATTAATTTTTCAGCATAACGTCAGATGGTATGGAATACCCTTTTGGCCAGTTTGGGTCAGCTGTCCTGAGTCTGTCCCCTCCCAGCTCCTGCTGCACCCCGAGCCTGGCCTCTGGTAGGACAGTGTGAGAAGTTGAAAAGTCCTTGGCTTAGTGTAAGCACTGCTCTGTGTACTTACATCAGTGTGTTATCAACATTATTCTCATCCTAAATACCAAACACAGCACCATGGCAGCTACTAGGAGGAAAAATAACTCTATCCTAGCTGAAATCAGGACAGGTTAAATAGAGGTTTCCTCAGTATTGTTTCTGATTACCTATGAATTCTTTAAAATTAATAATGCTTATTTGGTGATCAAGATGACTGATGACATAACTAACTTTCATCTCCGGTATTGGGTCATTAGTTAATATTTGCAAATTATTTTGAAAAAGTGAAACGTCAATTGTGTACTGTACAGTACAAAACTTGAAATTTCACTGGTAGTTCTTATGACAGAACAATTCACAAATTCCTTATAATTATTCCCCATCATCTATATTATCAGTTGTTCCTCAGTTCCCAAACTTGCATGGAATACTGTAGCTACCCAACTGTATTGAAGGCATGGATGTAAGAGAGAAAACTGTTGCCAAATAACATCAGGGTAGAGACCTATATGCAAACAGGTGCTCTGGAAGCTTGATAAGCAAGATTATGAAAAGAATTATAGCATTTGTTTTTTCTTGATGGTTATTACTGATTTTGTCAAGAATAATAGAAAGGGAGAAAAATGACTAAGTCTTTATTTAGATGAAGAAATACATGATTCTTGGCAGATGACAACTGTGCTTTTCTTCAGTATGGGCTTGTGTATGTACACTCACTTGCAAAATAGATCAGAATTGACATAAATTTCCAAACTGATATAGACATCCCATATAATCTCCAACAATATTCATCTACTCTTAAAGTGTTGTCATTCACATGGCAGATTGTCAGCTACAAGGTTCTTGAAAAGTTCTAACCTGTTTGCTGCACAAGCAGGCAAGTTATTTAAGGCCCAGTGGTTATGCAGTGAGATATTGTTATCCATCATCCAACCATGTGCAGTTCAACTAGAGAAAGCACAGTTTAGAACAGTCTTTTTCTCCTGTTTTTCAAAATCTTTTTATGATTTAGTATATTAGATTATGTAAAACCATTTTTGAAGTGCTTAAAGCTTCTTAGGCTCTGAAAAGTGAACATATGAACACACTTCTGGGTTCACTCAGTACATTCAAAAGTCAAGGCATTGGTAAATTAAGTGATGCTACACTGAGGTAATTTCTTCTTTCTTTCTTTCTTTATTTTTTTTTCAGTTCATCCACTGTTCAGTTCTGGACCACCTTTGCAATTATTCACAGAGTAAAAGTTTCTCAAAAAAAAAAAAAAGAAAGAAAATACAGATTCTACATTTCTTTTTGTTCTCTGTTTCCTTTACAGAATCCTAAAAAGAAGTACATATTTTCCAAATATATAAATGTGGTTGTTACCAATTAGTATGTAGTACTGACATGTACTTCACAGTTTATAAACCCATCTGGTGCTGATAGAAATATGTGGTTGTTTTTTTTCTTTTTTTTCAGTATCGTCTAACTAAGTATCTAAACAATGTCATTTTACAAAACATGGAGAACCCAAAGATGTGAAAATTTAAAGTCTCTGCAGAAAAAATAGTGATTTATTTATTTTCAAAGCTGAAAGACAAATTATCCAGTTCAGCCTTTAAGGTACTTATTGGAATTGAACGTGTAGGAGATAGAATATCTGATGCTCCAAATGTAATTTGAATCTTACATTTCCTGAGAAACTGAAAAACAAAACCAAGCCAAAACCTTAAATATATGTTCTATTAATAATCATCTAGCCTCTTGCTTTAAGTAGGGTTTGCATTGATCCCATGAGTTCATTCTTTTTCCTCAGTAATTAAAACAAAGTATCTCTTTTATGTATGTTTCTTAAAAGTTACGTCAATGGAGCAGTTTATTTTGAAGTCTAGGTGCCTCCTGTTGCTATATGAAATTATTCTTGAGCATCAAAGCTTAAAAACCAAAACAAACAAAAAAACTTCCAAACATTCAAGCACAATAAATGCAGAGACATTTTTTTTACCAGTTTGTCTATTCTGAATATTAGCCAAATTAACTTATAAGTCTGAAAAGAAAAAAAAAAAAACAAACAACAGGTGTCAATGCAAAGCAATTTGAAGTGACAACATATCACTCTAAATCACAAGCACAGTACAAGGTGCTACAATTTGTAAATCCAAGGTAGGTCTAACTCTTCTTTTTGTAGCCACAATATGTTGTTGTTGTTTGGTGGTGGTGGGGCTTTTTTGTTTGTTTTTTTGTTTTTTTTGGGGGGGGGGCATAAGGAGAGATTTAATCAAGGAAAATCAAACTGTGACCCAAACAATTAACTTAGCAAGGATAAAATAAAAGTGATTTTATTATACTTGTATGCATACTTTCAAAAACTCTTTTGTAATTTCCACTTCATTCTGTAAGAGAAAAGATAGCTTTAAAAGTTACAGCTACTCCTAGGTTATAGCGGTTCTCAGAAGTTGAATAACTCCATGTTAGTACAAAAACAACAACAACAAAATGTAAAGGCAGTTAAACCCATAAATACAGTTGGTATTTTCACAAAAACAATAACTTGCAAAGAATGTTAAATCATAGCACTCTGTATTATTTTAATGCAATTTTGAGTTAACAGAACTGTAATTCTATTGTTTATTTTATCTCTTTTTCTTTTTACGCATTTTGGTGGCATCCTGAGGATTAGGAAAATAGGTAACAGTTTTGTGTTCATATCTCATGTTCCTGGCAATTACATCAAAGATAATTTATTGAATTTTGGCAATTGAATTCCATAAATATATGAATTCTGAAAAAATAAACATGACAAAATGAATTTGTAAAAAAATAAAATAAAACAATATAATTAAAATAAAATAATGAGGAGAGGAGAGAAGAGAAGGCTTAATTTCTCTTTTGGGGGCTAGAACTGGATGATCCTTGAGGCCTACATATATTAGGTCTACATAACTATGTATATTGAGACCATTTTTCCTAAAGCGTGGCTGAACATCTCTTGATGATGGGAAATAGAGAATAATCATTTTCTCCCTTTGCATCCATGTGCCATTTGTTTTGTTTTTTCTTTCTTTCTATGCCTGTAGCAGACTTTCATTATAATGTCTCTGGTCTCTGCCTTCCCTTTAATCCAGACAAAAGCTCTCAGTCAGCTCCTCATCTGTCTCCAGGTGGAGCTCCATGCATTGAAGCTGGTCATTGACATACCAGGCAACTCTCCCCCCTCAACTCTTCTGCCCGTCCTTCTAAAAAATCTTTATCCTTCCATTCCAACACTCCAGTCAGAAGAGCTAACCCACCATATCTCTATAATACCAATGAGATCATGGCCCTTCAGGCATATGTACATCTCTAACTCCTCTTCTTTATTCCTCATGCTACGTGCGTTAGCATAGATACATTTGAGTTGGGTCCCCAGTGAAGCTGACTGACTGGCTGGAGTGGTTGGATTTTTTTGTGCTGCTCTTCTAGTGATCTCCTGCTGACCTTTCATTTTCATTTTTCTCCGAAAGGTAGTTAAGTCCTGAAGTAACTGATCCTTAAAGTTGTCTTGTTTATCAGGCAACTTTCTCCTCCCCTTGTGATAAATGTTCTCTGTGGAGTAAAAAAGACCTCAAGGTTTACTGATTTAGAGAAGATGTAAACATGAACATGCTTCTGTAGCCCAGTAGAACTCTCAAGAGTATATACTTGAACAAATTACTGATTAGTATGCTCGCATGGGTTATGCTCCCTGCCTTAGTAGTGCTCATGTATTTTACATAACTCATTAAGAAAAATTAAGGAGCAGCCCTAGTAACAGGGATCAGAATCCGATTTCATCACATTTATGTGAACAGCCTACATAGTAGGCTATAGATTCACTTTCTCATTGCTGCCCTGTAATTATTATTGAAACCTTCTCTACGCACTGGTAGTGGAGAGTGGAGATCGGCTGAAGTTCAGAACAGCTGATGATTATTCCTTAGCAATTCAAGCGTTTGAGTGTCTTTTAGTTGAAGGTGATAAATAAGCTCCCTTTCTGAGCAGATGTATACCTCCTGGAGCTTACAAAATTATATAGCTCCTTTTACATGTTCAGTAATGCCATATTCAGGCAAACAAACTTTGAAGGCTCTCTACACTTTATACATTGCTCCTTAAGCTTTTATCCAACAACACTCAAAACATCAAAATTTTTGCCTTCAGCTATAGCAACACAGTTCCTGTATAAATCCAACAAATTTTCTAGATAGTTCTAGATTTACCATAACGCATAATGCTAGATTTAATTTAAACAAATACTGATAATGCCAAAATGTAGCTATGAAGCTATGCATTGTAAGGAAGTGATAGACAGTCTTTCAAAAAATATATATAATTTTAAATATGTTTTTAATTTACATCAGTAACTATGTAATTGGCTAAACATAAATATTTTGAAAACGCATATAATTTATTTGAATGACAGTAATGGTTTCTTTGGAATCAACTTACTCAAGTGAATCAATATGTACACTGAATACATACCTAATTTGGAAACTATTTAAGTAACTGGTGAAATTAAATAGCTGCATGTATACACGCCAGCTGCACAAGAGGAGACTTTTAAAACTGTAGTAAACACCCTACTAAGAAGAAGTACTGTTTTCTGTAGTATGTTTTTATGGTTCTGTGCCTAGAATGCTTTTGAAAACTTATTCTTCTTTTTCCTGTTTGGATTAATAACTCAGCTGTCGAAAACTGAAGAGGTTAAAAGAGGTGTGTAGAAGGGGAACCAAGACTCCTAGTTGTCGGAAAAATGCTAGTAACATATGTTAATTAATCTGTTTTTAATTTGCTCCCACACCAATCAACATATGGAGGATGTGGTTCAGAAGAAATAAGAATCAAACAGTACACAGAAAATATATTCATCCCATCTCAGTCTAATCTTGTATGCAGCGTTACGGAAGGACTATGTCCTTACTAGATTTTAAAGAAAAGACCGTATGTATCAGTTCAACAAGGATATTTTGAATTTGTAAATAATGTTACACAAAAGAAGGAATTAATTACAATTATGAATTACAATTCACTTTGTTGATACAATGCTACTTATTTATTTATGCTTGACCTTTAACATGGTTAATCTAGGTGGTGGTTTATTTTTTTTTTTTTTGTATCAGAAAAAGTATTGGATCCAGGAGAAAGATCACTCTGGTATATATTTTATTTGAAATTTTGAGTAGTGGATTTGCAGAGCTTGTAATAATGATGTAAAAAGAAAGCTCCCACAAATGACAAGAGATATAATCTCTAGCCCTGTGTGAGCAATCAACAAACTCCTACAATGGAAGAAGACTGAGAGCTGACAGGCAAGGAGGATGTGTTCATGTAACTCAGAAAAGAATGTGGGAAGTGACCACAGTTATCATAACGGAAGTTAAATTTCTCTCAACACAAAAGGGTTGCCTTGGTTGTACATAAATGTCTGTATCAGTTGAGTGGGTCAACTGATCACATAAACAGCCTTCCTAACATAATCAATCACCCACCTGACCCGGCCAACTGAGAGTATAAAAATCAATCAACTTTACTTACTTTCAATCCTCCTTATTTTCCATGTATCTTAGCATAGTTTCCAGGAGGATCTGCTCCATGATCTTGCCAGGCACAGAGGTGAGAATGACTGGCCTATAGTTCCCTGGGTCTTTTTTTTTTTTTTTTTTTTCCTTTTTAAAAATGGGGGTTATATTTCCTCTATTACAGTCAGTAGGAACTTCCCTGGTCTGCCACGACTTCTCAAATATGATGGAGAGTGGCTTAGTAACTCCATCTACTATTTCCCTGAGGACCCATAGATGCATCTCATACAGTTCCATGGACTTGTGCACCCTTAGGTTCCTTAGATGGTCTCAGACCTAATCTTCTACTGTTGGTGGGTCTTCATTCTCTCAGTCCCTGCCTTTGCCTTCTGAGGCTTGAGCTATGTGGGTAGAGCTCTTGCTGGTGAAGACTGAGGCAAGAAAGTCATTGAGTACCTTTGCCTCCTCCACATCCTAGGTAACCAGGTCTCCCATTTCATTCTGGACAGGACCCATAATTTCCCTACGGTTTCTTTTGTCACCAACTTACTTATAGAAGCTTTTCTTGCTGCTTTTGATGTCCCTGGCCAAATTTAATTCTAATAGGGCTTTAGCTTTCCTAAAGCTGATCCCTGGCTGCTTGGACAATTTTCTTTGTATTCCTAACTATTCTTGCTTCCACACTCTCTAGACCTCCTTTTCATGCATGAGTTTGGACAGAAGTTCCTTGTTCGTCCATGTAGGTCTCCTGATGTTTTTGCCTGACTTCCTCTCTACTGGCATGCATTGCTCCTGAGTTTGGAGGGGATGATCTTTAAATATTAACCAGCTTTCTTGAGCCCCACTTCCCTCCAGGACTTTGTCCTGTGGTACTCTACCAAGAAGATACCTGAAGAGGCCACAGTCTGCTCTCCCAAAGTCCAGAGTAGTGAGCTTGCTGTGCACCCTCCTCATTGTACTCAGGATCCCAAAGTGCATCATTTCATGTTTACTGCAGCCAAGGCTGCCCTTGAGCTTCACTTGCCCCACTAGCCCCTCCTTGTTGGTGAGAATGAGGTCCAGCATAGCACCTCTCCTTGTCAGTTCCTTTATCACTTGGAGAAAGAAGTTATCATCAATGCATTCTAGGAACCTCCTGGATTGCCTATGCCCTGTTGTGCTGTCACTGTAACAGATACTGGGGTGGTTGAAGTCCCCCATGAGGACCAGGGCTTGTGAACGTGAGGCTGACCCTACCTGGTCTAGTGATAGGTGTCCCTGCCAATGGCAGGGGCATTGGAACTAGATGATTCTTAATAGTTCCTTCCAACCCAAACTATTCTATGATGCTATGATCACTGCTGCTGACATCAAACTGGGAGGAGTGAGATGGATTGAGGTTCCCTTCCCTTGGCAACTTTAGTTTAAAGCCCTCTTCACCTGCTTGGCTAGCCTGTGACCAAAGATGCTCTTCTTGTTCTCTGACAGGTGGACCCCATCAGTTCCCAGCAGACTAGGTTTCTCAAAGTGAGTCCCATGGTCTTAAGTAGACGAACTCTCCTGGCTGTAGCACCAGCCCTGTAATCATTTGTTGATTTGTCAGGTACAACTAGCTCTTTCAAAGCCCTTCCCTTCAACCTGAAGGACTGATGAAAAACTACATGTGCTCCAGAGTCCCTTACTGCTGCTCCCAGGGCTCTGTAATCCTTCTTGATACTCCTCAGAGTGGTTCTGGCTGTATCACTGGTGACCACATGAAATAGCAATAGTGGGTAATAATGGATAGTATGAGGTTTGGTAGTCTCTCAGTGACATCCCTAATACGAGTCCCTGGTAAGCAGCACACTTCTTTTGAGAGTGGGTCAGGTCAGCAAATGGGTGCCTCCATAGCACCCAGGTGGTGCTGTGCAACCCCTCCCCTTTTTTAATTGTGCTGTTTGTTATGCTCAGAGCAGATTGAGTTGCCTTACTCAGCTCTAACCTCTCTCCTGATGTGACAGGTCTTTACCCTTCAGTCCACAGAGCGGTGAAGTGGTTCTGCAGGGGCACCTCTAGATTCAGGGGAAGTCTCTTCCTTCTGCTGGTCTTTGCCATTGTAAGCTTCCATTCTTCTCTGTTATTGGCCCTCCTCCCTTCCGCATGTGCCAGTGGGAGAGTTTTTGCCTATTTGGCTGTGGGTTCCATGCAGACTGCACCTGGACCCAGCCATCTAACTCCTCCTCGGCTTCTCTGATGTTACACAGCCATATCACTGCCTGCTGCAACTCAGCCACCTGCTGCAGGAGGTCCTCCACCTGGGCACACCTTTTTCAGGCAGGTGTGCTGCCTGTCTCTGCCACAGGAGAAAGGACTAAACGCTTCCTTCAGTTTGAGGTCTGCACTGCAGCCCCTTCCTTCAGCAGCACCATCTGGGTGGAGGCATCAGCCAGTGCTGGGGTAGATGTTGCAAATCCCCCAGCTGGAGCTGCAGCCTTTGCTCTCAGATGAATGCCCACCATTCCAACCTTGAGGGTCAGGTAGGACCTGTGCAAATGGTCACAGAACAGTGCTCAGTTGCTGGGTTAAAGTGTACTTTGAGCATCCCACTCATCAAGGGGAATGTCCCTCCTTCGAAGGGGTACCCTTCCACACAAACTGCCATACCGTGCCCTGTTTGCCCACCCTGGTCCCTCATTCTCCTTAGGGGCTGTTTTCTGGGGCAGTTGGAGGAGGCCACCATTTCTCCTGGCCCCACCTCACACCTCATCAACCACTTTTGTGGGAGCTGCCTGGCCCTTGCAGGTCTCTGTGCTCCCACGGGGCTTTCCCAGCTCAAGAACCCCCTGTACGCTGCCACCCCCGTGGAATGCACCCACAATGGAGCTGATTGCCTTGGTGAGTGAGGTAGTATTTACCTTCCTCTTAAAAAATAATGGTAGATATTACATGCACAGTATTTTTTTCCATTAAATAGTTGTTGTGGTTTAACCCGGCTGGCAGCTAAACACCACACAGCCGTTCGCTCACCCTCCCCCCTCCCTCTCTGGGATGGGGGAGAGAAACGGGAAAGTGAAGCCTGTGAGTTGAGATAACGACAGTTTATTAAGACAGGAAAATAATAATAACAATAATAATAATAATAGTGATAATGGTAATAGTATTAACAATCATAATGTGTAAGAAAACAAGTGATGCACAATGCAATTGCTCACCACCCGCTGACCGATGCCCAGCCTATTCCCGAGCAGCCGGCCCCCCCACCCCGGCCAGCCACCCCTATATATTGTTTAGCATGACGTCAGATGGTATGGAATACCCCTTTGGCCAGTTTGGGTCAGCTGTCCTGGGTCTGTCCCCTCCCAGCTCCTGCTGCACCCCCAGCCTGCTCGCTGGCAGGACAGAGCGAGAAGCCGAAAAGTCCTTGGCCTGGTGTAAGCACTGCTCTGCAACAATTAAAACATCAGCATGTTATCAGCGCTCTTCTCATCCTAATCCAAAACATAGCACCCTACCAGCTACTATGAGCTACTTAACTCTGTCCTAACTGGAACCAGGAAAATAGTCTAATTTAGCAATTCATAAAAACATTAAATAGGTAGTTTTCTCTGTGACTTTTTATGATGAAATTTGAATTTCATCTTTAATTGCAACAATTAAAATTTCTATAGTCTGTTGTTTAAATTCATTTATCATTTTGAAATTTCCCTTTTCTTCAAAGTTGAAAAGAATTTACATGTTCAAAAATAAAACTATTTCACTAAAATATATAATAATACACCTTATTTTGAAAAGCTTTTTATTATTATTATTATTTTTTCAATTCACTGAAAATGATATCAACTTGTTCCAGTCAGCACTTTTATATTTATCCTTACAATTGAAGATGGAATTTAATATCAGTTATTTGTATTTTTTTCTTTCTTTGTGTGTGTGTGTGTGTGTTAAATCATACATATATATATATATATATATATATTTAATGTCTGTTTAAATGCATTTTAGCAAAACAATGGGGCAATTTACAGTCCTTAATTTGAGGCCATTAATTTAACTGCCCAGATTAGGATCTTAGTCTTTTAGGCTTTTCCAAAGGATGATTCCTAGCAAAAATGTAACTGAAATATTCAGGCTGCACTGCCGAACTAGTCAAACTTCCCTAATAATCCGTACAGCATACTCCTTAATAATAGTACTTTAACAATTAATACTTCTGGTGTAGTCCAGAAAACTGTGACTTAGTGCTTAGGGGAAACAAGAACTCCAAATCAACATGTGCTGGGACAATTCTCTACTTCATCATTCCTTCTCGGATAATTTTCTAGCAGCAGTACAAAGATAAAGGCTACCAGTCCACTCCAGACTGTCATCTATTGAATGATGAAAAAATGATAGTCTACATGGAAGAAGAAAAAATGTAAGAGAAAAGAAAACTAGATATTCTCAGATGAAACACAACTGAGAGACATGCCTATCTAGTGTTGACATGAAAGGTATGGCATCTTTGCTAGTAAGATCATCATTAAGCCTCCAGTTATCTGCATGTCTTTCAAGACAGGCAAATTCTGAGACGGAAAGGCCTGTTTGTAGATGCAATATCACTTTCCAAAGATCCTTGAAAGTAGTTGGTGAAAGATATCTTTTGTGAATTTTAACCGTCTGACAAACTATTCAGATCATTCTCTTCGCGTACATCTTGCTTGTGAGAAGAAAAACAGCAGGGTATAGAAAACTGACGTACTTGTAAAATCTCCTTCCATTTCAGAAAATTTAGTAATGTAATATATACACAGACACATGGAATAATAACATAGATAATTTAGGATATTTTTTCCTATTTAATAATATATTTATGTGATTCCTATTCCTCTTGGAGATATCTGTTAATTTCATTTGGCTGTGCAATGTGATTACATTTACCCAATTTCTTAATGATTACATTGTGAATAATTAATACTTTTATATTCAGTTTCATTGCCAGGAAAACATTTATCTAAATTACAAAGAAAATATTTTCATGTAATCAGCTGAACACATAACTGTTTCCCGTTTTTAAATTAATCTTAACTGTTAAATTTAAAAGTTACTTCTGGAAGATTCTATTATCCCAGCAGTGACTTTATTAAGCTATCTTATGCCAAGAATTGTCCAAATAAGAACAGAGAGTCTCTGCCCTAAGTGGTTTTCATGCAGCAGGAAAAAGTACAAAAGAACATAGCAACTAAAATTACATGATTTGAAGGCTTAAGTCATTTTTATGACTCAACTGGGATTACCCTTGCCAGCGTACTGTTAGTATTTTTTGTTATTTAATTAATATCCATGTTATCTATTTTTATACGTTTAAATTATCCATTTTTTTTCTATAAGTAATGATTAAGTCTTGAATAATTTATTTCTTAAAAATACTAAGCAGTAAAAATACTAACGATTTTATCTCTCTCCTTCATCTCTAGTATTTATATGCTTGTTTCCAGGAAAGAGGGACTGCTTTCAAAAGTCGCGTTCATTTACTTTCTGAGAAGCAAATCCATATAAAAGATTGAAGTTGATCTGAAGATGCCAAACAGAAATGATGAATCCATATTTTTGAGAATCCCTAGTCTGATTCAGCTGCTAGTAATTGATAGCTTTGATAGGGCTGCCTCAGTGGACAGAGGTATAGAAATACAAATTCTGCTTATATTTACTTGGAATATGGAGCATAATTTAATCAGTTAAAATGCAAGATCATATTTTCCTTTCTGGACTGTGAAAGCACTGGAAATGTATGGAAATAGGGACACTGCCCATTTGGCAGGTCACTGCCATAATGGAATGAATTGTCCATGTAGGTAGGGAGAAAAAAAATCACAGTCAGATGCATTCCATAATTGTAAAATGGCACTGAGGAGACAAAGTAAATTAGAAAACCTCTAGTCTGAATCTTTTTTCTGGAAGACATCATTTTGATTGCTGAATAGCAAATACTGAATAGTATTTATCTTAGCATTACTGGGCTAATATCTTAATTGGGATAAACAGTAATGGATTATAAATAGATTCTGATCTGTGCTTATTTTAAGCAAATCTACTGAAACCAAACCAAAAACAACAACACACAAACAAAATAACATTCTGGAGTACTCTTTGCAATCTTTTGTAGTGATACCCAAAGACTGTTTCCATTGCCCCAATTCCCAGAAAAATATTTTGTTCATGAGTCAATCCCTTTTTTGATTATATATATATATATATAATAATAATAATTAATAAAAAAAAAACATTCTGAAATGCATCTGCAGAATAACAACCACATATGACATCCAATTAAGATACAATATCATTTCAGGGAGCACTGCTAAAAGAGAACTTAAATACGAATGAACAAACAGAGACAAAAGAGAGGACTTCGGAGGTCTAAGATGAAGAATGTTAGGTATTGAATGAGTGGTATTTTACAGTAGCCATGTCAGTAAAAAAGAACTAATTGGGGCAAGGTCTGTAGTAATGGTAATAATATCTTTTACTAGAATCTGTCTAGTAATGTACTGTGGCCTTGTAACTATTGAATATGGTTCTGTCTATAGTCAGCAGAGAAAGAATGGCAACAGAATTGATGGAGAAGAAATAAAACATTTAAGGATCTAGAATCAAGGAGTGTTAGAGCTGAGATTACTCACCAAATGCCCAGGCTAAAACATCAGACAGACAACTTTAGCTTTTCTAGAATGATTCAGTGTTATACAACTGGAATAAAATTAGGATATTAATGAGCATTTGTCATACACAGATGCAGAAATAAATAATCAGAATGAAGCTGCACTTCCAATATGTAAAAAAAAAGGGGGACTAGGGACTGCTCCTGTTGGCTTCAAGTGCTTTGCTAAAGCAGAGATGTAGATCATAGAATCACTAAGGTTGGAAAAGACCTCCAAGATCATCTGGTCCAACTGTTACCCTACTACTAATATCACCCACTAAACCATGTCCTTAAGCACCATGTCCAGGGGTGTTGATGCCACCACCTCCCTGGGCAACCCGTTCCAGTGTCTGACTACTTGTTCTGGGAAGAAACGTCTCCTAATTTCCAACCTAAGAGTAGATGCAACCCCCTATTTGGTAGGTAATAAAGCTGGATGATCTTCAAGTGGGAGGAAGGTTTATTTAAACAAAAAGATGTGTAACAAATTATTCTCTTTCCTGTGTTGACACAATTTCAAACTGTTAATGCTTCCAGTCTTCGCCTGAAAAAATATGACTTCTGGAACTATCTTTCCTTTGATTCTTCCTAAAGTGACACAACATAGTCTTAACTCTTCAAACATATGGTGTAATACTAAATGATAAATTCCCACTGAAGGCCCTAGGCCACTACAAAACGTTTCAGATAAATTGCTTATCTTAGCTGTACTTCCTTGCCTTTAGGAATTCATCCTTTTCTAATTTACCATGAGAGAGTTGCGGGAAAATAATCCTAGCTGCTGGAAAAGATCATGAAAGCCATGTTTTGCTAGGGAAACAAGGCCCTTTTTTTTTTTTTTTTGTGTGTGTGTGTGTGTAAGGGTGGGGTTGGAGTCTGGAATATCCAAAATTAGAAAAACATGGAACTAATTTGAAGAGCTACAGTTTTATGAGATGAAGGCACATATTTGCTATTGTGTTTGGAACACAGCTGTTGTATTTTGCTATCATCTTAATGTTTTTGTGTGTGTACATGATGCTATGATACTTGAAGTTGCATAGAAGTTTACTTCTATTTAAATATAAACATATTAATATTTGTGTAAATTATGACAGCATTTACTGTAAATTCCCTATCCCAATTCACTGCAGTTAACTTTCATTAACTTTGAGTTATCAGGCAAATTTTCAGGTTTTTCTTATCCTGTATACATAAAGTATACTGTCAATTATAATTTTCTGACTTTTCATTTTTGATTTATATATCATCACTATATTAATGCTAAAGTTTTGAGAAGGAGAATTGGAATGTTTCTGCTTGAAATCTCTAAAAATAACATATTCCATTCAATATGCAACTATGAAGAGTATTCAGTTTTCAAACTCAAGGACTTCCATATTAGAGATTTTGGGGGTTCAGACTGTTATGGGATGTTAAGGGATAACTGGCTGCCTCCTAGCTGCTGGAGCCTAGCCAGGTACCCTGGCGACCCGAGACCTCTGCCCTGGTTGATGGACGCAAGTGCTGCTTTCCTGTGTGCAGGTTCAACCAGTAGTAAAGCTGAGCATGTGTCCCAGATAAAGCCACAGCCACAGTCATCGTCTGCGTGCAGAGAGGACGCTGACAGAGCTGGTCGCACACACTGCTGCAGACAAGGCTCTGCCTTCAGCAGAACCCCCATGCAGGGCTCACATAAAACATAAATGCTGATAGCCAAGTCCCCTCCTCTTGCACCAGCAGAGACAGCAGCTCCCCGGTACAGACATACACACACCATCTCCAGGCCCACAAGCACATGCACATCTGCAGATGCCCCAAGTGCTAGCATAGTCCCTCTGCCCAGGTCCCAGCCCCCTCTCACTAGCTGATCCAGCTCAGGGCTCAGTGCACACACGCAGCACTCACAGAAGATACAGACACTCAGCCCTGCAGAGCATTCAGCACCAGGGACATGGGCTGTGACCCGCAGCCCCTCCCTCCTGCCACTAGTGCTGAGCCCTGCACTCACCTCACTCATGCTGGCATCCCCAGTGAAAAGTCTGTGGACACACGCTGTTCCTGCACCAGGGGTTGGTAGCAAGAAACCCTCATCTGCTCCAGTAGCTGGTGCCGCAGGCCAGGGCACCCACCCTCCCTGTCTGATTTCAGGATCTGGCACCAATTTCCACACGCACAGATCTTACCATTAGCTTATATTAATCTGCAGCACCAGTCCCTGCAGCACAGGAGCACACAGGATAGAATGAAAGACGGTGCACAGGGATAGTTAGAAAAAGATTTGATAAGAAGCTATGACGGACTGTGGTGAGCAGGCACAGGACTCAACCAGGCAAGCATACCCACAGACCTTATTTTATATGCAACAGACCTTTTCTGTGTGTCTCCGCTCTTTGTTACTCCCTGTGCTCCCTTCACTCTGCATGATCCTTCATTGGTTTTTATAGTCTTATCATTTCCTTAACCCTTCTCAGGCAGGTTCCTGAGTCCCCTTCCCGGTTCACAGTCTTACCACTTGTCCTGGTTTCTAATTTTCTCCATAGTAGATGGTATGTCACCGTGTGTTGGATTTAGAATATTAATAATGCTAATAACACATTTTAGTTGTTGCTTAGCAGTGCTTACACAGAGTCAAGTGCTTCTCATGCTGCCCTGGCAGTGAGGAGACTGGGGGTGCACAAGAAACTGGGAGTGGACACAGCCAGGACAGCTGACCCAAATTGGCCAAAGGGCTGGTCCATACCGTATGATATGATACTCAGTAATAACACTGGTGGGAGTTGTCTGGGGGGCTTAGGGAGTGGCTAGGCATTGGTCAGCTGGTGGTGAGCAACTACTTTTCCCCTTCCCTTCCCTTCCCTTCCCTTCCCTTCCCTTCCCTTCCCTTCCCTTCCCTTCCCTTCCCTTCCCTTCCCTTCCCTTCCCTTCCCTTCCCTTCCCTTCCCTTCCCTTCCCTTCCCTTCCCTTCCCTTCCCTTCCCTTCCCTTCCCTTCCCTTCCCTTCCCTTCCCTTCCCTTCCCTTCCCTTCCCTTCCCTTCCCTTCCCTTCCCTTCCCTTCCCTTCCCTTCCCTTCCCTTCCCTTCCCTTCCCTTCCCTTCCCTTCCCTTCCCTTCCCTCCCCTCCCCTCCCCTCCCCTCCCCTCCCCTCCCCTCCCCTCCCCTCCCCTCCCCTCCCCTCCCCTCCCCTCCCCTCCCCAATCTGTTCTTATAGAAAAGCTCATGCACATCTGCATCATACAGCTTTCTAAGGTATTTTGATTAAGCCCCAAAAGGTGGCCATTGAAAGAACAGGAGATTATGATACCTTGCTTTCTATATCAATGAAACATTTTCCACAACGCACAAGATCTTAAATTACAGGAAAAAAAGTCTTGTAAGGACTCATATAAAGTCATCTGCCAGGATAGGTCTCAGTTTATCTTGCAATGCTTGTAAAAGAAAGCGTTCTGGGATACCAACTGTCAGTACAGGGTTTAACAGCTTGGGGAACAGCTCTGCAGTGAAGGACCAGATGGAAAGAAAATTTAACTCTGAGCCAGTAGTGCACATTTGCAGCGATGGAAGTAAAATATGACCTGGACTGCATCAGTAAGAATATAGCTGTCAGATCAAGGGATGTGATTATTCCACTCTACTCTACGCTCCTTAGACCAAACCTAGCATTCTGTGTTCAGGTTTGGTCTCCCAGTTTAAGGGGTATGTGAAAAACATTAGAGACAGTCTAAAGGACAATCTTCAAGCTAGTCTGAGGGGTGGAAAACTTGGTGCAGGAAGAAAGATTGAAGGAACTGAATTTGTTCCATGTAGGAAGGAGAAGGTTAAGTCTTTCTAAAGGTAGTTATACAGAGAATGGAGGTATTCTCACATGGAAACACTATGACAGGAAAAGGGTTAACAGGCACAAATTCGTTCAGGCAAAATGCTATTTCCATATAAGAAACAACGTTCTTCACTTGGAGAGCAATTGACTATTGGAATAGGTTGCGCAGAGAAGTGATGGAATCTCTCTTGCTGGAAACATTTGGGATGGCTTATCAGGGCCCTGAACAACAGAAAATTGGACATGCTAATCCTCAGAGATCTGTTTCAACCTAGACTTTATTAGTAGTATTATATTAGTATATTATATATACTATATATTAGTATATATATTAGTATTATATTAGTATATTAGTATTATTATTATGTGCTTTCTGCTTGCCGAGGCGACCGGCTCCGGGGCAGACGCGTGCTGCAGCGGAGCGTGGGATCGGGACAGGCAGGGCTATTCTTCGGGCATCGAGCCTACGTGAGGGAGCCGCCAGGCACCGGCAGCCCTCGTGAGGGAGGCTGACGAGGCGTAGGCGGAGCCAGCAGCATCAGTGACAGCTCCTCCCCCCGGCCGTTCAAAGGCAGCCCTTAGGGAGCGCGAGCGACCAGGAGCGCGGCGAACAGGGCTGGCAAACAGGGAGTGACGTGGCAGTTAGCGAGGCAGCGAGCGCGGGCAGGGCGGGCAGGCAGGGCGGAGCGCTCACACCCGCCCATAGGGACAACTCCTCCAACGGCACTCTCCCGTCAGCTGGGCTGCAATGGTCTCCACCAGGCACGGTGCTTTCTCTAGGAAGTCAGTACACACCCAGACCGACTGCCCGTCCAAACATGCGGCAGTTCAGGTCTCCGGATGTGGGGAGTGTCTGAGCCTCTTGCTGCTATCGGCGGGAGGCAGAGAGACTGCTTGCGTGAGGTGCGAGCAGGTGGACGACCTGGTCCGCATGGTGGCGGAGCTCAAGGAGGAGGTGCAGAGGTTGAGGGATATCAGGGAGTGCGAGCGGGAGATAGACTGGTGGAGCGACTCCCTGCAGGACCGGAGGGAGAGGGACCAGGGTGAGACGCTCCAAAGGGGGGTGGACCCCCTGCCCTGTCGCCATCGGGCAGAGGGATGGGACCTGCGAGTTGAGGAGGAATGGAGACAGGTCCCTGTTCGACCTCGCAGGAGATGCCCTCCCCTTCCGGTGCCGCCTTCCCAGGTGCCCTTGAACAATAGGTTTGAGGCCCTGGAGCTGGAGAGACCGGTGGGTGAGGATGAGGTAGGAAGCCTACCCAGGAGGATGCCTGAGGTGAGGAAGTTGACTCCACGCCTCAGGACTGCCTCCACCAAGAAAGAAAGAAGGGTGATTGTTGTGGGCGACTCCCTCCTCAGGGGAACGGAGGGCCCTATTTGTTGGCCTGACCCCACACATAGGGAGGTCTGCTGCCTCCCTGGGGCCAGGGTCAGAGACATTACCAGGAAGCTTCCAAACCTGGTTCGCCCCTCTGACTATTGCCCGCTTTTGATAGTCCAGGCTGGCAGTGACAATGTTGAAAAGAGAAGCCTCAAGGCTATCAAACAGGATTATAGGGGGCTGGGACGATTGGTGGAGGGAGCGGGAGTGCAGGTGGTGTTTTTGTCTATCCCTACGGGGGAAGGGAGAGGCATGGAGAGAACACGGAAAGCTCGCGTGGTTAATAGGTGGCTCAGAGGCTGGTGCCAGCACAGAAATTTGTTTTTTTTTCACCATGGGGAGCTTTACTCAGCACCTGGCCTGATGGCCCCAGATGGGTCCCTATCTCCAAGGGGAAAACGGATCCTAGGCCAGGAGCTGGCGGGGCTCATAGAGAGCGCTTTAAACTAGGTAAGAAGGGGGACGGGGCTCAAACAAGGCTTGTTGGAGCTGTGCCGGGGGAAACAATGGCTAGGCCGGGGAAGAAGGCGATGGCCCAGCTGAAGTGCATCTACACTAATGCACGCAGCATGGGTAACAAACAGGAGGAGCTGGAAGCCATCGTGCAGCAGGCAGGCTACGACTTGGTTGCCATCACGGAGACGTGGTGGGACCGCTCCCACGACTGGAGTGCTGCAATGCCTGGCTATCGGCTCTTCAGGAGGGACAGGCAGCACAGAGGGGGTGGTGGTGTGGCTCTCTACATTAGAGAATCTTTCGATGTTGTGGAACTCCAGGCTGGGAATGATAAGGTTGAATCCCTGTGGGTTAGGATCCGCGGGAAGGCCGGCAAGGCTAGCTTCCTGGTCGGGGTCTGTTATAGACCGCCGAACCAGGATGAGGAGACGGATGAGGAGTTTTATAGGCAACTGACAGAAGTTGCAAAATCGATGGCGCTTGTCCTCGTGGGGGACTTCAACTTCCTGGACATATCCTGGAAACACAACACGGCACAGAGAAAGCAGTCTAGGAGGTTTCTGGAGAGCGTGGGAGATAGCTTCCTGACGCAGCTGGTCAGTGAACCTACCAGGGGAGGTGCCCAGCTAGACCTTCTCTTCACAAACAGAGAAGGACTGGTGGGAGATGTGGTGGTCGGAAGCTGTCTGGGGCAGAGTGACCACGAAATGGTAGAGTTCTCTATTCTTGGCGAGGCCAGGAAGGGGACCAGTAAAACTGCTGTCTTGGACTTCCGGAGGGCTGACTTTGAGCTGCTCAGGACGCTGGTTGGCAGGGTCCCTTGGGAGGCGGTTCTGAAGGGCAGAGGAGTCCAGGAAGGCTGGGCGCTCCTCAAGAAGGAAATCGTGATTGCACAGGAGCGGTCCGTCCCCACGTGTCCAAAGACGAGCCGGCGTGGAAGAAGACCGGCCTGGCTCAACAGAGAGTTGCGGCTTGTGCTTAGCAGAAAAAAGAGGGTTTATAATCTTTGGAAAAAAGGGCGGGCCACTGAGGAGGACTACAAGGATGTAGCGAGGCTGTGCAGGGAGAAAATTAGAAAGGCCAAAGCTCATCTGGAGCTCAACCTGGCTACTGCCGTTAAAGACAAAAAAAATCCTTTTACAAATATATCAACGCGAAACGGAGGACTAAGGAGAATCTCCATCCTTTACTGGATGCGAGGGGAAACCTAGTTACTAAGGATGAGGAAAAGGCTGAGGTGCTTAATGCCGCCTTTGCCTCAGTTTTTAGCGGCAATACCGGTTGTTCTCTGGATACCCAGTGCCTTGAGCTGGTGGAAGGGGATGGGGAGCAGGATGTGGCCTTCGCTATCCATGAGGAAATGGTTGGCGACCTGCTACGGAGCTTGGATGTGCGCAAGTCGATGGGGCCGGATGGGATGCACCCGAGGGTACTGAAAGAACTGGCGGAGGAGCTGGCCGAGCCGCTTTCCATCATTTATCGGCAGTCCTGGCTATCGGGGGAGGTCCCAGTTGACTGGCGGCTAGCCAATGTGACGCCCATCTATTAGAAGGGCCACAGGGCAGACCCGGGGAACTATAGGCCTGTCAGTTTGACCTCAGTGCCAGGAAAGCTCATGGAGCAGATTATCTTGAGGGTCATCACGCGGCACTTGCAGGGCAAGCAGGCGATCAGGCCCAGTCAGCATGGGTTTATGAAAGGCAGGTCCTGCTTGACGAACCTGATCTCCTTCTATGACCAAGTGACGCGCTTGGTGGATGAGGGAAAGGCTGTGGATGTGGTTTACCTTGACCTCAGTAAGGCTTTTGACACCGTTCCCCACAACATTCTCCTCAAGAAACTGGCTGCTCGGGGCTTGGACTGGCGTACGCTTCGCTGGGTTAGAAACTGGCTGGATAGCCGGGCCCAGAGAGTTGTGGTGAATGGAGTCAAATCTGGTTGGAGGCCGGTCACTAGTGGTGTCCCCCAGGGCTCGGTACTGGGGCCGGTCCTCTCTTTAATATCTTTATCGATGATCTGGATGAGGGCGTCCAGTGCACCCTCAGTAAGTTTGCAGATGACACCAAGCTAAGTGCGTGTGTTGATCTGCTCGAGGGTAGGAAGGCTCTGCAGGAGGATCTGGATAGGCTGGAGCGATGGGCTGAGGTCAACTGTATGAAGTTCAACAAGGCCAAGTGCCGGGTCCTGCACCTGGGGCGCAACAACCCCAAGCAGAGCTACAGGCTGGGAGATGAGTGGTTGGAAAGCTGCCTGGCCGAGAAGGACCTGGGAGTATTGGTTGATAGTCGGCTGAATATGAGCCAGCAGTGTGCCCAGGTGGCCAAGAAGGCCAACAGCATCCTGGCCTGCATAAGAAGCAGTGTGGCCAGCAGGTCTAAGGAAGTGATTCTGCCCCTGTACTCGGCTCTGGTGAGGCCACACCTTGAGTACTGTGTTCAGTTTTGGGCCCCTCGCTACAAGAAGGACATGGACGTGCTCGAGCGAGTCCAGAGAAGGGCGACCAAGCTGGTGAGGGGTCTGGAGAACAAGTCTTATGAGGAGCGGCTGAGGGAGCTGGGATTGTTCAGCCTGGAGAAGAGGAGGCTCAGGGGCGACCTTATCGCTCTCTACAGTTACCTTAAAGGAGGCTGTAGCGAGGTGGGGGTTGGTCTGTTCTCCTACGTGCCGTGACAGGACGAGGGGGAATGGGCGAAAGTTGCGACAGGGGAGTTTTAGGTTGGATGTTAGGAAGTACTTCTTTACCGAAAGGGTTGTTAGGCATTGGAATGGGCTGCCCAGGGAGGTGGTGGAGTCACCATCCCTGGAGGTCTTTAAAAGACGTTTAGATGTAGAGCTTAGCGATATGGTTTAGTGGAGTACTTAGTGTTAGGTCGGAGGTTGGACTCGATGATCTTGAGGTCTCTTCCAACCTAGAAATCTGTGATACTGTGTGATTATTATGTGCTTTCTGTGATTTTAGTGTTGTGGAGTGTTATGGCAAATGCATAGTGTTGTCTTACCCAAATTGTTTTTGGGAGAAGTTATCCACAGGACTGTGGCTAAACTTTGTCTTAGAAGATAACTAATTTGAATGATAAAAATGTCAGGGACCAAACATGAAGCCAATTAAAATAGATACTCATTTTTACTGACCTCATTGTCTTGTTTTCTTTAATTTGGTAATGCATATAAATCCAAAGTTGCACCAGGACCGATGTCATGTGTTTTCATTGATTAGACTACAGTATCCCAAGTTAACAGAGTTGTGGAGTAAAAACCTTAATTTTATCCGAGTCTTTTGATAATGCAAGTCTTTTGCTCCCTGGTTGAACGCTGAAGTCATTAAAGTGCTATGAAAAACATGGGTATAAAAATGCCTGAGTGACATAAGTACTACTTGAGCATGCCTAACAAAATTAAGTTAAGGAAATGTAACTACCAGAATGCTTGGTTCCTACATGCTAGCTGGCCTGATGGTAGGAGATAAAGCTTATGGTAACTAGTCTGATGAAAAGCTAGCTAATAAGGCAATTTATAATTTAAACAGCTTTCTTTGAAATCTTAGGCACATCAGAAAACATAATGCACGTGATCAAACAGTACTGAATTAGTGTTCTAAATTTAGAATTTTATGCCTAATTTGTACCTAGAAAGTTTTGTATGCCTGATCTATTCATAGTTGAACTGAGTACCTAAAATAGGGGTGAGTAGACTGCAAACCATATATTTAAATTAACTGCTAAATTAAAATGCCTTTTTAATATAAAACATTGTTTACAACACCACTTAAAAACAGCTCTTGGGGGGGGGGGGAGGAAAACACTGTGTCAATAGCGTATATATTGTATGCATCACTGTAATAGCAGTAAAAGAATATACAGCATAAAGTTGAATGTTGGATAGATGATTGTCTAAAAACTTAGTATGCAGAAAAACTATAATTGCTAATTATACTAGTACCTAACTTTAGAACTAAGTCCTGTGTCCCCTATTTGAAATTTACTGAAACACATTCTGTACTTTTAATTCAATTGGGTTATCACTAAATGCATTATTTGGCCAAGCATCTGAACTGTAATTTAATGAAATTATTCAAGAAGTATACCAAGTGTCACATTTGATATGAATGTTAGAAGAATAGACATGTGGGTCCTAGGATGTAGAAATTTTAATAGAAACTCTGCATTTTCCATTAGGAGAAAATTGGCAATTAAAATTACTGTATGGTTTAGCCTAAACTGATACTGTGCACACAATCATAGAAGAAAATTAAGGGACACAATCTATGTAAAAATGAAGATATACCCTCAAAAAAAAAATCTATGAATACTAGCACAGATTAATATTATAATATTATTAAATGTAACACTTTTCCAGAAAAATACCTTCCTTGTCATTTCATCTTTTTCCGAGGAAGGAAGAACTTTGTAACTCTCTCATTTTACACTGTTATGTATTATTCTTTTAGCAAAGATAAAAATTCCCACTCTTACACATGCATGCATTTATATATATTTTCAGATTATCCTGATGATGAGTATCAAAATAAAATTACCTGCATCCATTCCAAACTTTGGAAAAAAAAACCAAAACAAAAAAAAAAAAAAAAAAAAAACAATGTTTTGCAGAAATCTAATAAAAATGAATTGGAAAAAAAGAAAAAATACATATGTTGACAGTATGCTCAGGAGCAGAAAGAATATCATTTTTGTGGTATCCAGTTTTCTGCACATGGATATTCATAAACCTAAATGCTCTAAATGTCAGAAGCTTAAACATTTCTCGGAAAATAAGTCAACTTTAAATTAACGTGACTTCTTTAAAGCATGTTTTTAACTGAGACTGAAATTTAGATTTTCCCTCAAACTTTAATAGAGAATTTAAAAACAACATTCATTTTGAGTTTCACTCAGCCTACAATAAGTCATTTTTCCATATAAAAATCTTAACAGTGGAAGAGGTAATGGACTCTTAATCATTAAGTAACTATTGCAAAATTTATAGCTATATGGGAAGATGAAAGAAGTCAGAGGTTACCTCAATACCATCACTTTCAGCTAGATTTACCTCACTAAAAACAGATGTCTAATGTTAAATGAGATAGATTGCACTCACTCCTGTAAAACTAATTTAGAACCATAGCTTAGGCTAACCTGAGGTTGTGTCCTCTGTCTCTCAGTGAACAGGCTGATCAGGCACACTTCTGCACAACTTTCTGGCTTCCAATAGAGGTGGCTTAAAACTCACCAACAAAAGCAATTAAAAATAGCTATCTGTTCATATAGACATAACCAAAGCATTAAAAACTGACTTAGCCTTTTAAAACACTTATGCATATGCTCAGTTCTGAGCAGTGAGTGCACAACATGAATCAAATGGATTCTTACTAATTTACAAAATCTTAAATACAGAATGAGGGCTTGTACAATTAGGAGAGTGTGACATATAGACTTTTTAGATACATTAAACAAAAACAACAATAACAAATTAGCTAGTCTCTGAAAAATATCCCTAAATATCAATTAAAATAACAATTTTGCTATCTCAGTAAGTCACAAAAGTTGCTAATATTTTCATTAAATTCTTAGACATTAAACAATTTTCTACCATCAAAACTTTATGAAATATAATTTGTTCATTTTTATAAGAGAAAACATTTTTCAATTTCTTGAACATAAATGGAACACAGATGGAACACTTTCTGAAAATTGGGTGATGGGGCAGAGTACGTCCTTAGCAAGTTTGCAGATCATGAAAAACTGTGGGGAGCGGCTGGTACACCAGTGGGCCATGCTGACATACAGACCTGGTCAGGCTAGAGAAATGGGCTGACAAGAAGCTCATGAAGGTCAACAACGAGAAGTGCAAAGTCCTGTACTTGGGGTGGCACAACTCCATGCACCAATATATGCTGGAGCCACGTAGATGGAAAGCAGTTTTGCAGAAAAGGACTTGCAAAGGGCAAGGGGCAATGGGCACAGACTGAAACACAGAATGTTCCCTCTGAATACCACAAAACACTTTGTTTGCTGTGCAGGAGACTTAACACTGGAATGGGTTGCCCAGAATCTCTCTCCTTGGAGATCTTCAAAATCTATCCGGACATAGTCTTGGACATAGTCTGGACATAGTCTTCACAAGCAGCAACCCTGCTTGTGAAGGGGAGGTTGGACCAGATGACCTCCAGAGGTCCTTTCTCTTCAAACTTCAACAATTCTGTGATTACATGAATTCAGACTGGTTAGTGGAGCAAAGGACTATCGACAACTCAGCAAAAGATGATTTTCATGTTTATTTTGAGGTCAAAAAAGCAGACATTTAGGCTACAGTTTGAAGGTCATGTGGTACTAGCTGCACTTCAGATAAGAATTTCATGTTTAGTCTTGAAAGGTAGAAAATTTCCAATTCATGATTTAGAAAATACTGAAAATATGCAAAGTTAATAGAAGTCTGTAAGTAAAGTGAGCTATTTTAATCATAATAATTTTAACATTTTAATACCATTATTTTATCATAAGAAGTATACTTTTACTTTGAAGGAGTACTGTTTTTGGCTAGGATAAAGTTAATTTTTTTCACAGTAGCTTTTATGGTGCTATGTTTTGGATTTGTGATGAGAATAACGTTGATAACACACTGATATTTAGTTGTTCCTGAGCAATCCTTATATAGAGTCAGGTTACACAGCTTATCACAGTGCCCCACCAGTGAGTAGGAGGGGTGTGCTCAAGAATCTAGGAGGTGAAAAAGAGGACAGCTGACCCCAGCTGAAAAAGGGATATCCCATAAAATGAGACATCAAGTTCAGCAATAAAAGCTGCAGGATAAAAGGGGGAAGAGGGAACATTCAGAGTTAGGGCATTTGTTTTCTGAAATAACCATTATGTGTGATGGAGCCCTGTTTTCTTGGGAATGGCTGAACATCTATCAGCAAAATGGAAGTATTGAATGAATTCCTTATTTTGTTTTGCTTGTGAATGAAGGTCATGTTTTACCTATTAAACTGTCTTTATCTTAACTCACGAGTTTTCTCACTTCACCTTGCAGATTTTCTTCCCCATTCTACTGTGGGGCAGTAAGCAAGGGGCTGTGCCATGCTTGGCTTCCTACGAGGGTTAAACCCCAATGAAGGCACAGATATTCTAGTTATACATTAGGACATATAAATTCACAGAAATGAAAAAGATTTACAGTTTCTCAGGGATACAGGAGTTTAAGGGAACAAATAACATCAGAGCAGAGTCTGTTAAGTTCTGTGAAGCAGACAGATGATCAGTACAACAGAGAAAAAAATTTTCCTGATTGTATTGAATTTCTGTATAAAAATAGCACAGCATAACCAGAAATAACATTTCTCAAGTCTTGTTTCCACTGCAAGTTAGTCTTAATTTATTATCATGACTGTGACCTATGGAATGAACAGCTATATTAAAAAAAAAAAAAAAAAAAAAAAAAAAAGCTTTCTTGCTCAGATATGCTTCTTTAAACTGAAGATTTTCATTTTATTGTAAACATTTATTATTTCTAGTTTACTGGAAATAACTCTGTAGGTTTGATTTTTTGTTGTTGCTTTAAGTTATGATAAATGAATTTGAAATATTAACCTATCTTTCACAGGTTTTCAAAAGTGTATTTTCTTTTGAAAGGAAAATACAATTTTCATAGTGTGTTTCATTTTCAGCTTCATTTCAGTAATTAAGGTGTTTATTCTGTATGTACAGACATTGGAATAGACCTCTGAAGCACATTTTTCTTTATTGCCAAGTTTCTGTTTGCAATAAAAGTTTGTTCAGTGTTATAATTTTTACTTACAAAAAAAGGTTATTCTTAGAATGTACTATTAATCCTTACTATTCAGATGTGAAACAAGTTTCAAATAATTCTAGTTGCAGCAGATTTTTTTTTTTTTAAAGCTGATGCCTGATCAGTGTGAAGAAGTATAGCTACTTTTATGAGGTTGTTCCTTACCCTCATAAGGTGGTACTATAGAAACTTAGGTCCTCTATTATCATAGGATCATAGAACGGCTTGGGTTGGAAAGGACCTTAAAAATTATCAGGTTGCTCAGGGCCTCATCCAACTTGGTCTTGAACCAAGTTTTGGATGGAACATCCACAACTTCTCTGGGCAACCTGTTCCAGTGCCTCACCACCCTCGGAGTGAAGGATGAACTCCAAACCTCTAATTTAAATCTCCCCTCTTTTAGTTTAAAATCATTCCCCCTTGTCCTGTCATTATCTGACTGAGCAAAAAAGCTGCTCTTCATCTTTTCTATAACCCCCTTTAAGGATTGAAAAGTTACAATGAGCTCTCCCCAGAGCCATCTCTTCTTCAGGTTAAACAGCCCCAGCTCTCTCAGCCTTTCTTCATAGGAGAAAGCGTTTCTCTTCATGGAGAGGTGCTCCAGCCCTCTAATCATCTTCATGGCCCTCCTCGAACAGGTCCACATCTTTCTTGTGCTGGGGACCCCAAACCTAGATGCAGTACTACAGGTGGGGCCTCACAAGGGCAGAGTAGAGGTGCACAATCACCTTCCTCCACCTGCGGGTCACTCCTCTGTTGATGCAGCCCAGGATGCGGTTGGCCTTCTTGGCTGCAAGCACACACTGTTTGTTCGTGACGAGCTTTTCATCCACCAGAACCTCCAAGTCCCTCTCTGCAGGGATGCTCTCAATGAATTCTTCTCCCAGACTGTCCTCATTTCTGGGATTGCCCCAACCCAGGTGCAGCACCCTGCACTTAGACTTGTTGAACCTCATTAGGTTAATGTGGGCCCACTTCTCAAGCTTGTCCAAGTCCCTTTTGATGTCATCCATTCCTTCTGTTGTATCAACCCCACCACTCAGCTTGGTTTCATCTGCAAACTTGCTGAGGGTGCATTTGATCCACCTGTCTATGTCATTGATAAAGATATTAAACGACACTGGTCCCAGGACATATCCCTGTGAGAAACCACTTTTCACAGCCCCCCACCTGGACATAGAGACATTTTACAAAGGTAATCCATAATCCAGGTTTACTGCTAATGTCTGATTTACTTGATTTAAACATTTCCCTTAAAAAACAAATTCAGAAGAAAACAACAAAGTAAATATACATTTATTTATTTTTCTCCTTTAGGCCTCACTTGTTGTGTTCCTATTGTCTTTTTCAGACAAAGGGAAATAGTAGCATCCACATGGTAATTTCAGTTTGATTTCGTACTGAGTTTAGGAGCAGATCCCTGTGTTCTTCTCAGTACCCTCCTTGAATGAAACTTATGAGGAAGACATACTCCAGGTATTTGCCTTATTCCTGAAAAGCTAATGGATATTCAATTCAAAGTAAAGTTTCTTTGAAATACTTATAGTGTAGACATTGTATCCTCAGTACCATCTAGTTCACTGTGCAAGCCCAGTCCTATATATCTGCATTACTTGCTAACATAGACATATTCACTGAGTCCAATTCAGTTTGGGCACACAGAATAACTGTACATGTGCAAGACAGATGGCAAATGAATATGAACAAATTATGTCATAGTGTAAGCATGTCCTACTTATTATGGATATCTACAACATGTTCACTAGAGCTGATCTGTCCATGCATAACGGATACTTGTATGATTATTGAACAACTGTCCAAACAGAGCCATTTCTACATCTGGGCCAAGTGGACATCTAATTAAATAGACATAGTTCTTAGCTTCTACCAAGAGACTTTCTGGTCAGAGAAATGTAGTCATACAAATTAAGACTGACAATTGCTCTTGGAAGATTATGATGCACTCTTAAACAGAGATCACAAAATAGACTGTTTCCATTTCTTTGATGTATTAATCTTTCCTGTGCATAACAATATAAGGTAGATCTTATCACAGTATTAATTATATTACCTTCCTAGTAGACTGTGGATGCTCTAAATGATAAGAAATTGTTATAATACTTGAAAACATTAAATCTAAGAGTGATATAATATTAAACTGATTTTTAGCAGCAGTGATGTATCAATACACAAAAACATCACATCCACCAGAAAGACTTTTCAGACTGAGTCTTATTTCTGAAAACTTTTAGAGATAGTTACACTCAACTTATTCTCTGTCCTATAAGTTTTTTTTCCACATGAAAAGGAAAACCTGATTTAGTTGCTGTTAATTTAGCTTTCCAGAACTATGAACAGCTTTCATGCAAGTAGAAGAGTGTAATTAGACAACGACAGAGCCTAAAGAGTGTAGTCCCCATTTACATTGTTAAGTGCCAGTCAGCACTGAGCATTTATCCTCTGCCTTGCTATGCAAGCTTGCTCTTGAATTACAGCCAAGGATGCTTCTATTCTTACTCCTACAAATACTCCCATTTGATCAAACCTGACACTTATTTATTTATTTATTTATTTATTTATTTATTTATTTTTGCCTGCTGTTGGGATTACTATTCTGATATTAATGTGAGCAGGAATACAAGATAGTAACTGCTAAAGACAGCCACTGCTGATGATCCATATGCTGATATGTTTGTTTTTTTCTCATACTGATCAGATTTATCTTGATTACACTTGATCAATTGACTATTCTGATTACATACAGAGTTTAAAAATAATACTAGCCTTAAGTGAACTAAATTAGATCTGAGAGAGAATATTTCTCCTAAAATAGAGGATAAGTTCATAGGAAATGATCCACAGGAATGGTAAATATCCACTAGATGCATATTTTCATATAAAGAAAAACAGTGGTGGTTTTGTCCACATGCAGACAATACTTCCTTAGTCAGCATAGGAAGCCTAAAATAGAATTTTGAGAAAATGCTGAAAAACAAAAAAACATTGCTTTGTTATTTTATCATAGTCAATTCTAATAATTGATTTAGGTAAAAAAATCCTTAAATAAGAAAGTAACTTCCTACATCAAATCCACATGAGATTTATAGATTTATGTATATAAAGGACATAAAATAGGGCCTAACAAAAGAAGAGTTACAGAACAATCTTATGCTGATATTTTGGGGAAAAAAAAGTAATGAAGATGATCAACACAAAGTACTCTAGGTATGTATAATATTGATCTATATTGATCCATTGTGAAATCATGCTTTACAAACTTATTTTGCAAATGTTAACACTGTTTATGAAGCAACACACAATCATTCCATCTACGAAATGGCTTTTTGGCATAGTTTTTGCCTGAGGGCAAAGGAAGGCAGAGTTTTAGGAGTTTTACCTCTATAGATACAATCTTTGGTCAGAAGAATACAAAACTATTGTTTTTTGTTTGTTTGTTTGTTTGTTTTTCCTTCTGACAGATATAGTGAAAGAGTTCATAAAATCCACACAGTAGAATTTTACCGTGATTTTATGACTGATTTTCAGACAGATCATAAAAGAGTGATGAAAGTCATACAAATGGCCATAAAAATTGTGATTGACTCAGGAGAGGCAAAGAAATGGAAAAGGAAAAAATGCTATTCCCCTGTTTATAAACAGAATAGGTAAGACTTTTAACTAGAGATTACTTAGTAGTTAAATACTAAATACTAAAAATGTTTCATATTTTTTATGAAAGGTAAAGGTGATTTTTTTGAAATTTTCTTATTTTATTCAAGAACAGTTTTTTCAGTTCACTGTACCTAAGATCAGCAAAAAGATAACTTTATTTTATTATAAAGACATTATTATATATATATTATACTATAGGGGTTAAATCTGATTTACAGCTATCTGGGATCAGTATGAATCTTTCAGAAACAAAAGCAAAACAATAAATCAAACAAACAAACAAAAAAACACCTCTTTGTGACTTTGAAGTTAAGAGCCTAGGCTTTGTAACACTTTGGGTTGTCACCTACATAGAAGAGTGGAACACAGAAGATCTGTTGACTCTAACATCTTATTACTGCAAATCAGTAGACCTAGCAGAGGATGCATGGATGACCTCAGATTGTAGAAATGACTTCATTAAAACAATCAATTGGGAATTCACACAAATATTAGCAATTTTAGTAGTTAAATCTTTTTCTTCCCTATTTATTATTTTTAAGAGTGTATTTTCTCTGGAGGAAATCCAAGTTACTATGTCTTTATCACCTTCAAATATTTTGGGATGTATAATACAATTTCTAGTTCTAAATTTTTGCAAAAGTGGAAAACTGATAAATTTACCATAATTGTTAAGCAGGTTCCAATAAACCTTACAGCTACAGACATGAACATGAATAAACATCCTTTTTCATTAACACTGACTTTCAATACTACTGCAAATGTCACAAATACTTTATAAATGGCTCTCTAAGCTTTATCCCCTTTATTTATCCCCTTTATTTATTTATTATCTCACATCTCAATTAAAAGAAAACAAAACAAAAACAAAAACACAAATATAATTAATTTTCGTCCACTTTAGCACCGTATTACAAAAAACTTTTGTAACTGTTTCTATAAGCAACATTTTATAGTGCTGTTCCTCTCATTGTGTAGTTCATAATTTTACCTACAGGACAACTTAAATAATGCTTAAGTGAAAGTCCTAATTGCTCTATGAATGTTTGACCCAGTAGATAGCCTTGATTTAAAAACGGTAGAGGCTAGAAAAATAATGATGGATTATGGAATGAATGAATGAAGTGGACAGACATTTTGCAAAGGCTTATTATGGGTTGTACAACAGCATTTCTATGTTTGAGACTTTTACTTTGGTATATTTTACTTTTATATCTAAAGAGGACTTGAATGTATCTGACCAATAAACACCAGATGTGAGAGGATAAGCCTTCTGAAAATGCTGAGATTGAAAATAAGTAAAAGGCCAGGTACATTACAGGAGAAAAAAAAAATGTTTCAGCTAAATTGAGATATTATTCTCAGAAACCTTGCTGAACTGCACCAAATATCAAATGTAAATGTCTTTGATTCCTACAATCAGGCATCCCACAAGTGGACATTTGTACTTGACTACAATCATGATGTTTTACTTGGCATACACATAAAAATTTTGTGATAATGAGGTCTACATGTTTGTCTTAAAATCAGTGGGATGTGATAACAGCTTTTTATTGTCCTGTTACTGCAACAGGCTGGAAACCTAAAAGCACCTCCTACCTCTTAATAACACCAAGACAGTGTGAACTAATTTCAAAATATAAGAACAATGATATCTCTAAAGATAAATATTCTGAGTCTTCCAGTTTGTGAGAGCAGTTCACTCAATAAAGCTATTCTGAGTAGCAACAGCTATTACCAGTCTAAATGAGCACTCCAAAACTGCTAAATTAATTGAGTAGTAAATGGATTATTTAACAGCTACATTTTTAGTGTCAGAGTGCTGCCATCAGTCAATAGTGCTGTTTTGCCTGAAAACTATGGATAAAAGAAAAAGTAGTACTTTTCAGCAGCTGACATCTTAAGTATCAAAGGTTAATTTTGATTTTAAAATAATACCTTTATCAGCGACTCATGAAAGCTAAGTAATAGCTGCCTCTAGTAAAGCATGGGTATTTGGTACAGTATTTTACTGCCTCCATAGTTATATAATAAATATCATTTCCGCCTTTGCAAATCCCTCAAAATTAAGCAAGCTTTCATCTGGTCTTCTCAGATTTGCTTATATAAATTACATATATATGTGTGTTGGTAAAGAAATGCATTCAGCATATTGACTCTGTTATGTTTGTAACACGTTCCTTCTAGCTGTCCAAATTTTTCATTCATGATCTAGTAACAAACTGAAATAGGAAGAAAAACAAATATGTTTAACATTCTTTCATTTACTTAATCAAATTATAGTACACGATTAACACATGGCTCACACTGGGGAAGCAGGATTCATCTGGCTACCTCTACTTTTATACATAAACCTAGTATGAGACAGTTACCCTCTGCACTTCTTAGTAAGTACTAAAAGTAAGTTTTGTTAGCAAAGAATCTGTTGAACTTGTTATACGAAATAGATCGGATTAATTTTACCCTTAAAGTAGCTATTCCTCTTCATTACACAAAACAGAATCTGCTTATAATTGATCTCTTCAATAAAATTATTTTTACTTGTAAAGTAAGACCTCTTGCCTTTTATAACTAAAATGTTATTTATTTATCATGCTGCTTATTGTGCCTTTGAACAGTGCCATAGCAGTATGCTGATGACACTTTATCAGAATATGAGAAAGGAGAACTAAACTGAAGAAAGACTAGCATTTGTTTCAACTAGCGTTTTTTCACTGCAAAATTAATGGAAATTGTAATCTAGGCTCCTAGTCCCTTTTGGCAAGACATTGTCCCATTCTAAGGTAGAATTGTAGACTAATAGAATCATTAAGGTTGGAAAAGACATTCAGGATCATCTGGTCCAACTGTTACCTTACTACCAATGTTACCCACTAAACCATGTCCCTAAGCACCACGTCCAACCTTTCCTTGAACAGCCCCAGGGACAGTGATGCCACCACTTCCCTGGGCAACCCATTACAATGCCTGACTACTCTTTCTGAGAAGAAATGTCTCCTAATTTTTAACCTAAACCTCCCCTGGTGCAACTTGAGGCCTTTCCCTCTAGTCCTGCCACTGGCTACCTGTGAGGAGGCTGATCCCCATCTCCCCACAACTTCCTTTCAGGTAGTTGAAGAGACCAATAAGGTCTGCGCTAAGCCTCCTCTTCTCCAGACTAAACAACCCCAGTTCCCTCAACTGCTCCTCCTAGGACTTGTATTCCAGATCCTTCATCAGCTCTGTAGCTCTTCTCTGGACATGCTCCAGGACTTCAATGCCCTTGTTCTGAGGGGCCCAAAACTGAACACAGTACTCGAGGTGGGGCCTCACCAGAGAAGAGCACAAGGGGATGATCACCTCCCTGGTCCTGCAGGCTACCCTATTCCTGATACAAGCCAGGATGCTGCTGGCCTTCTTGGCCGCCTGGGCACCCTGCCAGCTCATGTTCAGGTGAGCATCAATCAGCATGCCCACATCCTTTTCCTCTGCACAGCTTTCCAGCTGCTCTCCCCCAAGCCTGAAGCGCTGCATGGGGTTGTTGTGGCCAAAGTGCAGGACCCGGCACTTAGCCATATTGAACCTCATCCCATTGGCCTCTGCCCAATGACCCATCCTCTCCAAGTCCCTCTGCAGAGCCTTCCTACCCTCCGGCAGATCAATAGTTCCTCAGAACTTGGTGTTATCTGCAAACTTACTGAGGGTGCAAGCAATTCCCTCATACAAGTCATCAATAAAGGTATTAAAAAGGATGGGCCCCAACACTGACCCCTGGGGAACATCACCCATGATGAGTTGCCAGCTGGATTTCACTCCATTCACCATCACTTTCTGGGCCCGGCCGTCCAGCTAGTTTTTAACAAATCAGAGTGTACCTGCCCAAGCCATGGGCTGCCAGCTTCTCCAGGAGAATACTATGGGAGACCGTGTCAAAGGCCTTGCTGAAATCTAGGTAGACTACATCAGCAGGCTTTCCCTCATCTACTAGACAGGTCACCTGGTCATAGAAGGAGATGAGGTTGGTCAGGCAGGACTTGCCTTTCATGAACCCGTGGTGGCTGGGCCTGATCCCCAGCTTGTCTCACATACGCTGCATGACTGTATTCAAGATGACCAGTTCCATCACCTTTCCTGGCACCAAGGTAAGGCTGACAGGCGTGTAGTTCCCCAGGTCCTCTTTATGACCCTTCTTATAGAAGGGCATCACATTAACAAGTCTCCAGTCATCCGGGACCTCTCTGGATGGCTAAGACCACTGATAGATGATGGAAAGTGGCTCAGCAATCACATCCACCAACTCCCTCAGCACCCTCGGATGGATCCCATCTGGCTCCATGGACTTGGGACAGTCCAGGTGGAGCAGCAGGTCTCTGACTGTTTCCACCTGAACTGTAGGGGGGGTCTTCTGCTCCTCTTCACAGACTTCCAGGTCAGGTGGCTGAGTACCCCGAGGATAAGTGGTTAAACAGAATGAAATACACTGTGTAAATGATTCTTAATCTCTTAAAGACGGAATCTAAGCAGGTAGCTGACACTAGATATTTGCATTTTAAGGCAGGTAAAATTAGATAAATTGACTTTGCTCCTGAAGGGGTGAATTTCACAGTCAGTTGAATTAAACCAGTATCACTGCCTGTATGAACATGAAAGAGATGTAGGTTTATTAAGGAAATTGGCTCACAGTCCATTGCATTTTGGGGGATTAAAGTAGGTTGTTCTGTCATATATATAAATATATATATGAAACAGAAAATAGATATGTAGTTCCCAACCAACAATTGGACTTTCTTTAGATGCAGTTCTCTTCCCATTTGAACAGTTTTCTCTGGTTTCATCAAGCAAGATAATTCATGAACTATGCTCTTAGAATAATTCAAAAGTAAAGCAGGTGCTACAGGAGTGTTTGATGTTTTCTACCTCTGCCATACATAAAACTAGGACTTGTTTGTTAAATTTCAACAGAATAGTCTCAACACAGAATCCCAGAGAACTGGAAATGTTCTTTTATAATGGAGGACAAACTTCATTGACAAAGCAACCTTCCTTTTTAGGTTAGCTTGGAGACATTCCCTAATTGTGTCTACATTCTCTTTAAGCTCTCTCCTTTATGTTTCTATAATTTTTACAGTTGAATAAGAAACACAATTTGTAAAATTCTAATCTATCACTGATACATTTAATGAAGTGGTTTGTTTAATGAGATAGGATGGTTTGAGACTGTTAGTTTCAGTTGTTATATCAAATAAAACTGATGAACACATACTTTATTTCATTCTGCTAGTTTATATTTCTTTTTATTGCAGGCATTTTAATATTTGAATGGATAGTAAAATCCTGCAAAACTTCAGAATTTTTGTAGAGGTAATAAAAGAATGCTGAAATTCTTATTTGGTAACATACAGAAATATTTCATTTTCTTTCTTTATTAATTTAGTTGCCAAAACTGTGTGGTTTTCATATGAAATTCAGGCAGATAACATTAAATAATTAAATCCAGGAGAATTGTGTGTCTTTTGAATTAAGTATTTTGTCAACGCCTAACATGTAGCACAAATAGTAAAAATGATAAAAAATTATAATATTAATGGGGGAAAAACATGGAAAGCTCTGGTAGCTACGTTCTGCATCCCATGAAAACTAAAATGCCATTTCAGAAAAGCTTAGAGGACAGTAAATGCAGAAATCCCTTATCTGACTGGCCTAGGTCAAGACTGAATTGATTAAGTTATCAAAGTTTTCAAGCAAAAACATGCGTAGGCATATTCCACTGTGCTACTGAACACAGTTTGTGGAGCCCCTGGAATTACAGAACTGTCCATATATCTGATATCTAACTCTATTTAGATGTAAATGCACTTATTTTCTGAAGGGGATTTCTTCGGGATTTTCTAAAATCTAGACTGGCATGTGATTAAATCTCCACACATACACGGGTGTGCACACTATTCCTTATGCTGTTTGAAACTGTTACTAAATTAGGATTTATAGTCTTCATCAAAATTTAAGAATTCAAAAATAATTTTAGATATTTTGGTATAGACATAGTTGTTGAGGCTCTGGGAAATAGATGTCTTCGATCTTATGTTCCAGGAAAACTTAGAAATATGAAGTAGTCTGTGCATCCATGTGTTGTTCATGATTCACTGACATTAGTAAAAAAAACTCAGAGAATTCCTAACACCATATAAGCTTCACAATTCATAAAACAGCATGCTACACAGCATCTTCAATGGAAGCATTGCTGTTGTGGTTTAGCCCTGGCAGGCAGCCAAGCACCACACAGCTACTCACTTGCTCTCCCCAGGTGAAACGGAGAAGAGAATCAGAAAGGTAAAAGTGAAAAAACTTGTGGGTTGAGATAAAGACAGTTTGCTAGGTAAAGCAAAAGCCACGTGTGCAAGAAAAGCAAAACAAGGAATTAATTCACTACTTCCCATCAGCGGGCAGGTGTTCAGCCACTTCCAGAAAAGCAGGGGTCATCACACTTAACAGTTTCTTGAGAATTCAAACTCTATCACTCCTTACTTTCCCCCTTCCTCTTTCTTTACTCCAGCTTTTTAGCTAAGCATGATGCCATATGGTATGGAATATCTCTTTGGCCAGTCTGGGTCAGCTGTCCTGGATGTGTCCCCTCCCAGCTTCTTGTGCACATCCAGCCTCCTCACTGGCAAGGCAGATTAAGAAAAAAAAAATAAATCCTTGCCTCTATGTAAACACTGCTCTGCAACAACTAAAAACATTGATATATTATCACCACTATTTTCATCAAAAATCAGAAACACAGAAACATGTGAGCCTCTATGAAGAAAAGTTTTAAATTTTAAACTTTTTAACAAAGTAATATTTCAGTGATATCACTGAATCATGGAAGTGTTATGAATCTTTTATAAAGTACAATTAAAAAAAAAAAAAACTTTGTCATTTCAAAGCCTTTAAATTAAGAAGTCTAGGAATGTGAGGTAATGGATTAATTCTATCTTCTGTTTGTTAAGTGAAGATTCAAATCCCAGCCATATTGATAATTATTAGTGAGAGAATGATTCAGAACTATGGAATGAACTTCCATATCAACTAAGCACTTGCCTGCTCCACTCCATGGGCTGTTAGGTCTATTGAATCTAATCATGTTCCGAAGATTCTATACTGCTATTCATGTTCTAAAGATTAATTAAGTATACAGAAGTTCTTTAATAAAACAATGTATTCTACACTTCAAATGTTTTGGAAAAGAGCAATATTTGTATAAGTTAAAGTTACTTTCAAATACACATTTGATCTCTTATTTCTACAGCTGTCACAGTGCATCTGTCTTTCCTTAAGAAAAGGAAAGGTTTTTCACTAATTTTCTCTCTTAAAAACACTTTTCTAAATGTTCTGGTGTAATGGTATACATCTGTATAATCAGATGTAATATAATAGCATATTTAATCAAGTGGCTGGTCCCTAAGATAGTCTGCTTTTGTGGTTACATCTATATTTGCAACTAAAATATACATGATAATGTTTACTGGCATTTAAAGAATTTATATTCCTCTAGGATTAACACAGAGCTGAATAGAGACATTAAAAATTCCAATTTTGAATTGACACATAAAAACCCCAAAGTCCATACTAGCTATCTAAACTTGTTTTGGAAACTCTTCCTTTGCAGTCAATCTATGAGAAATACTTGCATCCTGAGAGGAGATAGATAACGATATTTGCGTTTATCAACTTATGTGTGTTTATTATTATTATTATTATTATTATTATTATTATTATTATTATTATGAATATTGTTCATATGAGAGTGGAAAAAATGATTTTTTGACAATAACATTTTCCATTCAGATCTGCAAACATCATATATTTCAAAAATTCATTCGTTGTGCATTAGAATTCAGAGAGTGATATGTCCTTCTGATCGCGTAAGTAGTATCAGATGCTAGCAAGTTTTCTCAAACATGTAGAAGATTTATAGATTTCATAACTTTGCAACATTAATGTGCATATTTTAATGAAAAATTTAGATGCAGAGAATATAAGTTTAAAAAAATATTTTCCAACACTTCATTGATTCCTTGTTCTTAGAAATTGCATTTGTACCGATTAAAACCTCTTCATTTCTTAATTTCATTATATTATGAATGCCGAGGAAATACTTGATTCTGATGTGATTTTTTTTTTTCTTTCTATTCACAGTGGGAAGTTGTCTCTCCATGTGTCTCTTTCTTTATTAATGCTGTTAAATTCGATGAGATTTCAAAGTTTGGTACACCAAGCAGAATTCTTTCAATTTATTTCACTCTTTGTAGTCAAGGAAATCAGTTTATTTAGAGACTATTTGAAGATATGCTTTCAACGAGGGTCAGACAGGAAAGGAGAAGAGGTTTCACTTTTTATTGACATATAAGGAAGCTCTCATTTTTCCCAGAAAAATACATGATACTTCTTTTAAAAATACATAAATAAAATCAAACAGTTTGCAAAACTTTTGTCCAAAAGCTGTCATATATAATAATAGGCACAAAAGCTCCTATTAATTCCTCTTTTATCTTGACTTTTTCAAAGCAGCTGTGAACTCACAAATGCTTTTCAGGTAGTGGGAAACTCAAGATAAAAAATGAAAAAGATTCTACATGATAATGATTGCTTATAGCAATATGCATTACTGTAACACTGAATAATTCTTTAGAGTATATGAACTTATAGATATACATATGTGTGCATTTAGCAAAGTATGTCTCCCTAGTACTCTGACTTCTGAGTACCTCCCAGATTTAGTTCCATCATTTTTGTTTCAGGCATGCACAACTGATTGACCTCTTGTTCAACGAAGTCTTTAAGATTCTTCTAGAAATAAAACACAGAATATCTCAAAACCCAATCCAACCAACCAGTAAACAACAGTAGCGGGAAACATAACAAAACAAAACAACGACAAAAAAAAAAAAAAAAAAGAAAAGGAAAAAGAAGTAAAAAAAAAAATCAGAAAACAAGTAAGAGCTGGGATGGAAACTCTGTGGAAATATATATATATATACATATATATATATATCAGTGATTAGACTGATCCTATTCCTTTGGAGTTCATTATACAGACTCACAAATTTCCCTAGAATTCATGAAGGTCTCAGTCTCACAGGAAGTTCCTCTTTTATATGTTTTCTCTCTGTTTCAAAGCAATAATAAAGAATAATAAAGAATAAAGAATAATAGAGTCAATAATTTTTGTTTTAACTGACATAGCTTTTTCCTTAAAAAAAAAAAAAAAAGACTGACAGATGATGGGCCCATCTCACCTAATTTTACATCTAATTAAACCTATATTTTAGTCGTTGAACTGAAAGCATGTATCAGTTGTTTAATGAAAGCTTCTATTTTCAAGAAAACCTGTTTTTTTCTTAATTATTTTTAAAAAATTAAAAAAAGAAAAAAAGCTCCAGAAGCTCCTTTTTTTTGCTTAATTATTATTAATAATTATTTTTAATTATTAATAATTATTATTTTTTTGAGTTAGACATAAATACATATCTGCATACAAACAAGAAATAGTTATCTTCACACTCAGATCTGTACTCAGAATTAACACTGCCCCTGCAAATACTGAAAAAGGAAGTAAAAATGGATATATAGTTCTGATTTGAGGGTAAGCTAAGAGACAATCTCAAAACTTGTGGAGTCCTGGTAGACACAAAGTTGAACGTGACCCAATGTGACCCTGCCACAAAGAAGGCCAACAATATCCTAGACTGCATTAGGAGGAAAGTTTTGCTAGGTCAAGAGATCCTTCCCCTCTGCTCAGCACTGGCAAGGCCACACCTGGAGTACTGCGCCCAGGTCTGGGCCCTGCAGTACCAAAAACACATGGACATGCTGGAGAAAGTCAAACCATGAAGATGATGAAGGCACTGGAGCATCTCTCATTATAAGAAAAGACATAGAGCTGGGACTGCTCAACCTAGAGAAGAGAATACTCAGGGGGTTCTCATCAATGTCTAGAAAACTGAAGGGAGGTGCAAAGAAGATGTAGCCAGGATATTTTCAGTGGTGCCCATTGACAAGATAAAATGTAATGGTTACAAACTGGAACACAAGAGGTTTCATCTGAACATCAGGAAACACTTCTTTACTGTGTGGAAGATGGACCACTAGAATGAGGTCGTAAAGTCTTCCTTGGGGATCTTTAAAAGCCACCTGGGCATTTTATCAGGCAAACAGCTCTAGGTGTCCCTGCTCGAACAGGTGGGGTTGAACCCGATGACCTCTAGATGTCCTGTCCAACCTCAACCATTCTGTGATTCTGTGATTCTGTGATTCTATGAATTAAGGTAACATTTTTCCATATGGGAAAACTCAGCATTTATGTCTAAACTAAGTACTAAATATGTGTCTTTTTAGTTCCCGGAATGAGTGAACAGATGAGGCTGTATGATGATTTCATCCCAAAACAAGATAAGGGAACACACCATTGCTCATCACAGTAAACTTTGCATCTGAAGGAAACACTCATATATGGACAAGGAGAGAATTTTTGCATGTTTTAGAAGATTTCTTAGATGTCAGGCTAACTGGGGAATCTTGCCTAAAGGCCTCCCCACTGAGGCCTTTTTCTCTCTCTCTCTTTTTCTCTCTCTTTTTTTATTTTAATTTTTAATTTAATTTTATTTTATTTTGAAAGTCAATAGGATTAGAAGGTACTGTTTCTCATAACACCAGAAGACTCCAAGGAGGTGCCAGGTGCTATTCCAATCAGTGTCAACACCCCATTTTTCTTTTTCCTTAACTGTTTTGAATTTCAGAGAAACTTTCCCAAATTGCCAAAACCTGACAAAAAGGCGATAATCCTGAACCACTTTGGCTCTTAGTGCTTTTAGAAATTCAGTAAGAGCAATGACTCTTCAAGAATTTTATATTCAGTTGCTTTCTGAGAGGAGAGAGGGGTGGCTTCTTTTGAACATTTTGAACGGGTAGTATGACATACTATCACATGCATTTCCCTAGAAAAAGTACAATGTCATTGACTGTAGCAGAAGTAAAATGGGTTGTCTGCACAAGTTTCAGAGACATTGCTTATGTCATGTAAATGAAACTCTCCCCCTCCACCACCTCAGTCTCTTATGCAACAGCTTTTGCTAGTTGTTCTATAGCTTTTGTAGTTGTTCATTTTAATGCTCTCTCTGCTGGAATCCTCTCCCCACTGCTGTGACATTGCTTTAATTTAACATCCTCTTTAAATCAGTGGAGCACTGGGGTATATGAGGGAAATCTGGTAGCATAAATTGTGTTCATCCTGTTCAAGAGATCAGTTCTTTTATCTGAGTTAACCAGGCTTAATTCAACACATCCCTTTAAAAATCCCCTACTGTCTGAACACTGAGAAGGTGCTAGGGGAGATTTTTCAACATGACATGGCTAGTATTTCAACACAGACTTTTTCACCCTGTATCATTGAAACATATCATCACGTTAGACCATTAAAATGTGATTGATGAAGAAAGGTCTGTATTTAAAATATTTATAGCTTAATATTGATGTGACCCAAAAGGTTCAATTGACCTACAATAATCTCAGACGTGTGCTGGGTTTCAAGCAGTCCACATTTCTTTTTCCAGCTCCACAGTATAATGCTTTTCAAAGACAGACATAAATATATCCTTAAAAAAAAAAAAAAAAAAAAAAAACAAAAACAAAAACTGTGACTCAAAAGCATAGAAAATTATTCTTTCTTGATTTTCTGAAATAAATTAAAGTACAAGGTAAATTTTAAGGAAGCCAAACTTATATTTACAAACTCAAATAAAGAAGCCAATATATCTGACAGTAGGGTGTGTTTTTTAGCAGAATTATTGAGTATTGAAATTCTGATCTCTGGATGGAGTGGTTTAAGCAGAAATAAGAACGAGTAAGTGTACGTCTGGGGAAATAGAGAGGAATATACTGATTTGTACCTAGGCTGTAAACTAAGAGCATAATTCATCCCTAGTATTTCAAATGACTGTCTCTTTTCTTGAAATATTAGATTTAGTGATTAAGTGATTATCTTTCCATATTAATTCCAGGAAAAACAAACAATCAAACAAACAAAACTTTTATAATAAATGAGACTGAGTTGCTAATGAAAAATAGGCAGCCAAAGACAACATCAAAGTTAGATCAGATACAGTATCTTTGACTCTATCTATGTTAATTAAACAGGTGCATCTTGTATTATGAAGACCCTAACCAAACCTAGGAAAATACTTTTATTTTCAGCAGTCCATTTTATCTTTATTTCCTGAGCAATCCTTAACTCAAACAGTTTTCATGCCATTTACTAATTTAGTAATATTATTTTGCTTTGCATAAACGCAAAAGTCATAAAATGAAAAAAGGCACCTAGTTATTTTTCAAGGCTATTAACAGTATTTTCCCCAATGCTTTTACAGCTGTTAGTAACAAAAACACTTAAATATAGATTAATTTACTTTTCACAGAATCACAGAATCACAGAATTGTAGGGGTTGGAAGGGACCTCAAGAGATCATTGGGTCCAACCCCCCTGCCAAAGCAGGTTCCCTGGAGCAGGTTGCCTAGGTAGGCGTCCAAATGGGCCTGGAATATCTCCAGAGAAGGAGACCCAACAGCCTCCCTGGGCAGCCTGTTCCAGTGCTCCATCACCCTTACCATGAAGAAGTTCTTTTGCATGTTGGTGCGGAACTTCCTGTGCTTCATTTTGTGGCCATTGCCCCTTGTCCTATCCCCACAACCCACTGAAAAGAGGTTGGCCAAATCTCACTGTCTCCCACACTTAAGATATTTGTAAACATTGATAAGATCCCCTCTCAGTCTTCTCTTCTCAAGGCTGAACAGATCCAGGTCTCTCAGTCTTTCCTCATAGGGAAGTGCTCCAGGCCCTGTATCATCTTTGTGGTCCTCTGCTGGACTCCTTCCAGGAGATCCCTGTCTTTTTTGTACGGGGGAGCCCAGAACTGGACACAGTACTCCAGGTGAGGCCTGACCAGGGCAGAGTAGAGGGGGAGGATCACCTCCCTTGACCTGCTGGCCACGCTCCTCTTAATGCATGCTATTGGCCTTCTTGGCCATCAGGGCATGCTGCTGGCGCATGGTCAACCTGTCATCCACCAGGACCCCTAGGTCCTTCTCCACAAAGGTCCTCTCCAGCAGGTCATCCCCCAGCCTGTACTGATACATGCGGTTGTTCTTTCCCAGTTGCAGGACTCTACACTTGCTCTTGTTAAAACTCATTTTGTTTCTTCCTGCCCAGCTCTCCAGCCTGTCCAGGTCTCACTGAATGGCAGCACAGCCTTCTGGCGTGTCAGCCACTCCTCCCAGATTTTTATCATCAGCGTACTTGCTGAGGGTGGACACTCTTCCCTCATCAAGGTCGTTGATGAAGATGTCGAACAAGACTGGAGACAGCACCGACCCCTGGGGTGTCAGTTTTGTTAATTTGAATCTGCTGCTGCTTTTTTTTTTTTTTTTTCTTTTAAGTACCAAATTAGTGTTTTATTTTTGTAATACAAATAACTTATTTTAATAATGGGGCAAGGTTCACTTCTGTTCACTTCTGGTCTTTCCGCTCTTACATATATCACTTCTGAGATTGTTTTAAGTTTTATAATCTGACTAACTGTTCTCTCATTTTTATTTTTTTTCTTACGTTTCTTGAATAGTGTTGTATTGTTTTTCTTCAGACTTCCTTCTAGCTTTTTATTTTGATGAGAGATACAAAAATATTCATTTTTAAAAGTGTATGAGCCTCTCCAGGCCCTGATTTTTTGGGGTATGATGTTCACAAGTTCTTTTCTAAGGTTTCTGGCCTTGTCACTGTAAAGAAATTTGTCTAAAACAATTTTTTGTCCTTTCCTGAGCTGATAGGGGGAATAAGCAAACTGCAACTGCATTATTACATTAGTTCTATGGCCCCTCTCAAGCACATCCTGGTTTTAATCATGTGGTTCACCTTAGAAATTCAAAATCACTTCAGTGGCTAATTAGAAAACTATTTACAATTCCAAATTCCTTGACCTTGGTGCAAGAATGCATTTTTTAAACTGATTTTGGGGAGCAATGTTTGAGGTGGAGAATATGGAACCTATGACTAAGGAGCTTATTAATATATTTTCATTAAGCAGTGACTAGTAGATAACAAGTTATGCTTCTAATTGCTTACAAAGTGTTTAATTTTGTTGCAGACTTTTTATCTCACTGCAATCTGCAAGAAAAGCTGATATCAATGATCAGACTGATTTTCTTTTAAGCAAGAGCAAACCACTATCCCCACCTGAAAAAGAGAACTATCATCTCTTTAGCAAGGCAGAAAGCTCCTTTTGAATTTAAGCTGCTATCAGTTACAAAGAGATTCTCTCATGAGTGCATGAGCATTGCAGTTTCTTTCCATCCTCCTCCTATCCTTTTCAATTTTCCATATTTTTTTTCTCCTCTTCTCACATTTACTGTCAACATAGGTTTCATTTAATAAAAATGAATGCCTAAGCCAACAGTCAAAGAATCCTGTCCAACTTTCATTTTCCTGATTCTTCCAGTGTCCTAAAAGAATTCATGCTTGTCATGGGATTGTGAGCCACTGGTTTAGACATGGGAAAGTTGTTAAAAATGTATATTAATTTAAGTTCATGATTTTTTACTTAACTTTTTCTGTTTGTTAATATATTTTAGTTTGTTCCTCTCCCCCAATTTCTTGCTTTTAATGGAAGGAAGGAAGGAAAGGAGGGAGGGAGGGAGGGAGGAAGAGAGGAAGGGAGGGAGGGAGGAAGGAACGAAGGAAGATCCTTCTGTGCAATTCCATGAAACCAAACTTAATAGCCAAATATTGAGGCAATAAAATGCTTAAATGCTTAGTGATTTCTCTAAGTCCCTGTCTTTTGTCTTTGGTAGTCATGAGGCCATGAGGATTTTTTTTTTTAATAATTAAAAAAAAAAAAGAATAAATCATGTTCACCAGGTAACTTCTGTCTAAACATTTCCAAAGAAATCAGATGTTAGAAAGGCAATGATTTATTTGATAAACTATATTTGTCTAATTAATGGGGATTTCACATATGTTGTATAATAATACTGTTATAATAATATAGTTTTTAATTTCTAGTAATTAAAGGAAACAAACAAACAAACAAAAAAAAACAGCAATTACCAGGAAATGTAGATGCACAAATTAAGAGTATAAAATCCAGATATCAAGAAATTTGACTTCACACACAACTGCATTTACATTTACTGTATTAAATAATAATAAATAATAATAATAATAATAATAATAATAGTGTGCATTCATGGTACCTACGAAATACTTAGGTCATTCTGAAAATCATGCTCATGTAAGGAGCTTGGCTCAGAATTTTTCATAATCTCCCCTATGTTTTCCTGATTCAGATTATTTATATTTCAATTTTCTGGCCATGGTCTGATACTTTACTTCAATGCTTAATTCTGTTCAGGCATTGCATAGAGAACCTATAGTGTACGTTCACTCAGGCCATAGGCATGGAGAGATGTTAGGTGTCTAGATTTATTAAAAGTATTAACCCTAGTTAGAGCTTCTACAACCTAGAGGTAATTAATTGTTTAAACTAATTCTAGAATCAGCAGATTCCCACAGCATATTTTTTGCACCCACCTGCTGACTTTTAAATGTGGTCATGTGGTCATGTTTAAATGTGGTCGTTCATCATCATACATGTTTTTGCCCATTTCGTAGAATCATAGAATGACTTAGGTTGGAAGAGACCTTAAAGGTCATCTAACTCCAACTCCCTTGCCATAGGCAGGGATGCCACCCACTAGACCAGGTTGGCCAAGGCCCCATCCAGCCCAGCCCTGAACAGCTTCAGGGATGGGGTATCCACAACTTCTCTGGGCAACCTGTTTCGGTGCCTCACTACACTTGCAGTGAAGAATTTCCTCCTAAAGTCTAATTGAAATCTATCCTCTTTTAGTTTAAGACCATTCCCTCTTGTCCTATCATTATCTACCTGACTACAAAGTCCTTCTTCATTCTTTTAATAAAAGATTTTTTGAAGACCCCTTTAAGTATTGAAAGGCCACAATGAGGTCTCCCTGGAGCCTTCTCTTCTCCAGGCTGAACAGCCCCAGCTTTATCAGCCTTTCTTCGTAGGAGAACTGCTTCAGCTCTCTGATCCCTTGTAGCCCTGCTATGGACTCACTATAATAGGTCCTCATCTTGTTCTGGAGGCCCCAAGCCTGGATGCAGTACTCCAGGTGGGGCCTCACAATGGCATAGTAGAGGGGGACAATCACCTCCCTCAACCTGCTGGTCACACCTCTGTTGATGCGGCTCAGGATGCAGTTGGCCTTCTGGGCTGCAAGAGCACACTGCTGGCTCATGTCAAGCTTTTCAGCCACCAGAAAGCCCAATACCTTCTCTTCAGGGCTACTCTCAATATGTTCTTCTCACAGTCTGTACACCTGCCTGTGACTGTCCTGACCAAGGTGCAGCACTTTGCACTTGGACTTGTTGAACCTCATACGGTTCACATAGGTCCACTTCTGCAGCCTGTCCAGGTCCCTTCGAATGGCATCCCTTCCTTCTGTTGTATCAGCCCCACCACTCAACTTGGTTTCATCTGCAAACTTGCTGAGGGTGCATTTGATCCCCCTGTCTATGTCATTGATAAAGATATTAAACAGCACTGGTCCCAGGACAGACCTCTGAGGGACACCATTCATCACCAGCTTTCACCTGGACATAGAACCATTGACCACCAATCTCTCTCTGGGTGTGGCCATCGAGCCAATTCCTTATCCACCAGATGGTCCATCCTTCAAATCCATATCTTTCCAATTTAGAGATTAGGATGTTGTGTGGGACAGTGTCAAAAGCCTTACAGAAGCCCAAGTAGATGACATCAGTCAGCCTTCCCTTGTCAAGTGATGCAGTCATTCCATCACAGAAGTCCACCAGATTGGTCAAGCACAATTTGCCCTTGGTGAAGCCATCCTGGCTGTCCAGCATTGCCTTCCTTGTCCTGCATGTACCTTAATATTGCCTCCAGGAGGATCCATTCCATGATCTTTCCAGGCACAGAGGTGAGGCTCACCAATCTGTAGTTCCCTGGGTCTTCCTTTCTACCCTTTTTAAAAATGGGAGTGGTGTTATTTCTCAGTATACAGGTTGAAGAGGTTGTTTCTTGTGATAGAACTCCAAATGTACTGGTCTTATAGCTTAGTATTCCCTTCCTGGTTTGGTTCTAGAGGTAAGTGCAAATGAAACTTGGAAATATCATGGAAATTGCCTCAGGCATACATAGAAGCAGAATTCAGGAGTAAATGTAAGTAGGTCATTATAAATCTGAGTAAAGCAAAAATAACTGAGGTAAGATGCATATGCAAACTCATTTCACAAAATCACTCATACATACAGATAACATATTTTGTAGTTATGTCCTGCTTTCTGTTCTCAAGTCTAATGGCTGAATAAAAGCAGAAAAAAAAAAAAAAAAAAACAAGAAAACTGGAGAAACTATTTTTTCATTAAATCAAGCACTGTTTTTCCAGGGAATTGTGGAGAAACTACCCACACTTTAATATGGATTTCTTCTTCAGCTTCTCTTTTAAGAGCAGCAGCCCACGAGAGACTTCCAAATAAGTAGAAGGAGATACCTTTTTTAATGGTATAGTTCACCCATGATGCTGGTATTTTGAATTTTAATTCTTTCAGAAATCTCAGATGGGTACCTCCTGGTTCCAGCAATTCACTGCACTTGAATTTTTCATACTTCTCCTAAGTTTTCTCTACTGCACTTCAGCTTCCTTTGTTGCTGTGCTTATTGTTTAGGAGAAGTATCTGTAAAAGGAATTTAGAACTAAAGTGACCAGAAAGATGGAGGCATATAAGTTAGATGCCATATGTCTGGAAACAGGGAACTTTTACTGTCTTAAACTCTCTATACAGCATATTTAAATGGCTAGACCATTCATGACAGGATGTATAGTAGACGGAGGAAGGAAATGTTCAGTTCTTATTCACAGGGAGATGTCTGTGGCTAGGCTGATATATATGACATACACAACTGATATATATGAGCTGTATGTCAGAGTTGAAACACTATGTCCTTAGTTTCCTATGGACAGAAGATAACACCTTGGTATATAGAGGACCAAGAATTGATTGTTAGTGTATTCAATATTTTAACAGTTGAATGGTCCAAATTATACACTGAATTCAGAGAAGCCTCACTAAAAGTCAAAACTATTATAAAAAGCAGTCTAGTATACTTTTTCCCTGTTTATTATGTTCACCTTCCAGAGCCCCTTTTTGGTCCCAAGGCTGACATTGTCATCTTCCTCTGGAAGAACAGGGCTGTCAGAGTTACAATGAACTGCCAGCACCCCATGGCCTTCACTGCAAGGCAGAAGATGGTCATTGTGGTAGTTTCTCTCCCCTTGGCTGGGGCCTCTCCTAGGGCTCTGTGGATGCATTTCTCCCCTGTTGTCTGCCTTTTGGGAGGTCTGTGGGGGAGTGCAGCAGTGTACACCCTGCTGTGTCACACAAAGGAATATTGTTTTCCTTTTGACCTGGGGTCTACCAGGACATTGCCCCCAGCTGTCTGGAAGTGCTGTCCAAGCCAGTGACAGCTCCTGCCAGGTGGTTACAGTCATATGACAGAAAAATGGGGGATTTAAATTGATAATGGGAGCTACAGTGAAAGGTAATTCAGGTTTTCTTCACTTTTTCTTCACCTACAAATCTGGGATAATAAATAACTAACTAAACAGCAGCTTTGGAGAGGCAGTGATCTTTGAAGTTCTTTTTTACCCTGAATCTTGAATTCATAGAACAATGATAGATAGCTTCAATACAATTAATTTTTTAAAGTGTGTTTCACGAAACACTCATGCTCAAAATGCTCAGAAACATGTAGATGCCTAATATACATGTTGTGGTTTAACCCATCTGGCAGCTAAACACCACACAGCCGTTCGCTCACCCTCCCCCCTCCCTCTCTGGGATGGGGGAGAGAAACGGGAAAGTGAAGCCGGTGAGTTGAGATAAAGACAGTTTATTAAGACAGGAATATAATAATAACAATAATAATAATAGTGATAATGATAATAGTATTAATAATAATAATGTGTAAGAAAACAAGTGATGCACAATGCAATTGCTCACCACCCGCTGACCGATGCCCAGCCTATCCCCGAGCAGCCGGCCCCCCACCCCGGCCAGCCACCCCTATATATTGTTTAGCATGACGTCAGATGGTATGGAATACCCCTTTGGCCAGTTTGGGTCAGCTGTCCTGGGTCTGTCCCCTCCCAGCTCCTGCTGCACCCCAGCCTGCTCGCTGGCAGGACAGAGCGAGAAGCCGAAAAGTCCTTGGCCTGGTGTAAACACTGCTCTGCAACAATTAAAACATCAGCATGTTATCAGCGCTCTTCTCATCCTAATCCAAAACATAGCACCCTACCAGCTACTAGGAGGAAAATTAACTCTGTCCTAACTGAAACCAGGACAATACAGAAGTCTCCAGAAGGTTTAGGAGGAACAGCACCTAATTTCTGAATATGTGTGGAATTTGTGTGTGCCTTGGGAGACACATAGGACCTGCTTGGACCTGAGTTTTTTCTTTACAAATCCTGGTTAATGTTAAGGTCTAATGTTTTTTTTTTCTGAAACTGGCTATTTTGAGAGATGTAGACCAAAGGTAGCAGAGGAATATTTAAGTTTCAGAAATAAATCCAGAAATCCAAATAATCAAAATTTAGATTTTACCTTCAACTAGTTTTCATTACTTTTCAGCTAATGTGCATATCCCTATAACTCTTTACAGTTATCAATGTATTTTTTTTTGTTTGTTTCAGAATCTTATTTAACTCTATAAATGAAATACTTCTACCTTAATTTCCAGGGTATCTGTGCTTAGACGGTATTAGTGGCATTTAAGTTGCTATTTTTAAATTGACATGTGAACTGAACATTGGTAGTAGTTTGATTTATTTGCACTCTTCACTGAATTTATTTATCTTATTAAAATACCTCCAAAAAATGTTATATTCAGAAATTGTTTGTATATTTCTGTTGTTACCATTCTGTAAAAGAAGAAATTTAAAGCATAGTTGTGAAGATAATTATAAGTTCTAAAAAAAAAAAAAAAAAAAAAGTCATCCATCCATAGCTTTAAAAAAAATGTAAAACTGTATGCTTTTTTTTTTTTTTTCCCCCTTCATCAGCAATGAAACAGAAATGTTAAAATGTTCACCATTTTGTTTTGAGCTGGTAGAGGCAAAACACCAGAACCTGAATTCACATGACCTAACTATACTCATTTACATAAGCTTCCAAAGATATGAGGTAAGATACTCTCATCTTCCTCTACTGTTACAGAAAACAATATATGAGGAAACATCAGCACCTTCATTCTCTTCAATGTGAAATTACACTTCAGAGGTGCCTTTTCCTGCCAGTGGCTATTGTTATAAATTACTCCTTTAGCCAGATAGAATTAGTTTATTGAGTCAGCGATCAACAAGCAAAACAGGGCTGGGCGGCCGGGGAGTCTGTGCTCCTCAAACGGCGTGCACTCCCCCCCCCCCCCCCCCTTCACAGTCCTTATATCACCGAGTTCTTCCGGGGTTACGTAGCCCCTTCCTGCTACTGCGGCTGCGTCGACTGTTGCTAGGGGGTCGTCTCCGGTCCCTCTGGTGGTCGCACAGATGAAGGCCGTAGTCTTCCTCCGCTTGGTATGTGGTGTTTTTCCCTCCTTAACCGGTCATGCTGGTTTGTCTCAAGATAGGACAGTGGGTTATCAATTTTGCAGTTATAGTATTTACACAAAGTTCTCTCAACTTTCCGTCCGAGACAGCAAGAGGCAGGGAGCCTCAAGGTCCTTACAGCCACCTGGCGACTCCCTTTGTTCCTTCTTAATATAGCCATGGGATATAATGAACAAACATGCTTCATACACCACAGCTATATATCTAGTGTGATTATACTCCTAAATTAGGTACCTCAGTTAAGTGCATAAATCTTTAACAATAGCTTGAAGGCAGGCTCTTGGATGAGTTCATGTCACCTAAAAACAGTCATTTAAAGTGCCTAAATTCTGTTCATTCTTTTTGCACCTAAGATGACAGTAAATGTACCACTTCAATCTCAGTTACTTTGATGAATCTGAGAAGGAATTCCACAATGCTACACAAGTACTGAGATATGTGAAATGAATCAGGTTCATGCTTTTTGATGCTTGAAAGACTGCTAAAGTATATGTATAAGGGTGAAGTGGGTTTATGTGGCAAGGTTTTGGTAGCAGGGGGCTGCAGGGGTGCCTTCTGTGAGAATAGTGCAGAAGCTGCCCTGTATCAGATAAGGGCCAGTTTCAGCCAACTCCAAAGGGACCTGCTGCTGCCCAGAGCTGAGCCAATAAGCGATGTTTTATGTGCCTCTGTGAGAGCAGATTTATGAAAGGGGAAAAAAAAAAAAAAAAAAAAGAAAACAGGAAAAAAAAAAAGACATTGTGGCACAACAACAGCTGGGAGAGAGAGGAGTGAGATACAGCCCTGCAGACACCAAGGTCAGTGCAGAAAGAGGGCAGGAGGTGCTCCATGTGCCGGAACAGAAGTTCCCCTGCGGCCTGTGGAGAGGCCCCTGGTGGAGCAGGCTGTCCCCCTGCAGCCCATGGGTCCCACATGGAGGCCATCTCCACGCTGCAGCCCATGGAGGAGCCCCCGGTGGAGCAGGTGGATGTGGCCTGAAGAAGACTGTGGCCCATGGAGAGCCCCCGCAGGAGCAGGCCCCAGGCTGGAGCTGCAGCCCGTGGAGAGGAGCCCACGCAGGAGCAGGTCTGAGGGGGAGCTGCCACCGGTGGGGGACCCGTGCTGGAGCAGTTTTCTCTTGACGGATGGACTCTGTGGTATGGACCCATATTGGAGCAGTTCTTGAAGAGCTGCAGCCTGTGGGAAGCCCACGCAGGATGAGTTCAGGAAGGACGGCATCCCGTGGGAGGGACCCCACGTTGGAGCAGGGGTACAGAGTAACTGTGAAGGAGAGGCAGAGACTGTTAGGGACTGACCACAGCCCCCATTCCTAGCTCTCCTGCACTGCTCAGGGGGAGGGGGTGGAAGAGTGTGGATGGGGGGAAGGTGTTTTTGGTTTCTTTTCTTTGTTTCTCACTTCTCTAGCGTGTTAGTAACAGGCAATACACTTTATTAATCTCCCTACACTGAGTCTGTTTGGCCCGTGATAATTGTTTTGTGATATCCCTGTGCTTATCTCCACCCTTGAGCCCTTTTCCTCATATTTTCTCCCCATTTCCTTTTGAGGAGGGGGAGTGAGCAGTTGTGGTGTAGCTCGGCTGCCCACCCGAGTAAAATCACTACAGAGGGATGCACAATTTTAGAAAATTTTGACATCAGAGTGTGTGTCCGCTTACATAGTTTTGGTTACAATTAGAGAGGGATTCAGATTCTGATTCAATTAGAGAGAGAGATTAAGATGTACAGAATAGTTCTGTAGATTCCACTAAAACTACTGATTAGATCTCCATTGACTACAAGCAATTTTAGATAACTACCATGCATAAAATCACGGACATACAAATATTCTGGTTTTAGCTGAATTCTAACTTTAAATAACCCTGACCCAAATCACACGAAGAGTTTAGGAAAGCTCTGAACGTATTTAGTATATATAAATATAATTTAATCAAAACAAACTTCAGTGGTACCAGATGCTTTTTGAGAACATTGATAGAGAAGGTATATTTTTTGGTCTGCATTTTGCATAATAGTCTAATGATAGAAATTTCCTTCCTACTTACTGTAACATGTTTCTATTCACATTTTATAAAGCCCAAGACAACTCTGAAATTTAGTAAGCTCTTTCTGGGAGAAAATAGACTTTTGTGTTGAACTACATAGTGCAAATTTCATCCCAGCAGATGGATAGCTAAATCGCTGTGGTTTTTTTTGTTTATTTGCTTTTAAGTCTGGTTCCTCTCTCTTATATCAGCAGAAACTGCAATGTATTTTTGGATCTAGCTTTGAGTACAATCCATTTGCTCTGTTTCATAACAAGAATTAGATTTTTGTCTTCAAATAAAATTTCATATATTGTGAAAGAGAACGTCAAGGATAAAAACAAAGGAACAAGCATAACAGAATGTGTAGAATATTTTTCTTCCTCTTTAAGGACCTTCTTTTCCTACTCTGCACTGATTTCTGTCCTTTCCCCACTGTTAAGATATAGGCAAGTATTTGTACTATAATTTATATCTATAATTTTACTATAATTTGCACTATATACTATAATTGTACTATAATTTGCACCTTTAGCAGGTGCCTCATAAGGAAAAGAAGAATAAAAAAAAAAAAAAGGAAAAGAAGAAGAAAAAAAGTATTTATATCTCACTAGACCTTTCATTAGGATGTGGCAAGTATAGTGCTGAACAAAAGACAACCTCTGTGTTGCAGTACAATGAAGGTGGGTCAGTGTGGCACAGGGTATTTCAGTATGAATTTCTTTCTTTTCTAATTAATATCTAACCTACCAAACATCAATGCCATAATATAATACTTTTCCAGACTTGTTACTACTCTAATAAGAACGGAGGAGATGAACATGGATGAAATAGTAACCAGCATGTAACAATTTTAACTAGTAAAGACATGCACAGACTGTGAATGGATAAAGTTAGAAAAGGCATAGGTTACTCAGCCTACTCATTTGTCATTATACTGTTAGACATTCACATATTGCTGATGGTTAAGGTGTTCTTCAAGATTCCTTTTTTTAAGAATAGGCTATGAATCTGAAGAAATAATTTAAAGGTATTTTGTTGGACAAGAATACAGCAGATTTCAAATGCAGTACAACTATTCTATTTGTATAGATCTGTATAGTGATTTTTTGAGTTATTATGTAACAAGATGGTGAAAGAAAATAGTATTTCTTGAAATATCTAAAAAAGTTCCAAAGAATGAACTGTTTATTCATGATACTTAAAGTCTCTCTGTTAGCTATAGGACTATCTTATTAAAAGGACTATCAAGTAAAACATAAAGCAAATGCAGGAAAATGATGCTATAAATTATTATCATCGTGAAAATGCCAGCGTTACTGAGATAGCTTCTTCCAAAGATTCATGACTTTTTTTTTTTTTTCAATGTTCTAAGAAATTCAGATCTGTAAGATACCTTGGGTCTTTTTCTACTTCATCTTGTGTCTAAATGAAAAACATTGACATTACCTGTCTGATACATTAATATAAGTATAAATATTCAAATTAAACATCTATTTTATTTCATGGAAATGGTATTCTTGAAAAGCACCTCTCCAGTGAAGAAAGGGTTAGAGAGTTGGGTAGTTCAGCCTGGAGAAGAGAAGGCTCCACAGAGACCTTGTTGTGACCTTTCAATATATAAAGGGGGCTTATAGGAAAGGAAGAGAAAGACTTTTATACCAGGCCCTGTAGTAACAGGACAAAGTGCAATGGTTTAAACTGAAAGAGGTTAGATTTAGAATGGATATACGGAAGAAATTTTTCACAGTGAGAGTGATGAGACACAGGAACAGGTTGCTTAGGGAAGTTGTGGATGCCCCATCATTGGAGGTGTTCAAAGCTGGGCTGGACAGGGCTTTGAGCCACCTGCTCTAGTGAAAGATGTGCACTCCTATGGCAAGGGTGTTAGACTAGACAGCCTTTAAGGGTCCTTTCAAGCTTAAACCTAAATTAAATTCTATAATGTCCCAGTGATGATGTTATACCTAATAGACATTAATAATAGTTACAAAAATATTATATAGATATATTCCAATAGATCATTATGTTTATAAACTGTGACCCTAGTCCAAGAATTCATACATAACTAGTCTGAGCTAACATAGGTTTTTATATTATCTAGAATCTACATTTTGAATGCTGACAAAGAAACACATGGACTCGTAGCCAGACTCCCAAGAATCTGAGTACATGATCAAAGCAGAGGCCTTAACATTGCAGGCACAGAATGATATCAGAAGCTCTAGAGGTTATATCACAAATGGCCAACTACCAGTCACTAAGGAAATCAAAAGAAATCCAACAAAATACAGACTTGAGAGCTGGGTAGAACTAGTTCTAGGGCATAACTTGTACAAAATTGTGTAGCAAACCCACTGCAGATATCCATAATTGATATTATAAGCTCAAATGTCCTTAATTTGTATACAAGACTGCAGAGAACCAACCAGCTGCACAGGCACCTGACTTCAGAACTGGGGATCTCAAGTGTGATCATTCTCATATCTCATACTGGTAAATAGGCAAGCACTGAGTTATTATTGTTAAAGGGAAACATACTTCTCTTGCCTAGGTTTGGTCTCGTAACTCATTCCTAAAACTTGGCTGTAATTTGGATGCAGCAGAAAGAGAAGCGAAAAAAATGGTTCTGTTTCCTCCTCAGTTTGAGGTCATTCATATTTCTTTCTAAGACAATCACAGGGCCCAACAAAGCAAATTACAGAAAAGAAGTTGACCAAATTGTTACTATTACTTCTTTTGAACTTGAAGTATCAAGCAAGCAGGACTAAAAAGCTCATACAACTAGAAGGAATATTCAAAAAGATTCAGGATTCTGTCAGCTCTGAGGAGTGTGTTCTTCAGAACATTGTGCTTGAGTTCTGCTCCCAGAAGTAAATAAGCGTCAAAAAGTCTATACACAAAGATCTCTGAAAGCAAAACTGGGTGCCCATTTCTTTGAGACGAGGGATAGTTTTCTCACTAAGTTAATCTCCTCATAGATCCTGAACTTCATTCTTCAAGACAAAACATCAAAAGGAACATTTAAGTGGGGACTGTTTTAACTCTGCAGCATTTAGAAAGTAATATTGGAACACTGTACTCTATGCCTCTGGTTCTCAAGTCCAGTAAAAAAGAATTAAAATTAATGGATACAATCTTTTGATTAAATGTATGAAACCTTTTGTACAAGAAAAAATTTATATTAAATGAAAAAAAAAGTGGTGGCCAGTCACTGAATACCAAGGAGTAATTTAGTTGTTTTAGAGGAAATGGATCTAGAAGTTTCACAGCTTCGTGATGGTGCCTTTGTAGACACAAGATTTTCCATAAACGATTTCCTTCGATGATTTGTTGGTTTCTTCCATCTCTCATGATGCCTCTTGTACCTGTTTGTATATTAACAGTGTGATTCCTTTCAAGAAAAAAAAATAAAAGAAATTTACACTCATAATAAAACTTCTGGAGGTTACTACAGGGCTGTAGTAACATTTAGCAGTGGAAAAGACTAATTTGTGGAGATACGTAAGTTGGTTTTGAATATTGCAAAAGAGGTAATTTTAAAGGATTTGGGAATGATCTGTTGTTTTAATGGAAATAATGAAATATACTAATGTATGACTGTTTTGAGGGGAAACTGTTCTGAAAGCAATTCAAAATATCTTCTTATCCTAGTTGACAATCTAAAGGCAAAACAAATGTTTTGAGAAATCCTTGTTGATTTTTGTATTGGTCTGCCTGCAATGAAAGCAGCAGAATTGGATTAAAGATCTAAGAATTTAGTTTTGCAAGGCTGTGTTGCATTGCACTAAATACTATCTTTTTTTTTTTTGCCTTTTCTTTTAATGCATTTGTCACTGTCTTTGCCATTCCTGTATCCCCCTCCCCCCGCCAAAAAAAAATGTTCTTGTGCACATATAAAATGTTTATGCTGTTTTGACAGGAAAATAAAGCTTCTATTCCTCAGATCACAGAAGAAACTTATTTAATATGTGTGAAAGTCTCACCTAAATTCTGATCATGAAATAGCTCATCTGAGGCTTGTTCTAATTGTGATCATTTGTCAAATCCATACATATACTATATAGATATATAGACATGTTATGTTATGCATAAACATCCTAATAAGATTTATTTTCCTTTTCCTCAAAATGTATTAGCAATCAGAATTCATCAAAATGCATGGCTGAAGTCCTTATGGGATAAGTTTATGTTTTGTTTCACTCTGAGTACTAGTAATTGAGAATTTTAATGAATGTTGAGGCTGCCATCTTAAAGTTTGGCACTGTCTTCCAAGAACTGAACTGAAAACCTCCAGTTTAGCACTTGCTTTTCTTGCAACTGAATCTGAAGAAAAGATAATGTAGAATAGGATTCAAAGCTCTAAGCAAAACAAACAACCAAAAAAAGCATTAAGCCAAAGCCACAAAATAGGAGGGTCTAATAACAGTAGTATCTAATCTTCCATGTAAAGAAACATTTTATGTAAAGTTTAAAAATGAGAAACTTAATGGGACTTCATGTATTGAAACCCCTCCATGTAGGAAACCTAGGTCACAAGTTGAGTACAGAAGCAAATTCCCATTTTCTTCTAGAAGTTAATATGTGAGACAGGAACCACCTTTCATCTGGACACTACAATATTTATCAAGAAATGTGAAACTGGATTCCAGGTCTGAAAGCATTTACAGCTAATTCAGGATAAACTTGTTTGACTAAACTTGTTTAAGAATTGCTTTATCCAGATAATGATAACAACTGATATTGAGTAAGAACTAACTGTTGGTAACATGTTAATGAATGTCAGTCCAGTAAAGCGTTTTAAAGATTGAAACAGGTGTAATTGGAAGTTTTAAAAACATTTTAATCAAAATGATCTGTAATTCCCTAGCTGTATTCCCTAGGTATATCTATAATATACATATATATATAATACATGACATGTACGTATATTATATAGATTTATAATATATACACAATATGTGCACATATGCATAAATATATATTCAGTTGAAACAGGGTTTCTCTCATTTGCTAAACCCATTGATAATCACCTATTCTCCAAACAAATGGATAGATTGGATGGTGCAAGGAATGTCAAGCGTCAACAGTAGGGTAAATCCTTAATCCAGTGTCTCTACTGAGACATCTTCTGCACTAAAGAGAAGGCACTTTATATAAACCATGCTGTCCTGTCTTACTTTTATAGTCTATTTTATTAATGCTGACCTACACTGTTATCTCAATACCTTTCATGCTTCTTGTGACAGCATTCCAGCTGGACAGAGTTTTGAGGTTGCTTGGCCTACATTATTTTATTTCTTTATAATTTTTTATAGCTTCTCAGGGTAAAAAACCTAATGGACTCAAACCACTGATTTGACTAAAATATAAACAGAAATATGTTATTTTTTAAATATGAAAACCTCAAAGTCACTACATAAGAGACTATGGAAATAAAAATGTTTTTAAATTAGCCTTAATTTATGCAATATGTCTGCACAATTTAGAACTTTCTTCTAGTTTTGGTTTTATGCAGTAAACAATTATTTTATCCATCTTTGAGGCTGGACTTGTATGTTCCCTAATTCTCTTAGTAATGTCTCCTTCAGCTTCAGCTCCATAGTCATTTGTGATTCTTCATCCTGATGCATCATACAGTTACTGGAAAGTGCTCTACTTGAGAATTCCAAGAGCTCTCCAGGAAATAAACAATCTCCTTTTCTTCCAGATACTCACTCCTGTTACTCCCTGCCCTTTTAAAGGAAAATTGGACAGAAACTGAAAGGGAAAATAAACAAATAAGCAAACAAACAAATAAACAACAACAACAAAAAACAGAACATCAATATTTCAGTCATATTAACTATTTTGTCTTATCTAAAACAGAAATGTACACTCTCATGCCGTGTTGTTCAGTTTTCTCTATTTTGTCTTCTTTCACACTGTGCTTCAGCATCTTAAGTCACTCTGTTTTTCTGCTTTGTATTAGCATGCAAATATTTTAGCTGTTTCTTACTGACCATAAGTAATTCTATTCTAGTTTAGTCCTTTCACTGTCTATATTGCTGATCAATCATTTAGCATCAATCAGCATATATTGCTGTTTCAATCATACTTTCTCTTAGTATGTCTTCTGCCAATTCTGTCCAATACTTTTTGCATTGATATATTCTCCCATTTAAAAATTAAATAAAAATAACTCAGTTATTAAAGAAAGTTTGAAGAATTACACTTCATCCCAGTTAAGCAGCTGTATTTTAAATGCTTTCAATGTTTTCAATGGCATTATTTCATTCCTATCAATAGAGCCACATCAGAAAAGCTATTGTTTTGTTACATTAATACTACATAGTGGTACAAGTATGTTCCTGGAGCTCATTCCATTCCACTGAAGACTGAATGACCTTTCACCATGGTATTCACCCTTTAATTGTAATTGACAGTACAATTTCCTGGTTTCCATTGTGTCACAGAACACTAGATATAGACAATTTGCTACTTTAAACAAGATCAAAATACCCTTAATTGTAATTGTAAGGACAGCATTAGTAAAATTTATCCCAATGAAATAGATTCATACACACACAAATGCAAACACACATACACATAAATTAAAATAAATAAATAAATAAATCTCCTAAGATCTCATACATCAGAAAGTCTCCAGATATGCCTGTAGCTTCAGTTCTAAAATTGTCTAGATGAAGATTCACTCAATTTAAAGATATTTTATACTAATATATGGAAACAGAGAGACACTGACTTTCTCTTTTGGTTGTGAAGTCAAATTTCTATGGTTTATTCAGCTAAATTTAAGAAATTTTTAATACAATAAACCTAATATTTAATAACCTTTTGAAGTCATTTTTATATATCTAATTACAAATTGTTACTGAATGGAAAAGTATGATATTTGTTAAAAAAAATAATAATTAAAAAAAAATAAACATTTATTTGGAAATATAGTTTCTCCCATAGTATAACTTTCCAGAATTATGGTCCCATGATTGCAGTTTTATCAGTGTAAGACCAAATTAGCAGTAGGGACACTAAATAGGCTCAATACCAAAACTCATTTATCTACAGAAATATTTAATTTTAAGGAGTGACAGGCTTTCCCTCCTGCATAGGGAGACAATGTGGTCTGGGAGAAAAATATCAGGTCAGTCCTCGCAGGTGTCCAAGACTCGTGGTATATGGGCTGGGCCATGGGGTCCCTTCTGTTACTGCTTAGTTGCTCCTCAGCATAGGGAGATTAGAAAAATTTACTGCCTATTTCTAACAAGCTAGAGAAGTCAGAAACAAAGAAAAGAAATCGAAAACACCTTCCCCCCATCCATACTCTTCCACCTCCTCCCTGTGAGCAGTGCAGGTGAATGGGGGTTATGATCAGTCTATAGCACTTTGTCTCCGCCGCTCCTTCACAGTCACTCTCTGCCCTTGCTCCAATGTGGTGTCCCTCCCACAGGATGCCGTCCTTCCTGAACTCATCCTGCGTGGGCTTCCCACAGGCTGCAGCTCTTCAAGAACTGCTCCAATATGGGTTTGTACCACGGGAGCATCAGGAGCAAAATGCTCCAACATGGGACCCCCATGGGCTGCAGCTCCCCCCAGACCCCCTGCTCCTGCGTGGGCTCCTCTCCACGGGCTGCAGCTCCGGCCCGGGGCCTGCTCCTGCAGGGGCTCTCCATGGGCCGCAGCCTCCTCCAGGCCACATCCACCTGCTCCACCGGGGGCTCCTCCACGGGCTGCAGCGTGGAGATCTGCTCCATGTGGGACCCATGGGCTGCAGGGGGACAGCCTGCTCCACCAGGGGCCTCTCCACAGGCCACAGGAGAACTTTTGTTCCGGCACCTGGAGCACCTCCTGCCCTCTTTCTGTACTGACCTTGGTGTCTGCAGGGCTGTTTCTCACTTCTTGTTCTCCCAGCTGCTGTTGCAGAGCTGTTTTTTGCCCTTTCATTAATCTGCTCTCACAGAGGTGCTACCAACATTGCTCACTGGCTTGGCTTGGCTCTGGCCAGTGAGGAGTCCCTTTGGAGCTGGCTGGAACTGGCCCTTATCATGTAGCTAGCTTCTGGGCTGTGATCATGGAGGACACCCCTGCAGCCCCTGCTACCAAAACCTTGCCACATAAACCCAGTGCAGTTATATCCTGATCTCTGCTGAGGTAGATGAAAGGAAGTAATCCTAAATTAGCTTTTTTTAAATTGTCTTTACTATATATTTGTCACTTTTTTTTTCTTTTTTGTTTTTACTTTGGTTATAAGACTCATTCCTCCTTTTGTTACCATTTAGAGGTAATAAACACACCCATTAAAATCAGACACGTCAGTCCCTGTTATCAGCACAATTTTCATATTTTTAGCTTAAGTTTTATGCAGCGTTATAAGGAAATATTTTGCATTAGTGTCCTGGTTCCAGTTAGGACAGAGTTAATTTTTTCTCATAGTAGCTGGTAGGGTGCTATGTTTTGGATTAGGATGAGAAGAGCGCTGATAACATGCTGATGTTTTAATTGTTGCAGAGCAGTGTTTACACCAGGCCAAGGACTTTTCGGCTTCTCGCTCTGTCCTGCCAGCGAGCAGGCTAGGGGTGCAGCAGGAGCTGGGAGGGGACAGACCCAGGACAGCTGACCCAAACTGGCCAAAGGGGTATTCCATACCATCTGATGTCATGCTAAACAATATATAGGGGTGGCTGGCCGGGGTGGGAGGCCGGCTGCAGGAGCTGGAGCGGCTGCAGGAGCTGGAGCTGGAGCGGCTGCAGGAGCTGGAGCTCCTGCAGCTGCTCCCACTCCTGTGTCTGGGTCAGAGAAACGAGCTGTAGCAGTGCAAGTTGACCCCGCAGAGGGTATTCCAACCCCTGTGGCAGACCCTGTGGCTGGGTCAGAGAAATGAGCTGTAGCAGTGCAAGTTGCCCCTGTAGACAAGGTGAAAAAATGGTATAGAGACTCAGGTCGTTTAGAACGCAGACAGTCTTCTGCTAAGTCTGGGCATAGTGAAGACGAGGCTGGGCCATCAAAGGTGCAGGAGACTGAAGATGAGGATGAGGATGTCGAAAAATCAACAGTAACTACCCGGACTCTATACCAGCATGAGCTACGAGATGTGCGAAAAGATTTTGGTCGCTGTATAGGTGAGCAGCTTGTCACCTGGCTGCTCCGGTGCTGGGACACGGGAGCCAATTATGTGGAATTAGAGGGCAAGGAAGCCAGGTGGCTGGGATCCCTTGCTAGGGACGCATGCATTGACAAAGCAATTGGAGATGGAGCACGATCTCGCAGCCTCCGGAGGCTGAAGTGAGTCTAACCGGTAATGAGTGGCAAAAGCACCGTATTGTGACTGGCCCGGATGCTCCGTGCATCCTTGGCATAGACTATCTTAGAAGAGGATATTTCAAGGACCCAAAAGGGTTCCTCTGGGCTTTTGGCATAGCTGCCTTGGAGACAGAGGACATTAAACAGTTGTCTACCTTGCCTGGTCTCTCAGAGGACCCTTCTGTTGTGGGGTTGCTGAGGGTTGAAGAACAGCAAGTGCCGATCGCTACCACAACTGTGCACCGGCGGCAATATCGCACCAACCGAGACTCCCTGATTCCCATCCATAAGCTTATTCGTCAACTGGAGAGCCAAGGAGCGATCAGCAAGACTCATTCACCTTTTAATAGTCCCATATGGCCAGTGCGAAAGTCTAATGGCGAGTGGAGACTAACAGGGGACTATCGTGGCCTGAACGAAGTCACACCACCACTGAGTGCTGCAGTGCCGGACATGCTAGAACTCCAGTATGAACTGGAATCAAAGGCAGCCAAGTGGTATGCCACAATTGATATCGCTAATGCATTTTTCTCCATCCCTCTAGCAGCAGAGTGCAGGCCACAGTTTGCTTTCACTTGGAGGGGAGTCCAATATACTTGGAATCGGCTGCCCCAGGGGTGGAAACATAGCCCTACCATTTGCCATGGACTGATCCCGTCTGCGCTGGAGCAGGGGGAAGCTCCTGAACACCTGCAGTACATCAATGACATCATTGTGTGGGGTGACACTGCAGAGGAAGTTTTTGAGAAAGGGAAGAAAATAGTCCAAATCCTTCTGAAGGCCGGTTTTGCCATAAAACAAAATAAAGTTAAAGGACCTGCACGAGAGATCCAGTTTTTAGGAATAAAATGGCAAGATGGACGTCGTCAAATCCCAATGGATGTGATCAACAAAATAACAGCTATGTCTCCACCAACTAGCAAAAAAGAAACACAAACTTTCCTAGGTGTCGTGGGGTTTTGGAGAATGCATATTCCAAATTACAGTCTGATTGTAAACCCGCTCTACCAAGTAACCCGTAAGAAGAATGCTTTTGAATGGGGCCCTGAGCAACGACAAGCCTTTGAACAAATTAAGCAGGAAATAGTTCATGCAGTAGCCCTCGGGCCAGTCCGAACAGGACCAGATGTAAAGAATGTGCTCTACACCGCAGCCGGGGAGAATGGTCCCACCTGGAGCCTCTGGCAGAAAGAACCTGGGGAAACTCGAGGTCGACCCCTGGGGTTTTGGAGTCGGGGATACAGAGGATCTGAGGCCCGCTATACTCCAACTGAAAAGGAGATATTGGCAGCATATGAAGGAGTTCGATCTGCTTCGGAAGTGGTCGGTACTGAAGCGCAGCTCCTCCTGGCACCCCGACTGCCGGTACTAGGCTGGATGTTCAAAGGAAGGGTCCCCTCTACACATCATGCAACTGATGCTACATGGAGCAAGTGGGTTGCACTGATTACTCAGCAGGCTCGAATAGGAAACCCCAGTCGCCCAGGAATCTTGGAGGTGATTATGGACTGGCCAGAAGGCAAATACTTTGGGATATCATCAGAGGAGGAGGTGGTCCGTGCTGAAGAAGCCCCACTGTACAACAAGCTACCAGAAAATGAGAAGAAATATGCCCTGTTCACTGATGGGTCCTGTCGTGTTGTGGGAAAGCATCGGAGATGGAAAGCTGCTGTATGGAGTCCTACACGACGAGTTGCAGAAGCTGCTGAGGGAGAAGGTGAATCGAGTCAGTTTGCAGAAGTAAAAGCCATTCAGCTGGCTTTAGATACTGCTGAACGAGAAAAGTGGCCAGTTCTCTATCTCTATACTGATTCATGGATGGTAGCAAATGCCCTGTGGGGGCGGTTACAGCAATGGAAGCAGAACAACTGGCAGCGCAGGGGCAAGCCCATCTGGGCTGCGGCATTGTGGCAAGATATTGCTGCCCGGGTAGAGAACCTGGTTGTAAAGGTACGCCATGTAGATGCTCATGTGCCCAAGAATCGGGCTACTGAAGAACATCAAAACAACCAGCAGGTGGATCAGGCTGCTAAGATTGAAGTGGCTCAGGTGGACCTGGACTGGCAACATAAAGGTGAATTATTTATAGCCCGATGGGCCCATGACACCTCAGGCCATCAAGGTAGAGATGCAACATACAGATGGGCTCGTGATCGAGGGGTGGACCTGACCATGGACACTATAGCACAGGTTATTCATGATTGTGAAACATGTGCTGCAATCAAGCAAGCCAAACGGTCAAAACCTCTTTGGTATGGAGGACGATGGCTGAAATATAAATATGGAGAGGCCTGGCAGATTGATTACATCACACTCCCTCAAACCCGCAACGGCAAGCCCCACGTACTTACAATGGTGGAAGCAACCACCGGATGGCTGGAAACATATCCTGTGCCCCATGCCACCGCCCGGAACACTATCCTGGGCCTTGAAAAGCAAGTCCTATGGCGACATGGCACCCCAGAGAGAATTGAGTCAGACAACGGGACTCATTTCCGAAACAACCTTATAGACACTTGGGCCAAAGAACATGGTATTGAGTGGGTGTATCACATCCCCTATCATGAACCAGCCTCTGGAAAAGTTGAACGATACAATGGACTGTTGAAGACTACACTGAAAGCAATGGGTGCTGGGACATTCAAAAATTGGGATACACATTTGGCAAAGGCCACCTGGTTAGTCAATACCAGGGGATCTGCCAACCGAGCTGGACCTGCCCAATCAAACCTGTTACGCATTGTAGAAGGGGATAAAGTTCCTGTAGTGCACGTAAGAAACATGCTGGGTAAAACAGTCTGGGCTACTCCTGCCTCAGGAAAAGGCAAACCCATTCGTGGAATTGCTTTTGCTCAGGGACGTGGATGCACTTGGTGGGTAATGCAAAAGAATGGGGAGGTCCGGTGTGTACCTCAAGGGGATTTGATACTGGGTGAGAATAGCCCATGAGTTGAATTGTAGTATGTTAATTATTATATAATACTGTATGTCATCACTACCATGATTGCTATATATCATAGATGAAAATGGTGATTAATTAGAATGTATTGGAAAGAGTGTAACCTGAGCATGACATAAATGGTATGGAATAAGGGGTGGATATCTGTCCTGGTTCCAGTTAGGACAGAGTTAATTTTTCCTCATAGTAGCTGGTAGGGTGCTATGTTTTGGATTAGAATGAGAAGAGCGCTGACAACATGCTGATGTTTTAATTGTTGCAGAGCAGTGCTTACACCAGGCCAAGGACTTTTCGGCTTCTCGCTCTGTCCTGCCAGCGAGCAGGCTGGGGGTGCAGCAGGAGCTGGGAGGGGACAGACCCAGGGCAGCTGACCCAAACTGGCCAAAGGGGTATTCCATACCATCTGACGTCATGCTAAACAATAGATAGGGGTGGCTGGCCGGGGTGGGGGGCCGGCTGCTCGGGGATAGGCTGGGTATCGGTCAGCGGGTGGTGAGCAATTGCATTGTGCATCACTTGTTTCTTACACATTATTATTATTAATACTATTATCATTATCACTATTATTATTATTATTGTTATTGTTATTATTATATTCCTGTCTTAATAAACTGTCTTTATCTCAACTCACCGGCTTCACTTTCCCGTTTCTCTCCCCCATCCCAGAGAGGGAGGGGGGAGGGTGAGCGAACGGCTGTGTGGTGTTTAGCTGCCAGACGGGTTAAACCACAACAATTAGGCAAAGCATTTCCTACAGATCAAGGGACTTGAACACCTCCACTCAACGCTGGTGAGGCTACACCTGGCATACTGTGTCTGGTTCTGAGCCCTGCAGTACAAGAGAGACATGGACATACTGGAGGATGGACCACCTTCATGGTCCAACAAAGGACCATGAAGGTGAGAAAGGCACTGAAGCATCTGTCATATATAAATAAGGCAGGGAGTTGGGACTGTGCAGCTCTGAGAAGAGAAGACTCGGGGGGATCTTATCAGTGTGTATATCTGAAGTGAGGGTGCAGAGAAGATGGAGACAGGGTATTTTCAGTGGTGCCCAATGACAGGATTAGAGGCAATTTAGAGACATGATGACAGCTTACAATTGTCACTAAATTTAATTACTGATATCCTTTAAATGTAAATTTCAATATGAAAATTCTACGTGAACAGAAAATACCAGTTTGAAATTTGGCGCTGAGATTAGTGGACACTTAATAGCTGTTTTTCTTTACACTCTCTGAGCCTCTAATCCATAGACACAAAGACTATAGTACTACTTAGATTCACAAAGGTGTTTTTGAGATTAATTCAGTATTCAGATGCTGTGATTAGAACACAAAGGTGCTCTAAGTTTCTAAGAATAGGAAAAAAAAAAAAAAGCTTCTTTGAGTGTTTTGAAAAAAAAAATTCAATGTTTGAAAAAATGTTTTTGAAAAATAAATGAAAAAAAATTTCAAAAGCTTCTTTGAATTTACTGATGTGTTCTTAATGTTCTACATCTTCAAAGTGCCTGGTGGAGTCCCATTGAAATATCAGGATGAAATGAATATTCTAAGTCAGTCATGGGAAAATTTGTGGGTGCACCACAAAGCATATAACCAGCATCTCTTAATTGTAATAATATTTTACAATTTACATTCATGACCTTTCCAAGTGATTTGAGACATTCTAAGTTTGTTCTGCCTTGAAGCAGTTTCATTTTAGTCAGTAAGTTCCAAAAGATTCCCTAATGTAGGGCTCAAATTGTATTTTAATTACCAGATTTCAACTTTTCTGAAGTGTCATGTAGTACATGATAGACTGCTTTGAATTCTACACAGTGAAAAATCCCTTAAAACACAATTACCACTTGACTTTTGAGTCACTTATGCTTTTGCTCTGACAGTATAGTCATAAGTTTAATGGTATATACTTACTCATGGAAGAAGAACATTAAAATGGTGGTTTAGTCAATCCTAATGTTTCTCTCTCTTGCTCTTCATTATTTTTGGGCTATAGGCACATGTTGTCATAAATACTGATCAACAATTATGTAATGTCTTTCCCTCAAAAGATAACAAAATGCTATATATATATATATATACTTAAAGAAGTATACACTCATCACTGAAGTTCATTTACAACTAGAATAGTATAAGTTAAGTAACAGCTTTCAACAACTGTTACATTTAATACAAGGTAAAAATAAATCATATGGTACCATCCAGAAAAGCTACTTTTTCAGTATAGTAAAATTAATCTGTACAAGATTGTGGTTCACTTCTTTGAAGATTTAAATAATCATCTGCTTTTCCACTTTTTTTTTTTTCCTCTTCTAAAGTATCTGTTACTTCATAAGCAGCCAAATTCTATGAAAAAAAAAAAATCTTATATCTTGCCAGGTGCTTCCTGGCAAGTAGAGACAGTCAAACCTCAGTTTGCATTCTTTTTCACTTGTGTTGTTCTCAGGGTGTTCTTTGTTTTTATTTTGTTTTGTTTTCTAATGTATGTTATTCCTAAATTTATTCAAGACGAATAATGCATTGTTTTTAAGAGTTCATTTATTTATTATTTTTAAAATATTATCTGACAGAAGTGTCTTGTGGGCTCCATTGACTCTGATTCTTTAAAATATTTGTTATTTAGCTGCAAAAGCTTATATAAATCATCTACAACTGTAGTTATACTAGAGCTGTATAAAGAATAATTTTTCAAATATATGTGTATAATAACAGGCAATTGGTGAAAGCAACAAAATAAAACAGGCAATTTAGCATGATAAGGGAAAGTTGCAACAGATAAAATTTCTTCCACTGGAGAGATGGTCTTTGCTTAATGGAAAAAGTTTAAAATTATGCTGATTTTCAGTTGTGGCCAATACCATTTCAAGTTTGTCTGTCATAATATCTACCACTATCATTAGCAATTTCCATAGTATTTAATTAATATATATATATATACACATATATAAATACTAATGTCATGGAGTTTTATTTACTTTGTTCCAATTTATTTTACAGTATTACGCATCTTTTCTGGATCTGAGTTAATGCTTATTTCTCTCTAATGTCTTCATCTTCTCCAAATTCAGGATATGCTGTCATTTCCATTAGCTTGTCACTAATTCATTCTTTCTTATCATTAGAGAGTAAGTCTTGCCCTTAGCACTGTACTCTTGAAGATATCTCTGGGAACCACTCTTCATTTCATAAACTGAAATATCATTATCCCTCTTCTAGTGTCTTTTAGCCATGTTTCAGTCCATATGAGATTATCTGCATACATGCAAACAAAATAATTTTGACTCTTAGCCACTTTGGAGAGAGAAAGACTTTAAAATTAACTACTTAGGGATGTGAAATATAGTTTACGGAACCCTTAAGTATCTTCAGTGCATCTTCTGCTGTTCTCCAGTGTTTTGAAGTCATCCCCAGCACTCTAAAAAACATTCCCCTGGCTTCCCAGGGAAGTGGTCACAGCAGCAAACCTCTCAAGAGTTTAAAAAGTGTTTGAACAACACTTTCAGGCATTTGGTCTGATTTTTGGGTAGTCCTGTGTGGAGCCAGGAGTTGGACTTGATGATCCTCGTGGGTCCATTCCAACTCAGCATATTCTATGATTCAATAATTCTATGATTTTCAACCATCTCAACCAGTTGGAGGAATAATTTGGCTGTCTGCTCTTATCCTGGTGATGCACATTACCACATTGCTACAAAGTTCTTCTCTGAACAACAGGTATTTTGCTGTCTTTTATTCCTACTCAGTACAGCTTATTGTCAGCGTGGATCACAAGCACTGCATTTCTCATTCTAATTCTGCTGGTCATTCGCACTAAATGTACATCACCTATCTCTAGAGAACCTCTTCAGAATAATCGCCTTTCACCAAACCCTGTAAATGGTTGTATTACTTCAGGGTCTGCCTTTCTATCCAGTATGTCCAGAACTTGTCTTGTGTTTGAAATTATTTGGATAATGATAAAGTCTGTTTTTTAGATAAATATCATCACTTTAAAGCCTCTCTCCCTCTTTTTTTTTTTTTTTTTTTCTTTTTTTAAGGTTTCTGTAGTCTAATGTTAGGTAGATGGTTAGTTATGCTATATACTTTGACAAGCATCTTCCCTTTTAAATTATTATTTATTTTTCTGATGCAGAACTGAGACTCCGTGGCAACTAGACAGTTTGAAGCAAAAAATGTATAGGCAGAAAGCACAGTTGGTCTGATTTCAGACAGTCTCAACTGGTAAACACAGGGCCTGAAAATTTTTGCTTCCTTTAAAACAGCAAATAAACAGGCAAGCAGTCCTTCAAATGTCAATGAGTCAACTCACATTTAATAAAATATGTGAAGCCTCACAATTTGATTGTAAAGGGTTTTATTACTGAATAATTTAGTAAACACAAAAAGCCTTCTGATGTCTCCACTTGAATGTAAAGCACTAGCTGAAAAGACAATTCAAATCCCAATCTGACTGAATTCAGAGATGCTATTTTTTCTTCATCATTCACTAAGTTGAGCATGGGCGCGACATGCCATTTCAGTAAATACACCTTACATTGCAAACATATTGTTATTTGTTCTCTTGCATATATCTCTTTCTTCCTCTTTTTCATTTTATTTCCAGTTTTCTGTTACGTTTTCTAGTAACGAAGTCTTTTTTGGCTAGCCAAGATTGTCTCTTTTACAGTATTAGTGTGAATACATGATAGGGGAGACACCTCACAGTATTTTTATGCAAAATCTGACTCAGTGTCTCAAAAGTCTGATATACCCCTACCCATCCCTCTATGTCCTGGCTTAAGCAGAACATCTGGCCTAAGCAGATATCCACCAATGGAAGTCATGATGGATGTGTCTTGTCATGATAGCTACATCTTGGATTTGGGGGAGACAGAAGACAAATAGCCAATAGCTAGTTTGAGCAAAGCATGCTGACCCGCCCCTCCCCCCGCCCCCCTCCCCCAACCACAGTGCTGGCCAAATTTGGAAGAAAGCCTGGCTCAAACCAAATTTGGAAGGAAACTAACAGTTGTGTGCAAATGTGACCATGTCAATCATCTTAACCCATAGATAGTGAGCAGCCCAAGAGCCCTTGGAGCTCTCATGACATGACAGCAAGCTACACATCGGGACCTAGCCTTGGGCAGGGAAATCTCCACAGGTTACTTCTGCAGATTGAGAGGACCCTTATCACTACAGATAGTCAGTAAGTGGATTAGGAAAATAACCGTATGTTAACACGCTGTAATGATTCTCTGTGATCATGCTTCGTAATCTTAGCTAAGCATCACACAGGATTTTCAGAATGTTTATAATCCTTAGACATAAACTGTTGACCAACTCTGGGACTAGGACTGGATTCAGCCACACCTAGGCTCCTTACCTCTTCAGTGCAAGGCGTTTAGAAAGCAAGGGGGTACATTCTGAACCATGGGACTCAATGGGTGGGTTTCCTTGATGTAATGTCATCTAACCCCAGTGTCTTATGATTTTTTTTTGTAGTATAAAATGTCTTTCATCTAGTGTCTTTGAGTAGTATATAGTGTCTTTTATATACAGTGTAGTTAAGTGTATCTTCCAGTTATAATCATGTGTACCTTGCCATCATCGAATCTTTGTTCAGTCGTGTAAGCTTTGTTGACAATAAGTCAAGTTGCTGCTTGTTTCTCCAGAATGAAGTGCATATCATTCCTCCTTCCTTTTTCCACCCACAACATAGAGTAATACTCATCAATCTTTATTCTGTACCAGACTTCTTCCATTTCAAAATAACACTTTCTGCCAAAATTTGAAACATCATTTTCTTTTCTGTGTTTTCTAGGAAATTGTTTTTTAACAATAAGGGCAACAATATGGTGGTTTTTTTCGTTTGTTTGTTTTTTGTTTTTTGTTTTTTTTCTTACCAGACTGATGAATAGCTAGTGAAACTATTGATAATATAATGCGATTGTAAAATGAAATTTTATACTTGTTGTGATAAAGATAAAATTGGCTGGGTTGACACTAACCAACAGCTTTGTACCCACACAGCTGCTTGATCACCACTACCTCCTGCCCAAGCATGACAGGAGAGAGGGTACGAAGGAAAAAAAGGAAAAAAAAACTCATGGGCCAAGGTAAAGACAATTTAATATGTGAAGGAAAAAAAAAACAAAGTGGTGCAAATGCAGTGACTCACTACCTCCCACAAACACATTGCCCAGCCAGTCTCTGAACAAAGCCACCTTGGGAGACAGCTCCCTCTCCCTTACTTCATCCTCTGCTTTAGTTTTTATTGCTGAATATGATGTTAATATGGTATGGAATATACCTTTGGCCAATTCAAGTCAACTGGCTTGGCACGGTCTACTAAAGGAATAGAGTGTAAAAAAGAAAATTTTGATGTCATGCAAGAACTGTTCAGCAATAGCCAAAACATTGGTGTTACCAACACTGTTTTAGATACAAAACCAAAAGCACAGGCTGTAAGGGCTGCTATGAAGAAAGTTAACTTCATCTGAGCCTTAACTTCATCTGAGCCTTATTCAGCACACTTATAAATACCTCTCATTAAAAACAAAAAGCAAATGGGCTGTATAATGTTACTGCAGTGAAAATGTTAATTTGGTTTTATATTTTCAGTAATTTTTCCTCTCCTTTCAATATCTCTGACAACTTTATTATTATTATTACTCTTGTTTTGGTTTTGTTGTTGTTGTTGTTGTTATTGTTGTTGTAGTATAGGACAAGAAGCCTATGATTTTTGTATCCAAATTTCATGTTATTTAACTCTGAGTTTCTCAGCAACAGTAACATTGTCACACCCTGGCTCATTCATTTTTTCCTTTGAGTTTGTAAATTGCTCTGCAAAATATCTTTATAATTATACTTGAGATCACAGAATCACAGAATGGTTGAGGTTGAATGGGACCTCTGGAGATCATCTGTTCTAGTGCCTACTTGCTCAGGCAGGGACTGAGCAAGTTGTCCAGGACCTTGTCCAGGCAGCTTTTAAAGATCTCCAAGGAGGGAGACTCCACAGCCTTCTGGGCAACTTGTTTTAGCGTTCAGTCACCCTCACAGTGAAGAAATGTTTCTTGATGTTTATATGGAATCTCTTGTGTCCCAGTTCGTACCCATTGCCTCTTCTTCTGTTATTGGGCACCACTGAAAATAGCCTGGCTCCATCTTCTCTGCGCTCTCTCTTCAGGTGCAGACATTGATAAGATCCCCCCTGAGCTTTCTCTTCTCTAGGCTGAACAGTCCCAACTCTCTTTGTCTTTTTATACATGAGAGATGCTCCACTACGTTCCTCACCTTCATGGTCTTTTGTTGGACTCTCTCCAGTATGTCCATGTCTCTCTTGTACTGCAAGGCTCAGAACTGGACACGGTACTCCAGGTGTAGTCTCACCAGTGCTGAGTAGAGTGGAAGGGTGACTTCCATCCACTTGCTGGCAAAACTTTCCTTCTAATGCAGCAGTAGCCTTCTTTGGGACAAGAACACATTGCTGTGTCATGTTCAAGCTGGTGTCTACCTGGACGTCCAGACCCCTTTCTGCAAAACTGCTTTCCAGCTGGGTGAACCATATATTGTGTATGGGGTTGTTCCTCACTACATGCAGGACTTTGCACTTCTACTTATTGAACTTCATGAGATTCCTGTCAGACCACTTCTCCAGCCTGTCCAGAACAATGATCTGGGTCTATCAGACACATTTGCATCATCAACAATTTTGCATCATCAGCAAACTAGCTGAGGGTACACTCTGCCCCATCATCCAGATCATTAATGAAGATATTAAATAGGGTCGGATGCAGATTTTACCCCTTCAGTACACTGCTAGTTACTGGCCTCCAACTAGATTTTGTGGTAACCATCCCTACCTTCTGGTATTGGGTATTCATCCAGTTTTCAGTAATGTTTCTCTGCCCATCCAGCCCACAAAATTCTCATTAAGCATGCTCTCACAAGTAATAACATTTATAGCCTGGAAAAATACTGCAGAACTACAACCAGGTACAGATCACTACTGTACTTTGAGTTAAATATATTGCTAACTGTATTTATATCATACTCAGGAAACTTAATTGAATCCAACAGTGTCTCATATTAAACATTTATATATATATATGTATAAAACATATATATATATATATATACTTGAAAGACTGTAAACTGGAGGTCATTACCATGGAAAGCATATGCTCTTGCATATGAAATGTAAAAACAATAGCTGTGCAGAGAGGAATTGATGATTTCTATCTTTTCCATATTATATAAAATAAAAGTACTAGCTGCATAATATTGTTTTACATGTATGAATGAAAGAAAAATGCAATTAGAAAATACTATACTTCTACCACGTAGTGAAAATATATCTGAAAATAAAATATGTTCTGTCTGGTATGAAACATACTTTTGTGGGGAAAAATAAAAATAAAAAAAAATTAATAAAATCTTCAAACCAGTATAGTTATCGAACTTGATTGTCAGCTATGAGAGCATATCAGGTTGCTCAGAGTTTTATCCATCTGGGTCTTGAAAAACTTCAAGAATGGAGAATGCAAGGACTCTATTGACAACCTGTTCTACTGGTTGATTTTCCTCATAGTGAAAGCATTTTCTTCACCTTGTTCTCATAAACTCTTCTGTTTTTTCTCTCATAAAAATACATAAAATGATCATTAAATCTATAAATACTATTTTTTTCAGTAATAGAATTAGTTTTTCTTGGGCTGTTGCTATGCCACTTCATGATCATCTTTCTTCTAATAAGTATCATCAGCACAATTCATAAGAAAATAAGAGAACTTCACATAAAATACAATGAGGTTATAGGAGCTGAAACTGAATGTAGGTGCTATCAGTGTAGATAAATAAGATTTTAGGGGTTAATTTATCTATTAACGTCATGTTCAGTTTCTATGTCTAAAAATTGGATGTCAGCATGAGTTTTTCTTATGGTCCTATTATATCTGATGGAAATGTGTTCAATTAATGAGGTAAATAATTTGCCAAATGTATACATGTGGTACCATTTTCGGTACTGTAGGATATCCTGTCTGGTCTCTGTCAGTATAGAAGGAGGACTGGCATCGGGGTTCAGTTAGCAAAGGCCACAATGATTACATAATCACTAGGAAGTCACAACAATGCTCTGAGATAATAAAGTATATTAAGGTTCATAATTTCAATCTCTGATTAGCGAATGCTTTATCGAAAGATTATACTCAGATAACCTGATTAAATTTAAAAAAAATAATGAACTTAAATATGTGAAACTATCATTTATTTCATTTACATTATTCTTTTGAATTTTCATCTTTGAGTTGCCTCAGTTTTTAGAAAGTTTTCTCTGGATGCTAACATTATTTATTCATTGTTGCTGTGAGGGAGTTCCAAGTTCTCAGTCCTCCCATCAGTCTTAATTGCCCTTACTTGTCTCACCTGAAAATACCTCTTGCCAATGGGCCCAGGAGATATAATTGCTGAAATATTTGCTCTTGCCTATGCTGTGGACAGTTTTGGCGCCAGCTCCTCTCATGGAGCAGGCCTGTTCTTTCTGCTCCTTCTCAGTTGAACAGATCCCTCCAAAAGAGGGTAATTAAGTGAAAAGATTTAAAAAGTTGCAAAAAGCAAGAAAAAGGAACCTTTTCAAAGGTAAAAATGAACTCTTCATAAAAGAAGATCTTGAGACGCAAAAGTAGCAGACAAACTGCATGGGAATTAGCTTTCACTGTCTTAAGGAAATTATTTCAGTCATAAGGGCATAAGCATACAATGTCATCTCAAATAACCTCAGGCTTTTAGAGCACCAGCATAGGAATGGAAGATAGGACCCATGTTACATGACGAACTATTACCTTCCTGAAGCAAAAGCTAAATGTAAAAGGCATATCCTAGAACAAATCAAAAAACTATGTATAAAGAACTGTCTAAAGTCTTGGTGTACACCATGTAAGGGACTACATGTGAGTTAACTGTACAAACTCCCATGGAGGACTAATCATTACAGCCAATTGACTCAGCTTACCCTAAAACAAACAGTCACTTTAAACCAATTGAGTAATTCTCCATTGACTGTACTGACTACAAGTTCAACTCATTTGCCAAATGTTGGTGTCTAGTGTAATTTGAAACTCCTTAAGTTATATGAGAAATCTTCATAAGGCTTAGAATTGTGACAGAGGACTTGCAGAGACTCATGCTTTTCTGAATCAGCAGCTGAAAGGCAGGTGGATAGACATGAGGATCAGAAATTACAAATGGCTGAATATTTATGGAACTGAATTGCTCCCTGGATTTTTACCAGCCGTAATGATGACTTTGACACATTAGAGTATGATACAGTATAGAAGTGATTTTAATGACCCACCTGACGTACAATTTCCACGCTACAAAGTCAAGGGATGTCTTGGTCTTGTACTATACCATATGTCTTGTACCCTACCTTCAACCTCAAGTAGAAATCTCAGTAAACCAATGTATCTCAAAACAGGTAGACAGCATGCACTTTTTTTTTTTTTTTTAACCCAATCCCTGTCTCTAGGTAATGTGAATCCCTTTATGGAGCATGTTCAGTATGTCGAACATAAAGGTAGTAACGTGCTAACAGAGAAGACCTCTTTGCCTCCTGTAATAGCTGTTCCACAAAACATGATACATACGAAGCACAGTGTATTTCTCAGAGATATAACAGATGGGAAGTGGGAAGTGTGGTTGATTGAGATTCAGTTCTGAACAATGTCACATTGGATATTCTCACATTCTTAAACTGTATTTTGATCTATGAGGTCAAAAGCTCAGGAAGGCAGAATAACTATCTGGATCTTTCTATACAATTTATTATAAACTTAATAAACAAATACAGCAAAGTTGGTGTGACAGAAAAAAAATACATATATATATATATGTATATATTCTCTTTATACCTCAAAGTGTACTACTGCTATATCTAAACACAAACAATATCAAGTTTAACAAGAGCAAGTGATGGATTCTGCACCCGGGAAGGGACAACCCTGGCTGTATGTACACACTGGGGAATAGAGGCTGAAAAGCAGCCCCACAGAAAGGGATCTGGGAGTTCTAGTCAATGGCAAGCTGAATATGAGCCAGCAGTGTGCCTTGGCAGTCAGGAGGGCCCACTGTATCCTATGGTGCATCAAGCACAGCATTGCTAGCCATTTGAGGGAAGTGATTGTCCCACTCTGTGCTGGTGCGGCCTCACCTCAAGTAGTGTGTGCAATTTCGGGCACCACCGTATAAGAAGGACTTAAAACTATTAGAGAGTGTCCAAAGGAGGACTACAAAGATGGTGAGTTCAAGACATATGAGAAGTGGCTGAAGTCACTTCATTTGTTCAGATGAAAGAAGAGGAGACTGAGGGGAGACCTCAAGGTGGTCTACAGCTTCATCGCGGGGGAGAAAGTGGAGGGGCAGGTGCTAATCTCTCCTCTCTGGTGACCAGCAACAGGACAGCAACAGAACAGCAAGGGAATGGCATGAAGCTGTGACAGGGGAAGTTCAGATTGGATATCAGAAAGAAGTTCTCCACCAAGAGGGTGGTTGGGCAGTGGAATGGGCTTAGCAGGGAAATGATCACGGCACCGAGCCTGAAAGAGTTCAAGTAGTGTTTTTACCCTGATGGGCAGCTGAACTCCACCACAACCACTCTCTCATTCCCACTCCTCAAAGGAAAAGGGGAAGAAAATATGATGAAAGGGCTCAGGGGTTGAGATAAGGACAGGGAGATCACTCACCAATTATTGTCACAGGCAAAACAGACTTGGCATAGGGAGATTAATATAATTTATTGCCTGTCACTAGTAGATTAGAACAGTGAGAAACTAAAAGCAAACTAAAAATGTCCTCCCCTTATCTACCCTCTTCCACCTACTCCCCCTGAGCGGTGCATAAGAATGAGTGCTGCAGTCAGTCCCCAACACTTCATCTCCTCTGCTCCTTCATGGTCACTCTCTGTCTCTTCTCCAGCATGGGGTCCCTCCCACAGGATGCCGTCCTTCCTGAACCGATCCTTGTGTGGGCTTCCTACAGGCAGCAGCTCTTCAAGAACTGCTCCAACATGGATCTTTACCACAGGGTCCATCCATCAGGAGCAAAATGCTACAATTTTTCCCCCATGGGCAGCAGCTACCCCCAGACCTCCTGCTCCTGCGTTGGCTCCTCTCCATGGGCTGCAGCTCCAGCTCGGGGCCTGCTCCTGCGGGGGTTCTCCATGGGCTGCAGCCTCCTCCAGGCCACATCCACCTGCTCCATGGACCTCTTCACAGACCGCAGGAGAACTTCTGCTCTGGCACCTGGAGCACCTCCTGCCCTCTTTCTGCACTGACCTTGGGGTATGCAGGGCTGTTTCTCACTCCTCTCTCCCAGATGCTGTTGTGTAGCTGTTTTTTCCCTTTCTTAAATCTGATCTCCCATAGGTGCAACCAGTATCACTCATTGGCTTGGCTCTCGCCAGAGGCATATGTCTTTTGGAGCTGGCTGCAAATGACTCTTCTCTGACATGGGGCACCTTCCGGACTCTGCTCACAGAGGCCACCCCTAGAGCCCCATTGCTACCAAACCTTGCCATGTAAACCTAATACAACAATGCTCTCAGACATATTGTCTAATTTTTTGTGTGGTCCTGTGTGGAACCAGAAATAGGACTCGATGATCCTTGTGGGTCCCTTCCTACTTGGGATATTCTATGATTCAATTATTCTATTATTTTAATATATCAAATTAGATCATTTAATTCTTACTGTTTTATTAAAAATAAATATACTAGTCACTGTTATATTTTCAATACAATAAGTTTCATGGAAGCAAAATAAAGTTTTTATTGTAATTTAAGGCCTAACTCATTTTTTTGTTTATTTTTATTTTCTTGTTTTTTGTCTATTTGTTTGTTTTCCTTCTGAAGCCAAGAAAACCGGAGAAGATACGTGTTCCAAACAGGACCACATATGTGTGTGTTTTTCACAGCCCCTGTATTTTCCTCATTTTATAAATCAAATACCTTGTAAATTGGACAAAGTCTGCTACCAGGTTATATTCTTCACATTGAGCTACAACTGCAGACTTCTTGATCACCAGGAGTGAAAGTCCTGTTCCTCCATGCCTGAGTCGATTTTACGTGTCACACCTGGACCTGACATTGATGTGCATAAGTTCTGGAAAAAAAAATGTTAGTGTGTGTCTATGTCTATGTTTATGCTATAGAAGTGAAATTGTTCTCCACCAACCATACACATTCCACTTAGTAAATAATTTTTCCATTTTCTGTCCCTGAATGATGTTCCTGTGGCAACTTCACTCTAATTTTTCATGATGCAGAGAAAGTATCAAATGGCACTTAGTACCTGCCTTGCAGATAACTAAATTAAACTTCTATTGGCTGATAAACTGACTTCTGACTGGTTTAATTAAAGATAAGAACTTGAGTTGTTCACACACAGGCTTCTTGCATTTTAAATATCCTGGGGAATCTTACCTGCTCTCCAGTTGCCATCAAAGAAGAAGAAGGTCTCTCTGCAGTCCAGTGGAATAGCTGGTGGCCCCATGCAAGAGATTTACAGACTAAGATGAAGGAAACATATAGGCAATAGAAGCAGGAACATGTGGTCTGTGAAGAGTATAGGTTCACCACACAGATGTGTAGAGATGGGATCAGGAAAGCCAAGGTACCATTGGAGCTGAACTAGGCAAGGGATGGAAAGAATAATAAGAAGGAATTCTACAAGTATATTAGCCAGAAGAGGAAGACTGAAGAGAATGTACCCCCTCTGATAAACAAGATGGGAGGACTGGTGACAACGGACATAGAGAAGGCTGAGGTACTCAATTTTATTTTTGTTGCTTCATTCTTCACTAGCAACCAGAACTTCAAGGCTGGGACTAGAGGAGTGAAGTCCCTTCCACTGTGAGTGAAGATGCGGTTTGAGACCATATGATCAACCTGAACATCAGTCTATGAAGACTGATGTTATTCATCACAAGTTCCTGAGAGAGCTGGCTGACGTAGTCGCCAAGCCTCTCTCCATCATATTTGAAAAGTCATAGCAGTCAGGCGAAGTCCTCAGTGACTGGAAAAATTGAAACATCACACCTATTTTTTAAAAGGGTAGGGAGGAAGAGCCTGGGAACTACAGACTGGTGAGCCTCACCTCCAGATCCTCCTGAAGCTATATTAAAACGTATGGATGACAGGAAGGTGATTCAAGAGAGATGAAATGGCTTCACAAAGGGCAAATTGTGCCTAACAAATCTAGTGGCCTTCTATGATAAAGTGACTACATCAGTAGGCAAGGGAAAATCAACCAGTGTCATCCACCTGGACCTCTAGGCCTTTGGCACATTACCACACAACATCCTTGTCTCTAAATTGGAAAGATATGGATTTGATGGATGGACTATATGGTTGATAAGGAACTGGGTGGATGGCTCCATCCAAAGAGTTGTCATCAACATCTCAATGTCCAGGTGGAGATCAGTGACAAGTGGTGTCCCTCAGGCATCTGTATTGGGACTGGTACAGTTTAATATCTTTATCAATGACATAGACAGTGGGATTGAGTGCACTCTCAGAAAGTTTGCAGATGACATCAAGCTGTGTGATGCAGTCAGCACACTAGAGGGAAGGGATGCCATCCAGATGGGCCTGGTCTGTCTTGAGAGATGTGCCCATATGAACCTCATGAATTTCAACAAGACCAAGTGCAAGGCCCTGCACCTGGGTTAGGGCGATCCCTGGTAACAGTACAGACTGGGGAATGAATGGACTGAGAGCAGCCCTGAAAAAACTTCGGGGTAGTGGTGGAGAAAAACTCAGCATGAGTCTGCAGTGAATGCTTACAGCCCGGAAGGCCAACTGTATCCTGGGCTGCATCAAAAGAATTGTGTCCAGCAAGTCGAGGGGGATGATTCTCCCTCTATACTTCAATCTTGGGAGACCACACCTGGAATGTTGCATTCAGCTCTGTAGCCCCCAGCACAAGAGGGATATGGACCTGTTAGAGCAGGTCCAGAGGAGGGCCACAAAAATTATCAGAGGTTTGGAGCACCTTTCCTATGGAGAAAGGCTGAGGGAGAAGGGTCTCCAGGGAGAAACTAATGCAGCCTTTTCAATACTTATAGGAGTCTTATAAGAAAGCTGAAGAGAGACACTGTAAAAGGGTGTACAGCAATAGAAAAGGTGTAATGGTTTTAAACATACATGAAAGTACATTTAGATCAGATATAAGAAATAATTTTTTCACTGTGAGCGTGCTGAGGCACTGGAACAAGTTGCCCAGAGAAATTGTGGATGCCACAAGTGTTTAAGGTTCGGTTGGATGGGGCTTTGAGCAGCCTGATCTAGTGAGAGATATCCCTGTTCATGTCAGGGTATTGGACCAAAGGTTCTTTAAAGGTCCCTTCCAACGCAAACCAATCTATGATTCTCTGATTCTATGAGTCCATGATTCTATGGTTTAAGTTGATATGGGGTGGCAAGAGGTGTCTCCTTTTGGTTCATTGAATCTATCTCCATGTCTCAAACTGCTGAAACAGGAGTTTAGAAATATCTTCTCAATATATGATATATGATATGATATATGATATATGATATGTGATATATGATATGGTATGATATGATATTTCAATATGATTTATATTCACAGCATACATATTCTGAGTGTTGTATTGCAGCTGCCATTAAGAGATGTAGAATGTTCTAATGGGAAAACATTTTCTCTTCTTCATATCTTTTAGCTTGCACTGGCATTTCTTTGCCGTGGGTGCAACCTGTCAAAAGAAATTGCTCAACACACTTATTAATAGCAATAACAGTATGCCTAATGTGATTTAATTAGCACAATCTAGTAGACTCAGCCAGTGACTGCTTCAGGAAACTTGTCATTGAATTTTAGCTCATAACCTTAAAGATTATGTGGAAGCTATTTTAAAAGTCTATTTAGATTTTTTTTATTATTTTTTTAGAATATTTAAATATTTTCTATTTTTATTTTTCTTTATCTTACAGATTTAGAAAATAGAAGCCAAAACACAAAACAAAATAAAGCAACTGATTCCCAGGAGAAGATAACAATAAGTGAAAATATTTTTTTCATATTTAAATTTTAGTTGATGATTTTAGCTTTTACACACACTCTTGAAACTTGTTTGCACTGAAAGGGGCAATGCGTAACCATTTGTCAATGTTTTCTGCTTTAGTAGAAAAACTCACCTACTTTTCCTTCACTTATACATGAACATCATTTGTTATTACAGAATACATTCTTTATGTGTCTGTAAACGTTCTTTCTCTAACCCCCATGGGTTAAGAGTGATGGGATCTCAAACCTATGCCAGTAAAATCAAATGATAAAATGTAAATCTCTTTCACTTTTTAACAGCATAAGCAGACAGAGGAAACCAAACACCTTATTGGTGATCTTGTGTGAAAACAAACAAACAAACCAACAAAAGCAACAACAAAACAGTAATAATAAAAGGAAAATCAGTATCGTATATGTCATTGTTCTAAAAATTTAGTATCCAGAAGAGTGGGAAAACAAGAATATGTTTCCATTTTTAACTTACAAAAGTAGAGAACAAGTTAACGCCTATGTCATCAGTGTCCTGGGGATTCTGTTCAGAAACCGAAAAGGCCGTTCCAGAAGCTGCAAGAGTTGCTTTAAAAGCTCCTATTACGGAAGCACCTTCTATCTTGTGATATCTTCAGTAGTAAAGATGACATCAAAATGGAATGTTAATATAACAGTAGTGGATTTACAACAATATGTGATTTTAATATGCTTGTCAGAATAAATAGTTTCCTATTATTAAAAGTAGAAAAAAAATTATACTTTACTAATAAAGAATCGTACTATCCTACACAGATTTGACTGTTGATCTTTTGTTTGTTTTTTAACACAACTAATATATTTTTGTTACAACTAGTAGAAGAAGGACATCGAGGTGCTCGAGTGAGTCCAGAAAAGGGCAACGAAGCTGGTGAGGGGTCTGGAGAACAAGTCTTACGAGGAGCGGCTGAGGGAGCTGGGATTGTTCAGCCTGGAGAAGAGGAGGCTCAGGGGCGACCTTATCGCTCTCTACAGTTACCTTAAAGGAGGCTGTAGAGAGGTGGGGATTGGTCTATTCTCCCACGTGCCTGGTGACAGGACGAGGGGGAATGGGCTAAAGTTGCGCCAGGGGAGGTTTAGGTTGGATATTAGGAAGAACTTCTTTACGGAAAGGGTTGTTAGGCATTGGAATGGGCTGCCCAGGGAAGTGGTTGTGTCACCATCCCTGGAGGTCTTTAAGAGACGTTTAGATGTAGAGCTTAGTGATATGGTTTAGACTTGTTAGTGTTAGGTCAGAGGTTGGAGTAGGTGATCTTGGACGTCTCTTCCAACCTATATGATTCTGTGATTCTGTGATCATCCTTATGGGGGAAGGGATCAAAACATCATACAGAATAAAAACAGTTTCAGAAGCTGTTGTTGTTGTTGTTGTGATGTGGCAAGATGGACTTCAGAAAAGAGCCACCCTTCTTCATAAGCATTCATCTGCATACACAGCAATTTAAATGATCATACATGAGTAGTGATTGTCTGATAAATATAATTCCACTGTCCTCTTATAAAGATGGAAAGTCATTCATAAGAAAATCAGGGTTTCATTAGTTGACAACAAATTTTCTCTAATGCAATGGATCTTTCTTCTCTAGGAAAACTCTTTTATTTTTTTGTTTGATTTTGTTTTCTCAGTTGTCTTTATGATCATTTCTTTTTTTTTTTTCTGCAATATTTTTGTTTTCATGGGGAATCACCACCAGTATGTCTTGAAGTAGATATAGTAAGCAGACTTTTTGTTCAGAGCTCAAAGTTTCAGTGACTCTTCAGAAGAAAAGTATGCTCTTCTGAATAGAAATTTTGCATAGAGTTCAAAGAACCAAGGGAATAGAAGGGATACTTCTGGAGGAACTTTTACTCACTCAGTGATGAGTGAATCTTACAGACAAGCTTGTGCCAAACATTAGAAAACATGCAAGTAAACCATCAATGACAAGAAAGAAAGAGCCCATCAGAAGAGATGAAAGCAAAGACAGGAAAATATTTGACAAGAACTCTTATAATATTTAGATCTAATAGGTGGAAAAGAAATCTCCTCTACGCCTGACTCTGATCTTTATTCAGATAAATCTTCCATCTAGCTTGATACAGATTTTACCTGTAAACTTGTTTTAGTTTTATCATAGAGTATGTTTTGTAATTTACAGCTTCCTCTAAGATATATATATATTTTTCCTTTGTCAGCTAATATAGGATTGAAACAATGGCTACCCTCTCTTTTGCTTTAGATACAGTACATAGATTTCTGCGTAAATTACAATATTTGCAGAAAATATCAAAACATACTGACAGAAGATGAATACAGGACAGTTAGTTCTGAAAAATCTCAGCATCCTAAAGTAGCATGAAATTTTTATATGGAAAAAAAATCTGAACAAAATAAGCAATATGATTTTGGGATTTACTAATGGTATTCTGCATGCTGATTTATAAATATATGCAAGTACATGTACAAGTATATGTGCAAGTACAAATGGGTAGTGGAGATGGGAAATGCTACTACTATTGAATTAGTAGTAAAATCTTGACATTTGTGGAGGCCTAAGCAGTATTTTAGTTAAAAGATAATTACTAAATTCATGAGCTTTGATTACAATAGAGTGAGGTTTTATTCTGAGTCATACTGTCATTTCCAATACTGCACTGGTACATCTGGTACTGTTTTCTTTTCAGTGGTACCCTAATGTTGTTTACATGTACACATTTTAGAATCATAGAATCATAGAATGGTTTGGGTTGGAAGGGACCTTAAAGTGCATCTAATTCCACCTGCCCTGCCATAGGCAGGGACACCTTCCACTAGACCAGGTATCTCAAAGCCCCATCTACCTGGCCTTGAACACTTCCAGGAATGGGGCATCCACAATTTCTCTGGGCAACCTGTTCCAGTGCCTCACCACTCTCACAGTAAAGAATCTCTTCTGAATATCTAATGTAAATCTAACCTTTTTTAGTTTAAAGACATTACTTCTTGTCCTATCCCTACACTGCCTGACAAAGGGTCCCTCCCCACCTTTCCTGTAGGCCCTCTTTAGGTACTGGAAGGCCTCTGTAAGGTCTCCCTGAAGCCTTCTCTTTTCCAGCCTGAACAACACCAACTTTATCGGCCTGTCTTCATAGGAGAGGTGTTCCAGCCTTCTGATCTTTGTGGCCTTCCACTGGGCTCACTGCAATACATCCATGTCTTTCTTGTGGTGGGGGCTCCAAAGCTGAATGCAGTATTCCAGGTAGGGTATCACAAGAGTGGAGCAGAGCAGACGGGAAGAATCACCTCCCTTGACCTGCTGGCCATGCTTATTTTGTTGCAGCTCAGGATATGATTACTTTCTGGGCTGCTAGTGCACACTGTTCGCTCATGTTGAGCTTCTCATCAACCAGCACCCCCAGATCCTTCTCCTTAGAGCTGCTCTCAATCCATTCTCTGCCCAGCCTGTATTTGTGCTTGGGACTACCCCAACTAACATGCAGGACCTTGCACTTGACTGTGGGAGTGTGGCCATGGGGGTTGACAAGCCCTATGGTTGGTGATAACATTGGACTCTTAATGATGAGGCCATCAGGAATGTAAAGAGTTTAGAGGAAACAAAGAAGGGTGATTCAGCAGAGCCTTGCTGTTTTGGACTGCTTGTTACATGGAAGTTGCTGGGTGTTTGCGGTTGCCAGGCAAAGTTGTTGACCAATGAACAGTTAGTGGAAAAGTACTGCTGTGGGAGAAGGGAGCCTGTCCTCAGTAAGTAGACGAAGTTATGCCCTCAGTATAAGAGATGAAGTTATGCCCTCAATAAGAGGGAGCTGAAGTTATGTCATCAATAAAGTAGTAGCAGTTACTGATCCTAAAAGAACCCTGGTGTCTGAGTGGTCTTTATGCCACACTTGGCCTTGTTGAACTTCAGGAGTTTTGCACAGGCCCTCCTCGCCAACCTGTCCAGGTCCCTCTGGATGGAATGTCAGCAGCATGTCAACTGCACCACACAGCTTGTTGTCATTGGCAAACGGTGCACTCAGTCCCACTGTCTATGTCACCAAAAAGATGTTAAACAGTGCCAGTCCCAATACTGACCCCTGAAGAACACCACTCATTACTGATCCCTACTTGGACATTGAGCCATTGACCACAACTCTTTGAGTGTGACCATCCAGCCAATTCCTTACTCAACAAGTGGTTCATCTGTCAAATCCATCTACAATTTAGAGACAAGGATATCATGGGGGGGGGGACAGTGTCAAATGCTTTGCACACATCCAGGTAGATGATGTCAGTTGCTCTTCCCCAACCACCAATGCTGTAATCCCTTTGTTGAATGCCACCAGATTCATCAGGCATGATCTGCCCTTAATGAAGCCATGTTGTCTGTCACCAATTGCCTCCTTATTTTCCATGTGCCTCAGCATAGTTTCCAGGAGGATCTGCTCCATGATCTTGCCAGGCACAGAGGTGAGACTGACTCGCCTGTAGTTTCTTGGGTCTGCCTTTTTTTAAAAATGGGGTTATGTTTCCCCTCTTCCAGTCAGTGGGAACTTCATTGGACTGCTACGACTTCTCAAATATGATGGATAGTGGTTTAGCAACTACGTTCGCCGGTTTCCTCAGGTTCAATGGATTTGTGCACCTTTAGGTTCCTTTTCAAAAAAGGTAATTGGTTAATACAGTTAATAGCATCACTGAGGGAACTTCTGAATGGGAACAAACTTAAATTTTCCAGAAATTACAGAATTGGGAGATTTACTGTACATATGTATAGGTAAAAATTAAACAAAACAAAGCAAACCCACCAAAAGCAAACAGATGAAAAACAGTAATACTGAGTTCAATAGACTTTCCTCTTGGATAGATAGGGCCACAGATTTCAATGAGATGGAACCTGAAACTAGATTACTATACTTTTTCTTAAGCTTATGCATAAATACATAATTTAGTAGTTCACCTGATTCCTACCCAAGAAATTGAGTATTAAAAAATTTTCAAGAATATACGTTTTTCTTCTTCTAGGATGTTAAAGTACTTTGATGGCCAGAAAGATGTTTATGGGAATACTTAATTAGTTAATATTAGTCTCTAAGTCTAGTGGATTAAGCTGATTTTATGCTTCCTCCATTCAAAATTCCTCTACTCACCAAGAAGTAGGCAAGTAAAAAGAGAGGTGTTATTTACTTCACTGAGGTTCCTTTGTACAAAAGTTTCTGCTTCTAAATATCTAACTTCATTAGAAATAAAAGTTGCCCAGGTTTGCCAAACATAAATTCTAATATTTAATTTAATAAATTCAAGTCTGAAACTGAACAAATAAATTTAAAGAGGAAATACTTTAGCATCTGAACTATTTTAATGATATATTTAATACAAAAATATTAGTTTGATTACTCATATATGTAAGGATTCCTTCATGTCATGGTGTATTTTAAAAGCATCCTTTTGAATAATGCCATAGAGAATGTAAAGATTCAATTCATCATTAAAAAGTCATACTTATTAGATGTAACTTAGTTTTGACCTTAAAATGCCATATCTATTTCAATGATTTCCTTTTCCCACCTGGCTTTTGCCTGAAAAAGCCTAAGCCCTGAAACATATTTTGTCTAACTTACAAGTAAATCTTAAGTATTATTGATATAAATGGATCACTAAAGAGATCTTAATAACCACCCTTACTCCATAATAATGTACTAACTCATGATATATGAACTGACCAAAACCAATTTTACAGTTCTCATGAACAGGTATTTTTTGTTTGTTTGTTTGTTTTGCTTTTGTTTTTTAAATTTGTCATTATCCGTGTTCATTCCACTGAGATTCCTTAATTAATGTAACTCTCTTGCATATATATTTTGAGATAGTCTTTCTTACATACACATTTTTTCCCTTGCACAAAATGTTTTAAAATATATGTACAATGTACCTTAAACACATGAGAAAATTTATCCCCATTACCCTATTATTCTTCCAGAGATTTTTCTTACCACACTCTGATGAAAATGTCAAGAAAATCTAAGTAAATATAAGATTATGCAAAACAACTCTGAAATCCCAACATATTTTAGTTAAAGAAATTTAAGTTAATACTGCATAAAAACATGGTAAATTAGGTATGAAAAAGAAAAAAAGAAAAAGAAAAAGAAAAAGAAAAGAAAAAGAAAAAGAAAAAGAAAAAGAAAAAGAAAAAGAAAAAGAAAAAGAAAAAGAAAAAGAAAAAGAAAAAGAAAAAGAAAAAGAAAAAGAAAAAGAAAAAGAAAAAGAAAAAGAAAAAGAAAAAGAAAAGAAAAAGAAAAAGAAAAAGAAAAAGAAAAAGAAAAAGAAAAAGAAAAAGAAAAAGAAAAAGAAAAAGAAAAAGAAAAGAAAAAGAAAAAGAAAAAGAAAAAGAAAAAGAAAAAGAAAAAGAAAAAGAAAAAGAAAGAAAAAGAAAAGAAAAAGAAAAAGAAAAAGAAAAAGAAAAAGAAAAGAAAAAGAAAAAGAAAAAGAAAAAGAAAAAGAAAAAGAAAAAGAAAAAGAAAAAGAAAAAGAAAAAGAAAAAGAAAAAGAAAAAGAAAAAGAAAAAGAAAAAGAAAAAGAAAAAGAAAAAGAAAAAGAAAAAGAAAAAAAACAAAGGGAAAATAAATTTTATTAAACCTACTAACTGTCACTCATCTGAAGTTAAGGTCACACAGTAGTTGCAGTCATTTATTTGTTCCCACTATTTTTGTCATTCATGTCACCTCCAATGTCATTCATAAGAAATTCCTGTCAGACAGGTTTTTGTTTTGTTTTGTTTTGTTTTGTTTTGTTTTTGAGGAGGGGGAGGGGGAGGGGGAGGAAGAGGAGGAAGAGGAGGAGGAGGAGGAGGAGGAGGAAGAGAAGGAGAAGGAGAAGAGAAGGAGAAGGAGAAGAGAAGGAGAAGGAGAAGGAGAAGGAGAAGGAGAAGGAGAAGGAGAAGGAGAAGGAGAAGGAGAAGGAGAAGGAGAAGGAGAAGGAGAAGGAGAAGGAGAAGGAGAAGGAGAAGGAGAAGGAGAAGGAGAAGGAGAAGGAGAAGGAGAAGGAGAAGGAGAAGGAGAAGGAGAAGGAGAAGGAGAAGGAGAAGGAGAAGGAGAAGGAGAAGGAGAAGGAGAAGGAGAAGGAGAAGGAGAAGGAGAAGGAGGAGACGAAGGGATCATTATTTATAATATTAATGACAGATCTCAAAGCCCCATCCAACCTGGCCTTGAACTCTTCCAGGGATGTGGCATCTACAACCTCTCTGGTCAACCTGTTCCAGAACCTCACCAGCCACTGAGTAAAGAATTTCTTCAGAATATCTAATCTAAATATACTTTCATTTAATTTAAAGCCATTAGTCCTTGTCTTTTCACTACATGCCCTGATAAAGAGTCCTTCTCCAGCTTTCTTGTAGTCCACCTTCAGGTACTTGAAAGCCACAGTAAGATCTGCCCAGATCCTTCTCTTCTCTAGACTAAATAATCCCAATTTTCTCAGCCTGTCTTCATAGGAGAGGTGCTCCAGCCCTCTAAATATAATTGTGGCTCTTCTCTGGACACGCTCTAACAGGTCCATGTCTTTCTTATGCTGGGGGCCCCAGAGCTGAATGCAGTACTCCATGTGGGGTCTCACAAGAACAGAGTGGAGGAAGGGAATCGCCTCCATCAACCTGCTAGCTACACTTCTTTTGATGCAGTCCAGAATACAGTTGGCTTTCTGGGCTGAAAAAGCACGTTGCCAGCTCATGTTGAGCTTTTCATCAACCAGCACCTCCAAATTCTTTTCCTTAGGGCTTCTCTCAATCCATAGAGACCAGCTCTCAATCCATTGACGGTTGCTTTCAATCTATTGATGGTTGCTCTCAGTCCTTTGCAAGGCATTTAAAGATCAAAGGTATTGTCAGACATAGTCAACATGGTTTCATGAAGGGAAATTTGATCTTCTTCTATGATAAGATACACTGATGGGTAGACGAAGGGGAGGCAGTGGATGTAATTTTTCTGGATTTTAATAAGGCCTTCACAGTATCTTTCTGGACAAGTTGTCCAACTGCGAGATGAAGAGTTTCAAGCCATGCTGGGTGATTAACAGACCTAATAGCAGAGCTAAAAGGGTCGTAGTGAATGGGGCTCCATTTGGCTCTTGGCTAGTCACTAGTGTTGTTCCCCATGGCTTAACTCTACTTCCAGTTCTATTCAACATTTTTATCAGTGACCTGGAAATAGGAGTCGAATGCATCCTTAGCAGGTTTGGTGATGATACCAAACTGAGAGATACTGTTGACTCTCTGGAGGGACACGAGGCCTTGCAGACGGGTCTAGATAGATGAGAGCATTGAACAATCACTAATGGCATGAAATTCAACAAAGGAAAATGATAGGTTCAGCACCTGATGCAAAGTAATGCTGGACACAGATACAGACTGGAAGACAAGTTGCTAAAGAGCAGATCTGCAGAAAGGGATCTGAGTGTGCTGGTCAACAGTAGGTCCAACATAAGTCAGCAGTGCGCACTGACAACCAAGGCAGCAAAAAATCATTTGGGGTTCCATTAAACACAGAATAGCCAGCTGGCCAAAAGAGTTGATTCTCCCACTATATTTAGGCTAGTGCAGCCTCAGCTTGAATATTGTGTACAGTTCTCGGCTCCACAATTTTTTGTATTGTGGAGGATGTTAAGGTTCTTGAAACCATCCAAATGATGGCAAAAAAAATCTGATAAAAGGGCTGGAAGGCATTTTCTACGAGGAGAGGCTGAGGACACTTGGGTTGTCTAGTCTGGAGAAAAGAAAGCTAAGAGGCAACCTCATTGTTCTCTACAACCTCCTGAGGAGGGGAAATAGAGAGGGAGGTGTCAATCTCTTCTGCCACGTAGCAATGACAGAATGTGCAGGAATGGCAGAATGTTGTGCCAGGGAAGGTTCAGTATGGATATTAAGAAAAAGTTCTTTACTGGTCAAACACTGGAACAGGCTTCCTAGCAACTGATGCTCCTTCCTTCTGGGCATCGACTCAGTTGGAACTGGATGATGTCCCACAATTGTCTGTGTTCAAGAAGCATTTGAATAATGCCCTTAATAATATGCTTTAACTATTGGTTAGCCCTAAAGTGGTCAGGCAGTTGGACCAGATGATCTTTGAATTTCCCTTCCAACTGAACTAAACCTGTTCTGTTCTGTTCTGTTTTGTTCTGTTGTGAGAAAATGGTATTTGTAGAAGAAAGGCAGGTACTAAATAGATGGGGAAAGTAATAAGTAAAATACAACATCAAATACAGAAAGTCAGGCAGGATCAGAAGAGAAATTGAAAAGCCACTACACACTGCTAGAATAAGGGAAAAATGATTTTTGTTTGTTATACAATAAAGAGACTATGAATTCTTCTATTTATTTATTTCCCAGTTCTAGTATTGGCTGCATAGCAAACTTTGCAAATCACATTGACTATTTCTCCACAAGGATTTTTTCAGTGGACCCAAGCATGTTCTTTTCCTGCCCACCATTTGACCATGTAACTGTCAATCTCACAGCCTGTTTCTGCATCATGGTAAACTCACAGGTGTGCTAAGATGCACAAACTGTGCGATGTGAGAGAGAATATGGTTGAAAGACCTGTTAATTGTTCTTAAGCCTATGCTTCACAGAATCACAGGATAGTGAGGTTGTAAAGGACCTCTTCAGATTATCTAATCACATCACCCCCCCCCCCCCCATCCCACCCCCCCCACTCAAGTATGATCAGTTAAAGCAGGTTGGAAAGGACCTTATCCAACCTTATCCTTAGGTTTTCAGTATCTCCAAGAACCAAGATTCTACAGCCTCTCAGGGTAACCTCTTCCAGTGTTTGTCCACTCTCATAGTAAGAAACTGATTTATTTTTTCAGATGGAATTTAACGTTTCAATTTGTGTCCATAGCCTCTTGTCCTGTCACTGGGAACTACCAGGAAGAGTCTGTCTAGTCTTCATTCTGTCCCATCAGGTATTTATATACATTGGTAAGTTCTCTTTTCACGTTTATGCTAAAGAATCACAGCTCTCTCAGCCTCTCTTCATATGAAAGATGCTCCAGGTTCTCCAGATGAGCCACTTGAAGGCTCACTGACTTAATTTCATTTGATCCTAGTTTGGAGGACAATTAGAGCTCAAACTCTTTTGTTGTTGCTGTTTTTCATTGAGGGATGTTGTGGGAAGAGGGTAGACATAACCATTACCACAGTCCATAAATAATATCTTATTGTAAAAAGCAGTTTTAATGGTGTCAAACTACCCCGTTGGTGGTTAAAAACATTTTGAGGTCTGTCATTGAGAAATTGTCTTTTATTTCTTGTTATTCAGTAAAGACAAGCAATCTGAATCAGAGACTGTTTGTTCATTTACCATGATTAAAATCCCACAAATAGTACTTGAAACTCTAAGGAATGCAACTGGGCTTTCTAGGAACAACAAATTCCTGAAGTTTATCTCGTTACCATAGCATTTAATGAGATGAGTAGTGAAAATGAACTATAACTTTTGTCATTCTATATATTTAAGACTGCAGTTCCTGAAGTCATATGGTTAGAGCTAAACATCTAGGTTTTAATAACAAATCTTCATTAAAAATATATAGATAACTAAGGATTCAAACTGAAACTGCAAAATATTTTTTTCCACCAATTTTTGAACTGTTCCTTTATGTTATCAAATCCAGAGAAACCTGCTTCCTAAATACTACCTTTTCAAAAGAGCTGGAATCAGGTATTTGGCTACACTGTATCCTCAGGTGAAGCTGGATTTTTCAGTGCAGTGGTTTCACCCTGATGAGCAGCTGAGCTCCACCACAACCGCTCTCTCACTTACCCTCCTCAAAGGAAAAGGGGGAGAAAATATCATGAAAAGGGCTCAAGGGTTGAAATAAGGACAGGGAGATAACTCAACAATCATTGTCACGGGCAAATATAGGGAGATTAACATAATTTATTGCTTATCTCTAGCAGACTAGAATAGTGAAGTTCCGAGGTTGGAAGGGACCTCAGAAGATCATCTAGTCTAACCCCCCTGGCAAGCAGGATCACCTAGAGCATGTAGCATCCAGGCAGGGTTTGAGTATCTCCAGAGAAGAAGACTCCACAACCTCTCTGGGCAACCTGTGCCGGTGCTCTGTCACCCTCACTGTAAAGAATGCCCTCTCATATTCAGCCAGAACTTCCTGTGCTTCAGTTTGTGCCTGTTGCCTCTCATCATGTTGCTGGGCACAACTGAAAAGAGACTGGTTCCAGACCTTCCCCCCATCTACCCTCTTCTATGTCCTCCCCCTGGTGGAGCAGGGGAAGGGGGAATAGGGGCAGCGATCAGTCCATAATGCCTCATCTCCTCTGCTCCTTCACGATCACCCGCTGCCTCTGAACTGCTCTGCTCCAATGTGGGGTTCCTCCCATGGGATGCAGTCCTTCCCAAACTGATCCTGCCCACAGGCAGCAGCTCTTCAAGAACTGCTCCCACATGGCTCTGTACCATGGGGTCCATCCATCAGGAGCAAACTGCTCCAACATGGGACCCCCATGGGTGGCAGCTCCTGCCAGCTCACCTGCTCCTGCGTGGGCTCCTCTCCATGGGCCGCAGCCTCCTCCAGGCCACATCCACCTGCTCCACCGGGGGCTCCTCCATGGGCTGCAGTGTGGAGATCTGCTCCATGTGGGACCCATGGGCTGCAGGAGGACAGCCTGCTCCGCCATGGGCCTCTCCACAGGCCGCAGGGGAACTTCTGCTACAGTGCCTGGAGCACCTCCTGCCCTCCTTCTGCACTGACCTTGGTGTCTGCAGGGCTGGTTCTCACTCCTTTCCCTCCCAGCTGCTGTTGTACAGTAGGTTTTTGTTTTGTTTGGTTTGGTTTGGTTTTCCCCTTTCTTAAATCTGCTCTCCCAAAGGCACATCTATCTCTTAGTGGCTTAGCTCTGGCCAGCAGCGGGTCCCTTTTGGAGCTGGCTGCAAATGGCTCTTCTCTGACATGGGGCAGCTTCTGGGCTCTGCTCACAGAAGCCACCCCTGCAGCCCCACCAGCTACCAATTCTTGCCACATAAACCCAATGCATTCAGCATCTGTCTCTAAATAGTGAGGAATCTGAATTTAAGAGTACCTGGTGCTTAGCCTGTTGCCTTACGTAATTTTTTTAAAACATTTTAGCTTACTTACTGAAGGAAATAATTTGCATGAATCTGTAATAAGATTAAACATATATACACTTCTAACCTTACCTGAAGCTGCAAAATTAATATTCTTACATTTATACAAACGAACACTCAATTTTTTCTAATGCTAAATTTAGATATTCAGTCGAATTTTTCTACATATAAGTTTGTGCATATATAAAAAATATGCAAAATATAAAATGTAAAAACAGAAGATCATTAGCAGTGGAATAAAAAAAGAATAACTGTAATTGTATAGGAAGTGTATCATGTATACAGAAGACACCTCAAAATTTAAATGGTCTGAGCTCATTTAAAGATCTTTTCAGAGGATTGCAACAAATATATTTTTAAGAGCAAGATGTAACATGAAATTGAAAACTGGCACGGAGAAGCAATCATTACTTTAGTACAGACAGTATTACACTGCTCTGCTTCATTACACAGCTAGGAAAAAGATATGTGGGATCAGTGCTGATGTCCTTTGACTGTAGTGAATGAACTATTAGAGAATCAAACATACAAGACAGCAAGAGTCAGAAAGATTACATGTGTCACATATCATGTTCTAGTTACCCTTAATTTGCCTCATTTTTCTGCATGGTTATGACTGAAAATTTAACTGTGATATTCAGATGAATAATGTTGTAAGGAGTTGCAATAAAATAAAATTATAATTACCAAACTTTTGCTATCAAACTAGTATTGAATAGGGAAATAAAACACAGAATATATTATTCTTGAAGTCATTGGTGTCCAAAGTTATATTCTATGGCGTGGAAGTAAAAAAAAAAAATAAAAAAAAAAATTGCAAAGTAAATAACCAACAACTATGTTGGTATTGTTTTTGATACTGTTTTCGGTATTGTTTTCTGATACTGAAATGCAATTAGAGCTTTCATTTCACAGAAAAAGAGAATGGCATAAGTACTTATATATCAAATTGGCACTTAACACTGTTTTCAACTACCTTCTTACTCAAAAAATTAATATGCATTTTGTTTGTGGTTCATGAACTCCAATTTATATTTTTCATATATGTCAGGAGAATGATCAAAAGGATAATTTATAATCATCTTTACCATTCTTCTATCAAATGCGTTATTCAAACTCAGCATCTATGTGAAAGTCTCATTCATCTTAAAAATTTTAATGCTTCTACACTAACAGAATTTACATTGAAAACAGTGCACAAACAAGTGTTTTTAGACCAACAGTATCACAAGCTAGAATGTTCAGCCACACTCACACCTAACAAAATTTACTAGGGTTATGCGTTTGAGAACATATATTGGGGACTGACAAAACTAAATATTGAGGAGATGGTTTAGAAAAAGCAAGTTTCCACTTCAGGTTCCAGAACATGCCATCTTGTTGAATTATGAAATTTTGCTCCATTTTCGTGATTGCAACAAACAAGATACAACTGCTAGCATATATTGTTCTGTAAAATAAGTTAACAAAAGAAAATATGTGAAATATTACCACTTTGTGATGAGGTAACATGCAATTTCTCATTATGAGAAAAGGTCTCAAAGGATGGGCAAACACTCCTGATAATCCACAGTATGAATAACAATATATACTTGTTGGGATCCTTTTGAAAATAGTAGAGAAAATTTAGAATCTCAGCAGTATGATTCTGTAATCTATGTAGGCGTTTTTCAAAGAGTAAGTTTCACTTACTATCTCTGAGGGTAGATCAGAAAAATAGATCAAATGTAGATTTTCAGTTGGTACAATTTTGGCATGTTTTGTCAATTTACATTTACAAATGAATAGTCATTTCTCCTTCACGCTTGTCCAAACTCAGTCAGCCTTAAAGAGTAGTTCAGCTTTCCTTTTCCTTTGTTCATTCTTCCCCAGAGAATTTTACTACAAGATCATCATTGTTAAAATAATTTACCTTTAATACTATCTTCTTTTTATTTTAACTTTTCCAGAGTATGTGAGTATCGTGGTTGTATCTGCAGGTTAATTTATCTCCCCTTCTTCATCCCTCAACACCCAATCCCTTTTTTAATGAATGTGTGAAACAGTATTTTAAAATTATATATATATATGATATTAAATGGAAAATATCTTCCTGTAACATATGCTAGAAAAATATATTTAACAGAAAGCTACTTTTCAGCTCGTATTTCAGCATCCTGGCTTTAGGTCAAAACATCCTAAAGGTGCATTATTTTGCTTTTTTTTTTTTTTTAACTCAAAAAGTACTCTGGATTTTTCTGATGTGATGCAGTGCTACACAAAGGTCTTTTAAAAACCCGTTTATTTATTTATATTAGCCATATTTAGATAGCTTAGTTGTGCTGAATAAAAGACAGAACATTATGTTCAGATATCGTTTGACATTGAAAAAGTCCAGAAAAGATTAATTTGATTTTTTCTATAGTTCTCTTTTTTTGGAGTTGCATTTTCTAGGTATATATTAAACATTAAATAGATAAAGATATAACAGAGTGGGAAAACACACATACACACAAACAGAAAAAAGCAAAACAAAACAAATATAATATTCAGAACAAGCTAACTTCTTAAGATACTATTACAGAAGCATTTAGATTAGATGATCATTTCAGAAGAAATTACCCTATCTTTTCAAGACAATTATAGTTTAAAAACAAACAACAACAACAAAACTGTAATCACTAGGAAGTCATTTTGTTTATATAAACCAGTTAATTTCTTCCTCTTGAAACTTGCTAACAAAAATGTGACCTTGTCAAGTATGTTTGAAGCTCAAATATGTCCAACAAATCTTTTTTTTTTTTTTTTCCTAATTAAATTCTTCAACTTTGAATCACAAACTTTGACACCACAGTACCTAGCAAATTGTGACTTTTAGTCCACATCTGGTTTGGTAGAAGTGAATAATAGCTATCCTGTCCCACACTTAACAATGTATTTTTTCAGGTTTTGCTGCAAGTTCTATAGATAGCTTTTGATAAGTTATTTTCATTTAATTAACCAATATGAATTTTAAAATTAACTTTGAAAATTAAAATGATTATTCCTTGTTCAGATACGGCAAGCTTTGTTCAGAAATGAAGTTATGAAGATGTTTGTCCTCCTGAAAAAAACGCTACTCGTATTGAGGCCTTGCTTCCCAGGACATTACCGAACATCACTTGTTGATGGGAAGTAGAGAATAAATATTTTCCCCCCTCTCTGTGCTTTTGCATGGTGTTTGCTCATTTAGTTCCCTCCTCCTTTCCTCTTTAATTAAATCATTGGTTTTTTTTTTGTTTGTTTGTTTTTCTTTCCTGTATACTTTCTTCTTCCCATCTTCTTCTTCTGAGGGGGAGTGAGAGAATGGTTGTTGTGGAGTTCAGCTGTCCAGCAGGGTAAAACCCCCACACATCATAACCCTGCAACTGCATACAAAATTCTAACTCCTCTGATCCACCCCCACACCTGCCATTTTTCTGCATGTGTTAGCATATGGATACTTCAGAGAGATACCATTTAAGGCTTAACTCCCAGAGAAGATATAAGACCAACTCATTATGGTGTTCTATAGACAGTTCCTTATTTTTGAAGATTCACTTGAGGTAGGTCCCATTCTGCCCTGTTGTATTGAATATGAAATCTTTGAGAGCATCCCTGAGAAGGACCTAGGGGTGTTGGTTGATGAGAAGCTTGACATGAGCCAGCAGTGTGCACCTGCAGCCCAGAAAGCCAACCATATCCTGGGTTTCATCAAAAGAAGCGGGGCCAGCAGGCTGAGGGAGGTGATTCTCCTCCTCTGCTCTGCTTTTGTGAGACCCTACATGGAGTACTGCATTTAGCTTTTAGGCCCCAAGTACAAGAAGGATATGGACGTATTAGAACGAGCCCAGAAGAGGGCAACAGGGATGATAAGAGGGTTGGAACACCTCTCCTATGAAGACAGACTGAGGGAGTTGGGGTTGTTCAGCCTGGAGAAGAGAAGGCTCTGGGGAGACCTTATAGTGGCTTTCCAGTACCTAAATGGGGCTACAGGAAAGATGAGGAGGGACACTTTGTCAGGGAGTGTAGTGATAGGACAAGAAGTGATGGCTTTAAACTAAAAAGTGTAAATTTAGATAAGATAGTTAGAAGAAATTCTTTACTGTGAGGGTGGTGAGGCGCTAGGACAGGTTGCCCAGAGAGGTTGTAGATGCTGCATCCCTAGAATTTTTCAAGGCCAGGTCGGATGGGGCTTTGAGCAACCTGGTCTAGTGGAAGGTGTCCCTGCCCATGGCAGGAGGGTTGGAATTTCACAGTCTTTAAGGTCCCTTCCAACCCAAACCATTCTATGATTCTATGATTGCTCTTGTCCACATCACCCTGCACCCTTTGCTTGCCAACTTGGTCTAACATATCCTTGCTTGATTCAGTGCCATCATCCTCAACTTGCTTTGTTCCTTGTTCAAAGTTCTCCGTATCAGCCAGTTGGGAAAAATGCTTTCCTCTACCTAATCAGGTGGATACCATCTCTTTCTAGCAACCCTAAATCCTCAAATGCTTTCCAGTGGTTTTAAAACCATATCTCTGTTGTCAACGCCAGATGTGCTAACAGTTGTTGACACTAAGGACGTCTGCTCCTCAAGTCTCTCACCCTCAGCAGTTTCAATGAGAAAACCAGTCTTTATCCTTACTCCTTTAGCCATATAACTCGATATATTCCATGTCTTCCTGGTAGTATTATTGGTGCCCATGTGGAAGCATAGCAGTAAATAATGGACAAGTTTCATCAGACTCTCCCCCGTGTCTTGGGCTTGAGCCTCTGGCAAGAAGCAGTATTTAGAAGTTAGACATTGCAATATTGAACCTTAAAACCTCCTGCTTGCAGTTTTATGCCTTAATATTTAGTATAAACTGGACATTGTTAAATTAATTTGAAATCATCAGTGATATCATTTTCAATCAACTGTATCTTCATACTTAGCATAAATCATAGGATTTAAGTAGCAGGGGTTCCAGGGGTCACGTGTGTGGGAAGACGCTATAAGCTGCCATATGACAGTAACAACCAGTTATAGACAGCTCTGAAACTGGTGTGAGTAGTTCATCATGCACAAAAACTTCAGACCAACATGCAGCACTCCTAGTGAGACATAATTTAGAAATAAATTGGAAGCTGCTAAGGGCTGAAGATGCTGCTTCTGGAGATGCTGCTGGAAAGGCACTTGAAGCCAAGAGGGGTACATATACCCCTAAAGGGACAACAGTCTTCAGGAGACTCATGCTGAGGCCAGCTGAAGGACTGTGGTCTTGGGCAATCCACATCAAGGCACGGACAGCCCTGAAGTATTGCAGCAGAATGCAAAAAAGGAAAATTTGAAGATGCAAAGATCACCAGAAAGAAGCAACTGGCAGAAGTCATTACACATATAGCCCCAGACTCCTATGCCAGTCAACACCTCACCGAAGGATTTGGGACTGAGTGTAACTCAGGTTGAAAATTAGAGGATCTGCAGCTATGTATTTGGCTTAATTTGAGTCTAGGGAATATGAAAGAAAGGGGTTTTATGTAATTATTTAATTGCTTATGCTTTCCTTTTTCTTCAATACCCAAGTCAACAATCAGAAATTTATGTGAATTGGCAATGAATTAAATTAAGCCATAATTCCCCAAGTCAAGAGTGTTTTGCATACAACAATATAACACAAAAATAAAGATTTCACAGAACTCTTTCAGGGAGCACCTCTGTAATCTTAGGAACATTCTAAGGGAGCATAATGATGAAATAGTGATGTGTAACATATTCAAGAACAATTTATATTCTTCTGGCACTCAGAGAAACAGGAGTCAAATTAATTCTGCGTCTTTCTAATCAAGAAAGCTCAAATAAACATAACCTTTTGTCTTAAGCAGCTGGCCTTAAAAAAACTTGGTACAAAAGTAATCTCTTGCTCCATTAATTGTCTGTGTGTTTGTAATATTATTCATAATCTAATCTTGATAAGTAAAATTTTAGTTTGGTCTGTGTTACGGAACTCAGATTCTCCTACCAGCTCCACCACAAGCAGAAATTTTTATTTTTGTTTTGTTTTGTTTTGTTTTTCCCTTTTGATTTGGCAAGCTGCAAGGCAGAAATATTTAGAAACTTCCATCAGGCAATTGCTAACTATTAAAAGACCTTCTGGAAACACATGGGAAAAGTAATAAATAAATAAATATTTTTTTTCTTTTATTCCCCTAGGAAAGAATCAAAAACAGAGGATATATTGGCTTGCTCAAAAATAAATGTCATGGTACTTATTAGAATGCAAAAGCTTCTAAATTCTATTCCACGTACCCTCGCAGTCTGGCAGTTTCTCACATAATTCATCTTTCTCATTGTTTTACAGGTCATGAAAAGGACAGGCAAAAGAAAGTGAACATGGAAAATGTAATCCTTCCATATGACTGTATATTTCTTGTTTGCTGTTTTATTTTCATTTATATATCTTTATGTTTTTTCATTATATTAAAAAGATTGAGGTAATCTGCACATATGTTACATACATCACAGAAGCTGTAGCAGCAAAATACTAAGACAAACTTATTTCCTAAATACCTGAAAATACAGAAAAGCTAATTGTTCATACTATTACATATGGCTTCTCAAAAGTGTTTTAAATATGTATGATCCTTTGTGAAACAAGACTGATGGTAATAAGATAACTGAACAATATGGCAACCCGTCACCTTTTCAGGAATAGTGTGTCTGATAAGTAGATCCAAAGTCAAACACTGTATAGTCTGATTTTGCATGGAAAAAACAGCTGTGACATATGCTTGAAGAGTCTGTCTGATTTTTATACTACAGTCTTATTTATACAGGTTGTCATACCAGTAAGCTTCACTGAACTGAAACTGAATTACCATGTTATTATAAATGTTATCAGACTCCTCAGTGCCACTTGCAGTAAGGAAATTTTGGCTCATAGGGATTGTATGCAATTTTCAATGGAAATATAATTTTAAAAAGAAGTGAAAATATGATATATATCAAATTAAACTACAGTGCAATAAAATTCAGTATAATACAGCTTCCCTCTACCCCCCTTCATTTTTCAATGAGTCAGTAATAGTATCTTCCTTAGGACTTATTTCAGGTGTTCCATTGTCATTGTACTCTTTTAGGTCAAACTACATGTATTACTGGAATATCACTTGCGGAAACTCAGAAAATGGGTGGAATATATGAAGATATATGGGAAAACAGCACTCTTCCATTCCTCAAGGAAATATAGTTAAGCACACCAAAATATTCCAGCTTTGTTCTGAAGATCATAGTGCATGCACACTGCCTTTTCTTAAACTGATGAAAAGAGGACATTCAGGAAAAAAAAGAGGACAAATTGTCATGAAATACAGCTTTTAGCTGGAGAATGAAAGAAGCCCAAGAAAAAAACTTTCAATATATAAATCTGTTCTACTTTCTTTCTAGCAGACATATAAATTATGCAATATTTATTTGCAGCCAGCTGCAGCAGAGTATGAGTTTGTGTCCTGGTTTTGGCTAAGATAGAGTTATTTTTCCTCCTAGTAGCTGCTAGAGGGCTATGTTTTGGATTAGGATGAAAAAAGTGTTGATAACATGCTGATGTTTTAATTGTTGCAGAGCAGTGCTTACACTAAGCCAAGGACTTTTCAGCTTCTCGCTCTGTCCTGCCAGTGAGAAGGCTGGGGGTGCACAAGAAGCTGGGAGGGGACAGAACCAGGACAGCTGACCCAAACTGGCAAAGGGGTATTCCGTACCATATGGCATCATGCTGAACAATTAATATGGGGTGGCTGGACAGGGTTGGGAGGATTGCTGCTCGGGGTTGGGCTGGGCATCGATCAGTGAGCAATTACATTGTGCATCACTTTCTTTGTACAGATTATTATTACAGAATCACAGAATCACAGAATCGTCTAGATTGGAAGAGACGTCCAAGATCACCTACTCCAACCTCTGACCTAGCACTAACAAGTACTTCACTAAACCATATCACTAAGCTCAACATATAAACGTCTTTTAAGGACCTCCAGGGATGGTGACACAACCACTTCCCTGGGCAGCCTATTCCAATGCCTAACAACCCTTTCCATAAAGAAGTTCTTCCTAATATCCAACCTAAAACTCCCCTGGCGCAACTTTAGCCCATTCCCCCTCGTCCTGTCACCAGGCACGTGGGAGAATAGACCAATCCCCACCTCTCTACAGCCTCCTTTAAGGTACCTATAGAGAGCGACAAAGTCACCCCTGAGCCTCCTCTTCTCCAGGCTGAACAATCCCAGCTCCCTCAGCCGCTCCTCAAAAGACTTGTTCTCCAGACCCCTCACCAGCTTCGTTGCCCTTCTCTGGACTCTCTCGAGCACTTCCATGTCCTTCTTGTAGTGAGGGGCCCAAAACTGAACACAGTACTCGAGGTGCGGCCTCACCAGAGCCGAGTACAGGGGGACAATCACTTCCCTAGACCTGCTGGCCACACTGCTTCTTATATAAGCCAGGATGCTGTTGACCCTCTTGGCTACCTGAGCACACTGCTGGCTCATATTCAGCCGACTATCAACCAGTACTCCCAGGTCCTTCTCTGCCAGGCAGCTTTCCAACCACTCATCTCCCAGCCTGTAGCGCTGCTTGGGGTTGTTGTGCCCCAGGTCCAGGACCCGGCACTTGGCCTTGTTGAACTTCATACAGTTGGCCTCGGCCCATCGCTCCAGCCTATCCAGATCCTCCTGCAGACACTTCCTACCCTCGAGCAGATCGACACATGCGCCTAACTTGGTGTCATCTGCAAACTTACTGAGGGTGCACTCAATCCCCTCATCCAGGCCATCCATAAAGATACTAAAGAGGACTGGCCCCAGTACTGAGCCCTGGGGGACGCCACTAGTGACCGGCCTCCACCTCGATTTGACTCCATTCACCACAACTCTTTGGGCCTGGCTATCCAGCCAGTTGTTAACCCAACGAAGCGTATGCCAGTCTAAGCCACGAGTAGCCAGTTCCTTGAGGAGAATGTTGTGGGAAATGGTGTCAAAAGCCTTACTGAAATCAAGGTAGACCACATCCAATTATTCCTATTATTATTATTATTAATTTTCTGCGCTATTAAGCTGTCTTTGTCTCAACCTACTGGCCTTTACTTTTTTTTTTTTTTTTTTCCCAAATTCTCTCTCCCATCCCACTGTTCCACTGGGAGGGAGGAGGAGTGAATGGCTGTGTGGTGTTTATCTGCCTGACTGGTTAAATCAAAACAGTTTGTTAAAAAGTTACAGCTGAACTGAAAGCACATGACAGAAGGAAAAAAAAAAAAAAAAAAAAGAGATTAGTAAGTGCAGTTTCCTCTCCATGCCTGGAAAACTGAGCAGAGCAGAAGAGCAAAATATGTTCTTGCTGATGCACAAGTAGTGTGGGCAAATCTGTACTAAACCTTTGAAAGGACTTTTGAAATGGTCAACTAATGGCAAAGATCTCTTGGTTCACCTGTACACAGCTGAAGAATTTCAGTTTGAGTGGAAGAATTTATTCATCCAAAGGATTATTGTAGGTGGGAGACTGGACTAACTGATGGTAGCAAGAAGAAAAGTTTACCTTTTTCCAGTTGTTAGGAACCTCTGCCAATTTCTGGTACCTTTCAAATATGATAAAGAATGATATTTCAAGGACATCAGCTAGTTGTCTCAGCACTATTGGAAGCAGCTCATGGATCAGAAATAGATCTTCTTAGAGTGTAGCTTCTTAGACAATTAAAATCAATTTAGAGAAGAATATTAACATTTTCATGAACAAAATAACAAGAACAGTCATGGTCAAGCCTAGAAATGTTGTTTTTTTTCCTACGTACCTATTTTCCTCAAAGTCAGCAAGAACCACATGATCTTATTGCTATGGAAAATCCCATGTCTGTGTTGTTGGTTTTCATAGAATCATAGAATATACTGAGTTGGAAGGGACCCACAAGGGTCATTGAGTCCATCTCGTGGCTCTGCACAGTTCTGCCCCAAAATTCAGACCATATGACTAAGAGCACAGTCCAAACGCTTCTTAAACTCCAACAGAGTTGGTGCTTTGACTACATCTCTGGGGAGCCTGTTCCAGTGAGCGACCACCCTCTTGGTGAAGAACCTTTACCTGATATCCAACCTGAACCTCCCCTGTTGCAGCTTGACACCATTCCCTCAGGTCCTATCACTGTCACTGAAGAGAATAGATTGGTGCCTGCCCCTCCACTCCCCCTGGTGAGGAAACTGTAAACTGCAATGAGGTCTCCCCTCAGCCTCCTCTTGTCCAGGCTGAACAGGCCCAGTGACTTCAGCCACTTCTCGTATGTCTTCCCCTCTAGGCCCTTCACCATCTTTGTAGCACTTCTCTGGACACTCTCCAGCAGTTTAATGTCCTTTTTGTACTGTGGTGCTCAAAACTGCACGTAGTACTCGAGGTGAGGCTGCACCAGCGCAGAGTAGAGCGGGACAATCACTTCCCTTGACCAACTAGCAAAGCCGTGCTTGATGCACCCCAGGATACGGTTGGCCCTCCTGGCTGCCGGGGCACAATGCTGGCTCATATTCAACTTGCTGTCAACCAAAACCCCCAGATCCCTCTCTGCGGGGCTGCTCTCCAGCATCTTGTCGCCCAGTCTGTACATATAGCCAGGGTTGCCCTGTCCCAGGTGCAGGACCCGGCACTTGCTCTTGTTAAACTTCATGCGGTTGGTGATCACCCAGCTTTCCAATCTGTCCAGATCTCTCTGCAAGGCCTTTCCACCCTCAACAGAGTCAACAGCTCCTCCCAGTTTAGTATCATCAGCAAACTTTTTCAAAACACTTTCTAGTCCTTCATCCAAATCATTTATGAAAACACTGAAAAGAACTGGTCCTAAAATGGAGCCCTGGGGGACCCCACTGGGGACTGGCCCCCAGCCTGATGTAACCCCATTTACCATAACCCTTTGAGCCCTACCTGTCAGCCAATTATTCACTTATTGTATGTTTTTATCTAGGTGTATGCTGGACATTTTGTCCAGTAGGATCCTATGGGAAACTGTGTCAAAAGCTTTACTGAAATCCATAAATATTACATCAACTGGCTTCCCTTGATTGACTAGGTGGGTGATCTTATCATAAGAGGAAATCAAATTTGTTAAACAGGACCTACCCTTCGTGAACCCATGTTGGCTGTGACCCATGACTGCATTGTCCCCCAGGTGCATTTCAATAACTTCAAGGATAATCTTCTCCATAAGTTTATCAGGCACTGATGTGAGACTGACAGGCCTATAGATACCAGGATCTTCTGTCTTGCCCTTCTTGAAAATTGGCACAACATCTGCCAGCTTCCAGTCAACTGGGACCTCTCCAGATTCCCAAGACCACTGAAAAATAATAGTGAGAAGTCCCGTGATGATGTCAGACAGATCTCTGAGCACCCTGGGATGAATTCCATCTGGACCCATGGACTTGTATGGATCCAGGTGGATCAGTAAATACCGCACACACTCAGGGTTGTCTGGGAGTTTATCATTCCCACCATCACGGTCCTCCAGTTCAGGGCCCCCCGGGGTCCCAAAGCCCATCATCAGTGTTGAAGGCAGAGGTGAAGAAGGCATTAAATATCTCTGCTTTGCCTATGTCCTTGCTTGTCAGGTGACCATCCTCACCAAGTGGTGGACCTATGTTTTCTCTGGTCCTCCTTTTTCTGTTCACATATTTAAAAAAGCCCTTTATATTGTCTCCCACAAACCTGGCTGACTTCAACACTAATTGGGCTTTGGCTGCACAAATTTTCTCCCTACAAAGGTGAACAGCATCCCTTTAGTCCTTCCATGTTGCCTGTCCCTGCTTCCAGCAGCCATGCACTTTATTTTGGTGCCTAAGCTTCAGAAGAAGATCCCTGGTCAGTCAAGCCAGCCTTCTGCGCCACCTGCCTGACTTGCGAAATTTTGGAATTGCCTGATCCTGTGCTTTTAGGAGGCAGTGCTTAAAGACTGACCAGTACCAATGGATGCCGATGCCTTCAAAAGCAGTTTCCCGGGGGACCCTTAACCAGTTCCCTGAGCAGCCTGAAGTCTGCTCTCCCCATATCCAGGATTGAAGTTTTGGTGGCAGTTTTCCTTCTGTCACCAAAAATTTTCAACTCAACTGCTTCATGGTCATAGAGATATGATCAAGATGGCTGCCAAAACAAAAGTCTACCCTACAGCACCCGGTATTCCCAGGAGGTCACCCCTCCAAGTACTAGCCGGAGCCCAGCCCCGCTTAACTTCCGAGAATCTGACAGGATCAGGTGTAGTCAGGGTGGCATGGCTGTACGCAACTACAGCTGCACAGAACGTCCACTTAACAGCACAGTGTGGTTCCTTCACTGCTAGCCAGGAGCTGGGAAAGTGACAAAAACAGTTTTGGAGAGGTTCTGTGAGCACTTGGAGGAATGACAATCAACTTAAAGGGCATGTTGATGACGCTATCTTGAAAATGCTCCGCTTCTTCCCCTTGGCACCTGGACCACATTTATCCCTCACTGGCTTCTTGGCAACTCGAATTAAAAAGAGACAGCCTAGATTAGTTGCAAAGGGGAAGAAGAAAAAGTATTATAGCACAAATGTTCCTGAGAAGAGACAGAGGAAGAAGAGGAAAGGTCTAGGCTCAATGAGTTATCTAGACCATGTAATGAAAATAATCATGGAAGAAAAAATGCACGAGGGAAGAGCATGGATGCTGGACAAACAAACAAGAAATTGCTTTTCAAAAACACACTGCAGGGAATGCATCATTGTAATGTTTGTAATGATCTCAATCAGCAGCCAAAATGAAGCTCTTGCTGGTATTTATTGTCTGGGGCAAACGTGTTCACATAAGCATGCCATAAAAACACGTGGGTTGGATGCTGCTGTACAGCCACGGTGGCTATGATCAAGCCTAAAAATACTGCACCCGATGATTGATCCTCCACCTGCAGAGCCAGGCCCCTCTACAGCTCCGCTGTGCTCCCAGGGAACTCACAGCCCCTATGGCTTATGCATAAATTTTGCTCCCGAAATCAGCCCAGTCACTGGATCCTTCTGTTGTATTTAGTGGTTTCGCCTCAGTTAACAGGTTCTCAGTTAGAGGTTGTTGAGGGTTTTTTGTTTGTTTGTTTGTTTGTTTGTTTGTTTTTTCCTGCTTTTTTAAATTGTATATATTAACAAGTTACTATAGGTGAACTTCTAAAACTTTCAGAAGAGGAACAAAGCACTGCAAGTCTTTGGTCTTCATGCTACAAGCAGGCAGAATGCCAGGACAGTTTGAGCATGAAGCCTTGCCCCAACTGGTCTTGAACAAGAAGACGGGCCAAACCAAGATACCCACTCACAAGACATGATGTCTGCTATCAACACTGCCGTTTACCTACAAACTCACACAGAAAAACATGCCCTGGATATTCAGCTTCACCAGCCTACATGCAGATGGACAAGTCAGAGCAGACTGACCTGGGATAAGTAATGGTCAATTCAGCTGAACGGGACAAGGCAAAGCCACAGCAGGACAGTGCGTGGACAGGGATTTAGGAAGCTGCTCCTAGATCACTATCTAAAGCAATTACTTTGTGGGGAGGTTGCCTGCACCAACACGCTGCACATTGCTATGGCTCGAGACTTTAACTCCACAAACATTCACCAGCCAACAGCCCCCATGTGGTGGCAGGAACTGATGGCATGCAGCTCGAGGACTTGGTCAAGACTGAAGTGGTCACCTTCAGATCCAGGTCCAGAACCGTGGATTCTCCAGGATAGTTCCTCACAAGCACGAGTTGAGACGACTCCTTCTCAGGAGCTCTACCTGGCTCTCAGAAGCATTTCAGAAGATCAGGCTCATCATTAGAGAAGCTACACGATGCACCAGTTCTCCTCCACCCAGCAGACTGTCTGGTGCTCTGTCCAGTCAAAGCTGAATTATGTTAGCAGACAGGACTCTGCCATTTCTCTAGGCAGACAGGTTTCTCAGCAAAGTTCAGTCCATCAAGAGTGCCCAGCACAGCCTGGATTTCCCTTATCCTTCCAGGATTGGCTTCAGGATTTTGGAGACTCAGAGTCCCCATTGAGGGCTGGGTTGTGGACACTGCAACTGCAGGCAATAATGCAGATTTCTACTGATGATAGAGTCATGCAGACAGGTTGCTAGGACTGTCCCAGATTTCACCACCCTTTAAAGGTTAGAAGAGCAGCTCTGTAGACAAGTAAGCCAAGTACACCTGACCTACCACAAGCTGCACCGTGCTCCCCAGGTGCATGCAGAGCAGCTCTACCCTTGTATGGGGCTGTTTCACAGACTCGTGGAGTGATTTGGGTTGGAAGGGACCTTGAAGGCCACCCAGTGCCACTCCCTGCTATGGGCAGGGATGCCATCCACCAGCCCAGGCTGCCCAAAATTCCCCTTCAGCCTGGCCTTTGACAGCATGTGCCCAGGTCTGAAGGCAAAACAGCTGCATGCACTGTTGTTACTTTCCTGTTTCTCAGAAGCCAGGCATCTGGAAAAGCAAGTATTTGCCACAAAACACCTTTTAATTATTATTGTTATTTAAATACAGGAACTGGGAACCAGCTATAGTATCTAAGTGTCTAGACCGCCCAGAACTAGCAGGTGGGTTGAAGCAGCTTTCTCAGCCATCAGGTCTAGGGGCTGTATCCCTGCCTCAAGGTGATGCTTCCTTACCGCTCACGCACTCGTAATCTACAGTGACAGTGATGGCAGCGCAGCTTGCTCTGCCAGTATCCCGAGAGGTTTTCAAGTCAAAATTGCTCCTTAGTGTTAACCCCAACCACTTGAGTTGTTTTAACACCCACAGGACAGGCATTTCACTGCTCTTCCTCTGGGCAGAGTGGAATGTGCCGAGGCCCTCAATCTCGCATGCAGTCTTTCCTCTGACACCAATGGGGCACATCCCTCTGAAATCTTTGGCTGCTGTATTTTCCTTGCTGTGGATCAGGACAAACCAAGGTCTCAGCTGTCTGTGAACCATATGTCTTATTGAGGTCTCAGCTGTCCGCGAGCTGTATGTCTTCCCATTGCGCTCTTCCAAAGAAGCTGGGGATGGGTTCAAAGAAGTTGTTCAAAGGAGGCTGCTAGCAAGACAGCAAGCCTGCTGGCTTGAGAAGAGGGGAGGGAGCAAACTTGCCACCCTAATAACATTAATATTGTGATACCAAGGTGCTTGAGGGGCGCATACAGCCAAATTCCCTTGATTTATTGCTAACTTCATTGGAGGAGTCTGCAACTGTAATTCCTGGGTATGCACTACCTGTTTTTTGTTTGTTTGTTTTATTTCCCATTAAAAACTATTTACAAAAATCATATATTTGGTTCTTTTCTTTCTGACAAGGTATTGTGAATTGCTAAAGAAAAGAGATAAGAGCAGAAACAGAGAACTAGGTATTTTAACATCGTCTGAGTTTCTCAAAATATGATTTTTTTTAAGTTGTTTTATTTTTCTGCTGCAATAGGTGCTATGCTTCAACTTAGTTCACTTTCTCTTTGAAATAAATTCTAAAAAGAAATTACAGTTCAGAACATGATTATATGCATACATATATTTATTTTTAAGATTTTTTTTTTTTCAGGACATTGTATATATTAGTTTAATGAAAAAGAAACTCTTTGGAAAATATGTGTTCTATGCATTTTACGCTCAGTATGAAACCTATCAGAATGTTAGAATTCCAAGGTCAATTGTTTAGTTTATTAGTAAAAATAAATGAGTATTTTATATAAGGAAAGCAATTAAAAATAATAATAATAATCCATAATGTTTATCTCATATCAGAGATCTACCAGAAAAGTTAGTGCTCAAGAGTGATTGTGCTAGTATATTGAAGCCAATGACAGACACTTATGCCTGTATTGTAAATGATTGTAAACTTAAGCCATGTATTGTAAATGAACTTCTATCCAGTTTGATTGTGAGGTGAGCACTGCCTTAGTTACTTCAGGTAGAAATGGCTCTTTTGTCTCAGATGAGCTACTACATAAAATGTTCATAATAATTGTATGATTTTCTATACAGAATTGGTTAATGAGACACTAAAGTCTTTCAAGAAAATGCCAGCAGTGGTAGTCTGCTCTGCATTCTGTCTTAATGCTGTAATGAGAAACTCATCTGTAAATTCATTTTACTCATCTGTAAAGTGTTAGGTGTTTCAGTGGTTTTCCTCATTGATTTTAAGTATATGTTGTTTTTTTTTGTTTTGTTTTGTTTTGTTTTTTCTGAACACACTACTCTCTAACCTGCAACGAAATAATTTACGAGATATGCATTTACATTAATCATCTAGTTTTGATATATGTAAAATTCTCGATTCATTACAACTGTAAAACACAAGAAATGTTACAAATTCTAAATTAACCTTACCTAAATAGAAAGTATTGTATTTTTGTGGTTTAACATCTCAAAATATTTTGAAGGAAGTCAATAGACAGTAACAGACATCTCCACTGTACAAGTGCAAAAGGATAGCAGACAGATGATAACACAGGATGATATTAGATGTTCCAGGTCTGCAAGCACTAATCAACTATTCACTTACTGATCACTAAAAGAATGTAACCTTGGGATGCACATAAAACTAGGTATAAGCATAACAAAGAGAATAAAGAACAAGTACTTACCACCTGTAAAACAAGTATTTAGCATATTTAAACTATACAAAATATAGTAGAACTTGGATACAATATGGAATTTACTGACCAGTAAAGAAATAACAATTAAGCGGACTGTGCTAGCAAGACTTAAAGCTTAGTAATTAGACCGCTTAATTCGATTTAAAACAAAACAAAACAAAAATCTAACGACAAATGTTTGGATGCATATATATTGTGTCTGCATCAGTTTGGTGTGGTAGGCTATTCTGCATATGAAGCATGGTTGCAATTTGGATGCAACAACATCTGCGTTTGGTCAGATTAAATATAGTGAGCTATGTCTCACTAACTTCATTGATTCAATCTCCCTTGTCTGCAAGAAGAACTTTGACACAGTAAAGTCTAGATGTCAAAACTGCAAACACATGAAGTCAGATATCTAAGACTGATGCTTATTCCAATTGATGTCTCATACCTCTATCATAAAAGCATTATACTTATTTGTAAAATATATTTTTTATGCACTATACACCACTAACATGGCAATTCTAATTCATTGATACAGATCTGCACATACACAATTACTTAGCTTTGCACAGGGTGGTCTCTGAACAGCACTTGGGAAGCCAAATTGTGTTCTGAAGCTTAACATTTACAAAGTAGAAGTAGCACCTCCTACTATCAACATACCTAGCTCCTTCTGTATTACCTTCTGCAGAAATGACCTTTCTTCCAACAAAAATCAGTTAAAGCATCTTTGTTAAACTATCCATAGAAATTTTTAAATGCTCTCTACTATATATATACATATGCATACACACACATATACACCTTTTTTGCTTAATTCATGCACAGAGAGGAATACTTGCACCACTAATACACACTACACCAGTTAAGTCTTTGACAAATCTATGTATGACAAATGATCAGACAATTCAAGAATATGGTTATAATCTTCTCATTACTGTTAATTGGCAGGCTGACTAGAAAGTGTAAAGAGATATGCATCTAATAAGCATGATCTAATAAATCTTGTATTACAATCAGCCATTTATGGCCTGGTTTATTTTGCCTGTGTTATAGTTCATAATCAAACCATTTTCAACACAAGCTCCTCTAATATTAAGGTTCAGGCAGAACATTTTGGGTTGCAATGTCCATTGCAGCTATCCCACTAAAAATGTTATTTCTAAATCTGTCAGAGTGAGGAGTTTTCTCTACCATTCCTAAGCAGGTTAAGGAATTCTATACAGGGAGGGGATGAACTATAAGAATCAATGTCCCTTATAAAGGCAGGTGAGTGTCTTTTTTTTCAATTTGCAGTATTTTTCTTTTAAAGTTTTCTTTCTCAACCTACAACATACTTAACCCTCCTTATATAAATACAGAAGATTTTAGACTGAAATTGCTTTTAACATTATCTTGCTCAAAGTGTTCAGTAGATTTCCAAACTTCTACAGTGTTTGAAACATGAACACCTTGAAAGTGAAACTGTTTAAAACATAATAAATATTCTCAGGAGAAAAGCAAACAAACAAACAAACAAACAAACAAACAAAACTCCTCATTTTTAATCACTACAAACCTTAACATAACCTTAGAAAATTGTTCTGGTAGCATGATTGATCATTTTTTATTTTGGGACCAAATTATTTAAATACAACTGTGAATTTCATATGAAAATATACAGGTTTGAATAAAAAGGGGTTCTTTGCTTGGCCAGGACTTCAACTGCTCTCTTGCTTTCAAGAGCTGACTAATATATTATATATTTGACAGAATTTAAGGTCATAATTTTGTGTATGTATGTATACAAAATAAATATGAAATAGTTTTCATTAATTGATCCGTGGGCACCAAGTTTAACAAATTATCTTTATTTCTTCATTGCCAAGTCTTTTTTCTTTTTTCTTTTTTCTTTTTTTTTTTTTTTTTTAGAAATTGTATCATCAGGCTCCAGGATTTTCTTGCTTATCAGTTACAACAGTTCATATAGTTCCATAAATACATTCAGAAAGACTTCATTCATCTGTCTGTCCAATTTCCCTATATTTATCTTGTTCCAAACACTTTACACACTTTAGTTTTACTTTACTTTACAGTTCTTTCATTCTTGGGAGTTTCTGAAAAGGCAGGTGAGAACCTTTTCAGAAATATGTTTTCACAGAAAAATGTATAAAGTAGTTTGGAATTAAAAATATTTTCAAAGGAAATTCTTTCAAAGATAAGAGTTATGCTGGAAATGATTAAGTTACTTTAATCTGTAAAGCAATATTGCTATCACAAACACAGTTTGAGATTCTTTAGTAGGGGATTAACGAAAATGCCTTTGAAATTAGGATGAATACAGACTTTTCATATTAGACATTTGATAAATGTGTGGATGTTAATTACATGCTTGTTAAATCTGGAAAGTTTTTCACCTCTTGAAGTTTTCTTGTTGTTTTTGGTTCCCTGCTTCCAAATTAAAAAAAAAAAAAAAAGTCATATTTCTATTCCACACCCAGATTTTAAATTACCATTAGAGTCATCCGTACTTCCCTGTATTTTATTTTTTATTTGTAATTATTTATGATTTGTAATTTATTTGTAATTATTTGTAATTTTCTTTTGAAAGAATTGTGTTGTGAATTTACACAAGAGTATCAAATGGAACATATTATTCTATGTTCAAAGATTAGTGTTTTGAAATAGCATCTTCAGATTTGGTAAAAGTAAAGCATTGCTTTTCTAAAGCTTGTCTGCTTTTATTTTTACATACCTGTAATTTTCCATTGTTCCCAAAAAACTTAAGATTAAATAAAAAGTAAAAAACTTATAGGCACGTAGTTTATCTTATCAAAGTATTTTTAGTAACTCAAGAACTAGATCCACTGTAGGAATTTAAGCATTGAAGTGGAATGACTTCTGAAATGAAGATAGGCCAAGAACATACAAACTAAGACAAAGGAACACTGTACTGTTAAAAGGAGACATATTTATCTTTTGAAGTTTGGTAGTCACATTAAAGTTGAAATCTTAATTTTGCAAGGACATGTATTTTCTAAACACGTTAATCCATCTACAGAGTATTAGCACAAGTTATTAATGACAAACCACTTCTGAGAAGAACTCTGGATGTGATAAAATTTTAGGTTTTCTTTGAGTTTTCAGTCCAGGGGGAAAGAAAAACAACAACAATAACAACCAAGGATCTGGCAAACCATCAAACCTATCATTCTCCTAACTATACTTGCTTCTGTATTGATTACTTTCTTCTGACATGTTAGAAGATATGCTGACCAATATCTGTGATGAAGTCCTTTCAACACTATTCCTTTTTGGACAACTGAAGAATCTCTTGTATCTCTGTTCCATTAAACACTACTGTGGAGTAAGTGATCCTTCCTCTCTCACAGATTTAATTTGTTGTCAATAGAGGACGTCTTCAGATTATTTGGAGCCTATTTTATTTCATAATGCTACTTTCAATATTTGCCTTACAATACTAAGCTGTAACATAGACCGCATAGATATCAGAGGCTTTGGAGAAAAGAACTGCTCACCAGTTTGGGGTCTACAGAGAGTTTTGAGAGTTTTTGAGTCTCCAGCTTGATGCTGTAGCCAGTGCTAAACATGTACTCCCACGCTATTACACTGCAAGAGAGGTTGCTACTATTTCTGTTATCAGAACTCAAAGATGAAAGGTAGAGTGAAAACAGAAGAGTGTAGTGGAAGCAGGTGCTGACTCCCAATTTTCCATCAGTTTTTATTGGCAGAAACTGCAACCTCTCAGAAGTTATAGGAACTCTTTGGCACTTGTTGCTTGGGCAGCTATCCTCTCTTTTTTCGAGAGGGGAAAGAAATTAGACTGTGCAGAAAGGTCTGTTGAAAAAAATGTAATAACTCACCTATGACATTAATAACTCCATTTGAAATTATTCATTTTTAGGACTGGAAAAACAACAGGAGGAAGAAAGAGCTTGTGTTACCTAAACTACTTCAGAAATAAAAATCCACTGCATACAGAGTAATGGATCACTTCCAAATCACAGAAATCTGTGATAGAAGGGGTGACAGACCTCAACACTCAGGTGCTCTAATGCTTGTACTTTGACTACAGACCTCTTTCTTTTTTGATTGTCTGTGACTACTATGACTCCGCTATGTAACTCTATATAAAAATGAAGAGCTGAAAGTAATGAGAGCATATTTTTTGTTTGAAAGAAATACCTTCAAAAATGTTTCTATATCTTTAGAATCATTCTTAGTATTGCTGTGTTGTCAAGAACTTTCTAAATAATCAAAAATGCTTAATAAAAGTTTATATTAAAATATTTGAAATTGAGATAATCTTTAGTAGAATTGATAACAAGGTCAAAGATATTATCTTGTATAGGAAGAAAAGACCAAGGATAAGGACAATTCTAAAGCCATCACAGACACACACAAACACACACACACACACACACACACACACACACACACACACACACATTAATACTATTAAAAAAAGGCCTAATGAGCCCATTGAGATTTCAATGAAACCCTAAAAAGCCATGCTGCAGAGCAGTGTAAGCATTACTGCCAAAGTCAGCCTAACAGTTAAGTTAATAGTCTAAAATCCAATGAATGTAAAGATAGCAGTATTGCAACAGTGCAAAAGTATTAAAAATTATTTCCTAGATGCTGTGTTTTATAATTTAACTATGTTCAAGTATGTGGAATTCACTGCATATGTTTGAAACACATATTGACAAAATGAAAGATAGTGAAAATGCTGTAGATTCATAAACATTCATTTGCATTTTTTAAGGATGTAACAACAGAAAAATAGATGTATATGATTTGAGAGACTACAAAACAATGTGCCAGCTGAAATGTTCCAAAATAAGGATAGGGTTTGCTTGAAAATAATATTCAGCAAGGTTATGATTCTATTTAAATATTGTTTTGAAGCAGTAAAAATTTTCTTCACAGAATAACTGTTATATAGAAAGCAGTCATAAAACTGAAAGAACCTTTGCATCCAGCACAGAATTTAAAATGTTGATAACAACAGTTATCAAAAGGCAAAGTGAAGTCCCTTTATCTCAGACATGAACGCGAGCTGCCCTAAAACAGAAATGAAAGTAACTGTGCACAGTGTACAAAGGGTTCTTTCAATTGCCAAGATCTGCAAATGCTGATTTTACTAGAAAGTCAAACTGTGAAATTATTCTAATTTTCTGAGCCAATCACATGCTGATTTTACTTCATTTGTGTGTTTAGTGTGTGTCTATTACACAGTGTACTATTCAAAAATTATTTTGGAATCTGTTTTCATCACAAGCATATTAACCTTTGTGATATGTTTAAACTTTCATGGCACCAAGCCTCCAAGAGTTCAAGAAACATTTGTACAATGCTCCCAGACAGATGGTTGGATGTTTGGGTGGTCCTGTATGGAGCCAGGAGTTGACTTGGTGATCCTTGTAGGTCCCTTCCAACTCAGAATATTCTATGATTCTATGATTCTGTGAAACATCCTTCCAACAAAATGCTTCTAATTTAAAGGTGAGTGTAAACAAGATGCCTTCAGAATGAGAATAAAAAATGTCAGGTAACCTTTCTTGTAAACAAGTTTTATTTATTTATTAAGAAAACACAAAGAAATGCAGGGATTTGTTGAAGAATATAAAACATAAGACTTTGTTTATTTCCTAGTAGAAATGCTTTCCCAACAATTCAGGATGCTTTTTTTTTTTTTTTTTTTTTTTTTTTTTTTTTTTTTTTACAATTTTAAAACTGATGTCTATATTCCATTATACCCTATATACAAGGTATTGCAACCTTGGCTTAAGAAGGCATGTTCTGAGGAAAGCAGAAGAATGAGAATACAAAGAAAAGATTTTGAACATACCACCATTTAATAAGAAATGTGTAAAGGAATCCTTGCAAAATCAAGTCAGAAAAAGACTCTGTGTGTAAATGAAAGCCTTACTCTCTCTTTACATTTTAGTTGCAACTTCTTTAGAAATGGAGAAGGAAAACGAATTAACATGAAAAATGATGACAGTCTCAGCATTTGATATTGGCACATTTTAACTTTTAAAAAATAGGCTTAAATGTAACAGTGATATAAGCAATAAACTGAACATGTCAGACAAATGTTGGCCCTGAATAATAACATAGGAAGATTCCTATCAATAAAATAATACAACAGCATCTATTTTGCATGTCAAGTTGCAGGAGTAGCAATTAACACATATTGATTTGGTATTTTTGACTTTTTATCTAAAATACATGGCAGCTTTCCTTTCTCTTGGATCTTTCAGATGAATACATTTTTTATCTGTAGGAATGAGAGCAGAAGAAAAGAAAAAGAAAACAATGTTTCTACATGTATCTTTCATATCATACTCAGGAACTCTTCAATGTAACAGTATTAGCATCAGTCAAAATGACACAAGGAAAATTAAAGAATCACGCTGAGAAAAAACAGATGGTGTCATCACATACACTTTCCTAAAATTCAAAACATTCAGCAATAAGTCAATGCTAACTATAGCTAATGTGAATGTTTCTTTCCTAGATATTGCTCATTAACTCATGTTGAACTTTTGAATTCCTGAGATAAACAGCCAAATACAATAGCTTCTAATTCACTCAAGAAACACGCAATTGTACTGCAAAACCTTCTTGCAATTAAGAATTATAAAAGAAATGTCGTAATCTTCTGCAATTTAAGAATATCTTTGTCCTACACATTCATATTTATGAAATAGCAGAGCTATTAAAAATGATTTTCGATTCTTTAAGCTACAAGAACAACAACAAAAAAAAACCACAAACAAATAAAACTAATGTACTTAGAACTTAAGTAAAAAAAAAAAAGATAACATTCAATACAGATTTTCTTAATTAGACTGAGTTCAGGACATCTACGCTAAAGCTGAAGTCAATACAATATGTTAACGAAAATGTTTCAGGCTGAATTCCTAGAAAATGACTGAGAAATTTACAGTAACTACTGCTATCTAAGCTTCCCGCCAATGTATCTTTAAGACCAAACGTAATAATAATTAGATTCTGAGTATAGAAATATTTTGGTAAAACCAAGTGTGAATGCTCTATTAAGGTCAGAGGAGAAGATTCTACTTGCGATTAATATCTTATTAAGTACCCTAAATATTACAGGTAATCACCAATGTGGCTGTGCCTTGTTATTGCTGTTATTAATGGTGTTAACTGTCTGTTAGCTGCTATGCTAGATGAGGTTCATAAGTAGTGTAGTCATAGTGACCCTAGTTTGATTCTGAATGAGTCTCAATGGTTTCCAGTATATTCAGTCACCCTTTCTAATTCCTCACGTTGTCCTTTCTACTTTTTTTTTTCTTCACTTGAAATCTTATTACTGAGTTTGTCTTAAGAAACAATTTTACTTGACAATTAGCTCATATTATGGAACTATTAGGTAAACTGAATTATGGTAGAGTGAGTGAGGTAAATGAGTTATGGTAGAACCTCACCAAGTTTATGACTTGAGTGAATACTATCTTATCAAAACAAAAGACATTGTAGCACATAAACAAGAAACTCAAATTAAATGATATATAATGGACTGGGTCCCTTACTTAAATGTATACATCCATAGTGTAGATGTCTGATTCAGATCAGTACTCACTTATCCCAGACCTAATTTACTACAATAGTCCTCTTAGTTCTAAGTGATCTCTGCTTATAATCTGCTTAGTAACTTAGTTATGGACCTGACTAAGCTATCTTTTGTCTATACACTGGCCTACATTGTTTAGAGCTGAGCATCTACCATCAGCAAGCAGCAACATCCTGATTCAGTGGCTGCAGCACCAAGTATTTTCTAGGATAAGAGTACCTAGGTAGATGTTTTTGCAGCACAGTACATTGCTACAAGAAAAACATCTGCAGTGTTCTGGGTTAGGAAGCCACAAATGAGAAGTCTGAAGAGACTCCCTCTCTTCAGTGTGTTGGCACACTATCTAGGGTGGAAGGAAACAAACATACTGTAATAGCATCTATAACACCTACTGTGAGTAGTATCCACTGTGTGGTGCATTGAAGTGGGTCCAGAAACTGTTAAGCAATGTATTTGATTTCAACCTGAACTGAATAATGCTAATTTTCTTTTTATGGTTCTGCTTTTAGTACTATAGCAGTAGCTGTATTAAAGCTACTCACCTAAAGGAGTAGCTCTAGTATATGAGTCATCTGACATGCAGGTGTTCATTGTTTAAGCTCCCTTTCTTGTGAAGTCCAGCTAAGATTTTATTTGAATATGTTTCCTTCAAACTAGGATAATGCTGACAGCACCAGAATGTATCTCTCCCTGTGTTCTATTAATGGTGGGATAAATAATAAAGAATGAAATATTCATTTAGATAACAAAGGTTAAAAAAAAAAAAAAAAAAAAAAAGCACCATGGAATATCCCAAAGGTTAAAGAATTCCTCAAAGAATGTTAAGACCATGGTTCAAATTTCATCTCAACAATGCATATTTCATCACAGACGTATGTCACTGAAAACAGTTCCAGGAGGACAGAATGGGACCTCAGAATCCAAGACTCTATATGACAGGACAGATGGTATAGTGAATACTCTTAAATCCTTTCTTTAAATCATTCAGAACAATTCTAAACAGTGGCTTCCTAATTTAAAAGCAAATTGATTGTCCCATCCTCAGTGTGTTGCCCCGCCTTTGCCAGAAAAAAAAAAAAAAATCCATCTCTTGTGTAATTTTCTGCAAGCTTTGATTTCAAGCAATACCCAGTTTGCAATGTTAAATCATTTAAGCTGAAAAATTACAATTACTTCTAGGAAGAGGAAATACTGTGTGGAAAACAGTAAATCAAAGTATATATATCTTTTTTAATGTGGACTAATGCATGAATCAAGGAATGAAAATACTTTTCATTTAATCCTTCGTGAATTTCACCTTTCATCATTATAAATCATCCACCTTCAGTCGTCAATAAAATGATCTTTTTAAGGATTTGTTACAAGATAGCCAGTTCACATGGAGTTCATAATTGGTCATTATATTTTGTATTTTTTTTATTTAACCCAGTGTTCCTGCATTCATATATATCACCTAATTATTGAAAACAGAACAAAACATAACAAAACAAAACAAAACAAAACAAAAGAAGAAAAAGTAAACTGCAATATTAATATTATTTAAAATGCCTGTATTGCATACAGTATTGTTCTGAATACTATATTTCTAGCTGCTCTATTACAGCCAGCTCAGACAAATGATCTGGCAGCACATGATGGTGTTAGTGTAATCAGGTGCTTAGCAACACTGACATCAGATGCTGGCATCCTTTGTTTTTCAGCAGAATTTGATCCAGAATCAACTAGCTGCACTTGCAAATCTAGTGCAGTACTGAAAAAAAAAAAAATGTTTTTGCACTGGAAAATTGGATGTCCTCCAAGAAAAGCTCAAAAATAAACACCTCAGTTTGTGCAGTAGGATTTTGGTGCAACTGCTGAGAAAGTATTTATCTTGACTATCTTAACTTCTAATTACTTATTGGAAAATGTATGATACTCCAGTGTTGTTGCATTTTTGTTTGCTTGTTTATTTTAATCGCTTGCCAGGTAAACCACAGATTTCCCATCCAGTTAGGTCAGTAGCAATCAGGAACAGTATATACATCAGTGTAACATTCGAAAACAAAATTTTCTCTGAAGAATAGGAGAATAGAAAGAACACCAGAAAGAAAGAAAACTAACCACCAAACTGTCCAAAAACAATCATAAAAAAACCTGCCAACCCCCAGGAATGGGCCCAAAAGAGAAATAAAATAATGGACCGAGTCTCACTTCAAAGTTGATCCACATCACTGGGTGTATAGTGCTATAGAGTTTAGTTATTGTGTCAAATCGTAGAGTTAACCTGATTTTTCAGTGAAGCTTCAGCATGTTTAAAGAGGAAAGGAAATTAAAAAAATGAAAGAATTAAACAAAGAAGGAAGGAATCAAAGAAGGAAACAAAGATGGAAACAAGGAAGGAAAGAAGGAAGAAAGGAAGGAAGGAAATGAGGACATGCAGCACAGAAAGTTTCTCCAAGAGAGAAACTCCATCGTGGGTAAAAATCAGGCCTCTCATTGAGACATAAAAAGGAGTAGGACACCAGCACTTAGGTAAACAACAGGTGCTTTTAATTTCTGTTTTCGTCCTGAAATAATCAATAGATAATATTTCTTCTTTTGGCAGAAGTTTATTCCTCAAGTCAATTCTTCCTTTCTCAGGCTGTAAATTGGTCCTCTCTTCCTTGTGTGGTTCATATCAATGAAGTTGCATCTTCAGGATGCCTCCCATTTGAAGTATTCAGTCACACTTCAGAGATTCTTGTTCTCAGGTGGGGCTTCAAGCTGGCTTTTTTCTGTGTTTTAGCAGCCATTTTATGTCAGAACTTTCCTATTACACCCAGGTTACCTTCATAACTGATCCCATCAAGCTCTCAGGGGAATATTAGCTTTTCAGTCCAGTTGCTAATATTCACCTGCATGTGCATGTGCATGTGCCTTCCTGGTTTTGTCTGTTACATTTCAGGTACATATCACAGCAGTGCATGAAATTATCTTTTCAGTCTTTAATCAAATGAGGTCAAGATAAAGTGCAAGTAGAAGTACCTTGAACATCTGAAACAGACAATAGAAACTTGAACATTTAACTAGAGAAAACCACACAATTCTCCACGAGAAAACTCTACAAAACACTAAGGTTACTTTAAATGTCTGTTTAGAAAACAGTGAATCACTTCCTGGAAACACTTTTCTCTTAAGTGCTTTAAGGGAATGTAAGATGACTGAGATGTACATGAGTATTTTGTATACAAAAGTGGAGATCTGTGCCACCTGAAGTATATTGGACAATTAATGTTCATGATTAAATAATTGTTCTTCACTTGTTTTTCATAATTTACTTGTTGGTAAATTCAGAACTCAGCAAAACCAAAATCAGATAGTTATAACTCTTATACACTACAAATAAAAAATTAAAGCACTGTGTGAAAGAAATATGAGAATTATTCAAGTACTAAGAGTGTCTCTCTGCCACAATCATGTTAACCATCTTAAAATAATTTAACTATTACAATCAAGTCGTTAACAGAAGTAATTTTCAATAGATTTCTTTTTAAAGATCCTTAGATGCTATAGTGTGAAGCTTCAGCCTCAATAGTTCAGTGGATACAAGATTATAAACTATCTCATTTATTTCTGAAATCCCATCAGATTTACAAGTTAACAGAAAACTTCTATTACCCAGCCATAAATTCAAATGATGATTTATTTATAGTATATTTGCGTGTTTTTATTATGCAGAAAATGAGTAATGCAGTGAAAAGAAAAGGATATTTATTATAGTTGTCTTTGTCGTTATCAGCTGCAAAAAGATGATAAGCTGACAAAAGTCTGCCTCTTTTAATTTCACACACTTTTGTTTTCTCAAAATATTTCTTGCAGATAATAGAATATTCCCTTATATATGTACAGTAACGGTAACTATCAGAAACACTTAGATATTTCCATAGTTCAAGAAATCAGTTACTATAAAGGGAACATGCTACTTTCAGTCAAGTCATACCTGTTTCTTCAATAGATAAGAATAGGCACATTGTCAGCATTACAGAATACTTCTTTATGTCAAGAGGCATGACTGTAGTTTGGGAATCATAGAATGATTTAGTTTGGAAAAGACTTTCAAAATCATTAAGTCAAACCATCAACCTGACCTACTGAGTTCCCATCAACCCAAACTTCTATGATTCAATGATTCAATAATTCTATGACTATCCAAATGCTTCTTGAACACTAACAGGCATGGGACATCAACCACCATGCTAGGAAGCCTGTACAGTGTTTGACCACTCTAACAGTAAAGAAATGTTTCCTAATATCCAATCTGAACAAGGTCAGGGAAGAAGGAGGGGGAGGAGGTGCTCCAGGCGCAGGAGCAGAAGTTCCCCTGAGGCCAGCGGAGAGGCCCCTGGTGGAGCAGGCTGTCCCCCTGCAGCCCATGCGTCCCACAGCAGAGCAGATCTCCATGCTGCAGCCCATGAAGGAGACCAGCAGGTGGATGTGGCCTGAAGGAAGCTGCGGTCCATGGAGAGCCCCCACAGGAGCATACTCCAGACTGGAAATGCAGCCCATGGAGAGGAGCCCACGCAGGAGCAGGTGACTTGGCAGGAACTGCTGCCCGTGGGGGACCCATGTTGGAGCACTTGGCTCCTGAAGGATGGACCTCATGGTATGGATCCATGTTGGAGCAGTTTTGAAGAGCTGCTGCCTGTGGGAAGCCCACGTAGGATCAGTTCAGGAAGGACAGCATCTCATGGAAGGGACCCCATGTTGGAGCAGGGGAAAAGAGTGACCGTGAAAGAATGGCAGAGATGAAGTGTTAGGGGCTGACCACAGCCCCCATTCCCTATTCCCCTGTGCTGCTTGGGGGGAGGAGGTGGAAGAGAGTGGATGGGGGGAAGGTGTTTTTGATTTCTTTTCTTTGTTTCTCACTTCTCTGGCTTGCTAGTAATAGGCAATAAATTTCTCTAATCTCCCTATGCTGAGTCTGTTTTTCCTCTGACGATAATTGTCGAGTGATCTCCATGTCCTTATCTCAACCCCCGAGCCCTTTTCATCATATTTTCTCGCCCTTTCCCTTTGAGGAGAAGGAGTGAGAGAGCAGTTGTGGTGGAGATCATCTTCCCAGCTCAGTAAAACTATCACACTTCAATAAAATTCAGAAAGATTGTGTCTACCAGCTTCCCTTCAACCATCAAGGCTAGTATCCATATTCCAGTTCTGCTACTTCCAGTGCTCAGTAATCCACCTTGATACTCCTCAGACTTCTCCTGGTTGTATCACTGGTGACCACACGAAACAACAATAGCAGATAATAGTGAGTGGGTTGTACAAGGCTTAGTAGTCTCTCAGTGACATTCCTGATACCAGCCCATGGTAAGCAGCACACTTCTTTCAAGAATGGGTCAGATCAGCAAATGAGTGCCTCCATAGCCCTCAGAAGAGAGTCGCTTGCTACTACCTTTTCCTAGTTGTGCTGGTTATGCACAGAGAAGATTGAGCTGCCTTACTCAGCTCCAGCCTCTCACCAGATGTGACAGGTCTTTTCTCATCAGTCCACAGAGGGCTGCAGGGGCACCTCAGGCTTCAGGGGAAGTCTCTTCCACCTGCTGGTCCCTGACTTTGCAAGCTTCCATTCTTCTGTGTTATTGGCCTCCCTCAATTCTGTGTCTGCTCATAAGGGAGTTTTCAGCTTCCTGGCTGTGGGCCTACTACAGACTGTGCTTGGAACCAGCTATCTAAGTCACCAAGCAGGCACATCCCACAGCAGAGTGGGGGATGGCTGCATACAGGGGGGTCCTGAGCCAGGAAAGCCCCAGGGTCATGCAGAGACCCACCCGGGACCAGCAGCTCATATGAGTGGCTGAGGAGGCAAGGGCAGGGCCAGAAGCAACGGCAGCCACCCCCATCTCCCAAAAAAGGCAGATCCTCGGGAGCGTGAGGAACCATACTGGGCAAACAGGGTGTGGCATGGAAGTTCACAGGGCAGTTTGCATGGGGGGCATGCAGGGAGGGGGCTGTCACTCTGCCACTTCAAATGGCAGTTGTAACCCGCTTTAAGGTCTTCTGAGGAAAAAGGTCTAATGAGGAGGGGCTGAGGGAACTGGGGTTGTTTAGTCTGGAGAAGAGAAGGCTCCGGAGACATTCTTGATCTCTCCAATGGCCTGAAAGGAAGTTTTGGGGAGCTGAGGGTTGGCCTCTTCTCACAGGTAACCAGTGATAGAAATAGAGGGAATGGCCTCAAGCTGTGCCAGGGGAGGTTTAGGTTGGAAATTAGGAGACATTTCTTCTCAGGAGGAGTAGTCAGGCATTGGAATGGGTTGCACAGGGAGATGGTGGAGTCATCATCCCTGGGGGTGTTTAAGGAAAGGTTGGACGTGGTGCTTAGGGACATGTTTTAGTGGGTGATATTGGTGGTAGGGGGATGGTTGGACCAGGTGATCTTGGAGATCTTTTCCAAACTTAATGATTCTGTGATTCAAGGTCTCCTCTCTCTGGTGACCAGTGATAGGACCCAAGGGAACATCATGAAGCTGTGACAGGGGAGGGTCAGGATAGAAGTCAGGAAAAAGGTTCTTCACCTAGAGGGTGGTTGCTCACTGGAACAGGCTCCCCAGGGAAGTGGTCATGGCACTGAGTCTACTGGAGTTCAAGAAGCATTTGGACAATGCTCACAGACATACATTTTGATTTAGGGGTTTGAGTTTTTGCCTCTCCTGGCTTCAGAGTGAGGCCCCAGGCAGTCCTTGCAGCTTTGGACTTGAAGGGCTGCATCCACCGTCTGAAGCTCAGTCTGAGTAGATGGCACCATCCTAGCATGGGTATAGCTGGTTCAGTATCTACTGTGGAAGTAGCTCTGTGGTATGTTACCAGCATACCCAAGACTGTTACAATGACCCAAATTTGACTAAGGCTCCCTTCTTTGCTCCCTTCTTTATTAGTCTTCTGCAGAAGCTGCTGTGCGAACTACTGAATCTGTTGGCTACTTCTCTCCAGGCTAGGCTTTTACATTGGCCTCACCAGAGCATCAGCTAAAGGGATACTTTACAATTCCTGATGAGAGGGTGTAGTCCCAAAGCAGCAACAAAAGCAAAGCAGCTGCAGCAGTCTCCAGGCACTCTAGCAATGGCAGAAGATCATTGTCTGTTAAAAGATTCTAGAGTACCTTGGGTCCTCATCCTTGTGGCTCCCCTAACTGCATTTTTACCTGACAACAGCATGCACCCTCAGTTTTCTCACGGTGTTCTCAAATGTTCTCCAATTATTTTGATACTTGTTCCTGGAAGCTCCAGAAGCTCCCAAAGCAGAACCCAGAGAGTCTTGTGCAAACTTCTGTGTCTGTTAGCTGCACTGAAATGACCAAAAAGGAGGAGCCTGTCTCCACCATAGACAGGAGCTGTGCAGCACAATGTGGGAGAAATCCATCTAGGGTCCACCTGATGCTGCATGAACACAGGATTCACAACATCTGAAGGGACATATGATAGCTACTTTATCTATATTCCTCTTCTTATTTTGTCTTATTGAAACAGCTATTTATTAAGTCAGTTGTTGTTGGGTCTTTCTTTTTGAGATCCAGAAAGAACCACACACCACCCCTCTCTCCCTCTTTCACTTCACCCTCTGCCTGGTGCAAAACAGTTTACCACCATGTGACATGCTTTCCTTTGTTGATGACAGTCAGTGCTGTAGACAGAAGAATATGCACTGAATCACATCAATCATTGTCATTATAGAAAGCTATGAAATTCCTTCCAAGTTAAATTCAGTTTTCAGCAAAGTCTCCAGTTTCTGATCAAAAATAAATTATTCAAGGATTTTGTTGTTCTTTTGTAAAATTGCATTTTTTCCAAAAATACATTTTTTGTAATAAAACAAGCAAACGAATGACAAAAACAAAACAAACCCCACAGATTTCAGTGTTTTGACATGATTAATAACATCTGTGTTAAGAATAAATAAAGAACAGCAACTGGCATACTAAAGGATCCTGAAAGACTTAGAAATTCAAAAAACTATGTAACATTACTGTTACATTACCTAGTACAGTTTTCTGTGAGGCAATGCTATAGTCCTCCTGCAGAGTGGGCAGTGTTCAGCTAATGAGGTAGATGTTCATTGGTACTGTTATTATTGTTATACTTATTATTGCATCACAACTTGTACAGAGGAGCCCAGACAAACTGGAAAGCATAGTTCTCACTAGGGCTTTGACTATGTTTATAACTGCCTGGAGTAACAACATTAAACTAAACATTTCCAGAAATAGTATCAAAAATACAGAATGTCCTGAGAAGTCTGAGTTTGAGGTAGCTTTTTAAAGCTGGATTGTATTATGCATTTCTAGATAGCTTCTAACAATCCATTCTTCAGATGGAAAAAAATAATAATAATAAAAAAGTATCAGCTTCTTCAAAAACATCATGCACTATTTTATTGGATTGACATTATATATATATATATATATTACTGGGTCAAATTCATTCTTTGTTTGAGTGCATAATAGAATATAGGTTAGTATGTGCATTATTTGGGAGAAAAATATTGCATTATGGACATTAAGTTGACACTAGCCATGACAGGGCCTTTTTTGAAACCATAAATTTTGCAGGTGCAAATAGATGTAGGCAGTTTTATGACAACCATTATTTATATGTGTATTCATGGAATTTAGTCATTTATACAGCTGAATGCACCTGTAAGCCAGGTACTTAGATATCAAAGTCAGATTAACTCTGTCTATGAATATCTTCACACATAATTATGATCAAATGTGGAGCTAGAAGTAAAAAATAAATGAATAAATAAATAAAATCTTGATGTTTGGTTTAGCTTCTAGATACATATGTGGAAACAGAACAGATGCAAATAAGGATGACATAGTCTTAAGGTAGTCTGTCCCAATATCCAGAAATGAGGCATATAAATTATGTATCATATATAACAAAGACTAAAACTTTCCTTGTTGAAAAAGAAATACAGGTTATTTGTCTGTGGAAAATAAATGGCTTAATATACAAAACAATGATACTATAGAGCTGCTGAATTGTATTATTTTAAGGAAAATAAAATATATAAAATACTATGTAATTATTTTATTATGTTTTATTACATTTGATCCTATAATTACAGCTTAGTTTAGAATTCATTTTGGCTTCCATAGTTTTAATGCCTTGGACCTCAGTTTATGCCTGATCTTTGCTTAAGTGGCCCAGACTTCACACTCCTAATTTTCTGAAATTTTTGCAGGCAGATCTTTTGAACCTTAGTGGCTAGGAGAGGCTTTGCTATGCCCAGCTTTAGCCATTTAAAAGTTAGACAGTTCCTTTAAGAAAGATGTTAATGGACAGTGAAGTGTATTTTTAACGGACCGCTCAACGTAAAATTGGTAAGGCTGAAATGGACTCAGAATGTCTGTGGTTTTACTTGACTTTAGTAGGAACTTTAGGCAACTGGTAGAATATTCACAAAAGACAAGTGCTGTTCATAAGAATTTAGGCATAATTTAAAATAATCCCTCTGGTCAAAAAAGACATGGGTTTAGCTTGAAGATGATTCATGACTGGAACCTAATTTTGTGCATTCCAAGTATTAGTCTGGAGGAAAGGGAACTCTTCTCTCCAGGCTAATCTTAGCATATACATTTATGACCAGAATGCCATTATTCCTGAAATGCTTCCTGGAAGGCTTCCTGGAAGCAAGTTTCAGGTGCTTTGGTTAGATTTCTGGAGTCTGGTGAGCTGAACCTGGGATCTTTTTCAAATATGTAGTTGCAGATTTTTAATATCTGTCAGTTTGAAAGCCTGCTTCTGAAAGTAAAGTGGTAATGCATCATATGATTTAGTTCTTCAGACTCTTTGTTCACTCATAAATTATGACAAAAGGTGTAGATGTAGCCTGAACATTTATGTACACTGCAGCATTTTAACCATTTATGTGATGATCACTTCTATCAACCAGTTACATTTACATTCTCCAGTGCATGGATGTTACCAATAATGCTTTGCTTACATAAGAAAAAGTCTTAAAAAAACTGCTGTACATTGTAAACTAGTAAGTAGAGTGAACCAAATAACCATGGAAAAGTGCTGAAATATTTATAGAATATATGTTAATTAATCTTCTGTGCTTCATCACAGGCAATTATGTACTCATCTAAATTGTATCTCAGTTCTTCGTGTTCAAATTAAAAAATATTAGTTCCACTTTAAGAGAAGCTAATCTCTATAGATCCACTGTTTGCAACATATCTGTTTAAGAAAACAAACAGATTTAGGAAACAAATAAACAGACACTTTATTTGTGGAAGCTGCTGTGCAATTTTACAGTAACTAATATGTTTCATATTTTTGAGCTACTTATCATAATTGTTGTAGATAAGAAAGATCACATAGCAAAGAACAAGAGTGAGACAACATAATTCAAATTAAACCACTAACACACATGATTTGTCCTATTTCGAGGACAATGAGCAGGTTCAGGTTTGATCTGCCAATAGAATTCAGTGAGTGATACTGAATCTTAGTCACAATAGAGTATAAATTCCTTGAGTAGTAGCTGCATTACCTGTGCTGCTTTCTCTTCCTCCACCAAGTGCTAGCCCAAAAGGGAAAAGGAAGAAATTGAGAACTCTGTATATTATTGATATATGCAACATATATTAAATTCTGTTTGATTTTAGCAAGGCTAAAGTTATACTTTTATATTACAGATCTTATTTGATTATAGGATACAATAGCTCTACTGCTTGTTAAATTCCCTAATGTTAATTAAAGAGCTGATGGTCTTAAAATCTTCTCTCCTTACTTTGTAAGTGTCAGTGGAGACAGTACATTATAGGGTAGGAACTGGACTGAGTAGCCAAAGCAGTCTTCCTAACCCTATATCCTGCAATGGATTTAGGGAGATATATCAGAACAGCTCTGATCACTGAGGTGATCAGCTCCAGTACAGGCACAATCTGCAGCAGAGTGGGGAATTAGGGTAGGGTTTCCTGGGCCAGGGGAAACCCCAGGGGAGTGATGACAACCACCCGGAACCAGCAGCTCTCGAAAAAGCATCTGGCGAAGCATGGACAGGGCCAAAAGCAATGGCAGCCACCCCACCACACACATACACCAGGGTGGGCATAAGTGTGAGGCATGGCAGTCAGGGAATGGTGTGGCATTTGTGCGGGAGGGCACCCCTCCAAAGAAGGGATGTTCCACTGACCAAGTGGGAAACTCGAAGTACACATAACCCAGCTGTTCAGTGACCACCTGCACTGGTCAAGGGCACTAATCCTACCTGACACTCAAGGCAGAATGGTGGCCACTCAGAGCAAAGTCTGCAGCTCCAGCTCAGGGATTTGCACCTTCTACCCCAGCACTGGCTGATGCCTTCACCCAGATGGGGCTGCTGAAGGAAGAGGCTGCAGTTCAGACCTCAGTCTGAAGTGCCTAGACCTTTCTTCTGTGGCAGGGACAGGTGGCAGACCTGTCTGCAAAAGGTGTGTCCAGGTGGAGGACCTCCTGCATCAAGTGTTTGAGCTGCAGAAGGTGGTGATATGGCTGTGTAACATCAAGGAAGCTGGAGAGGAATCATAGAATCATGGAATATCCTGAGTTGGAAGGGACCCGTAAGGATCATCAAGTCCAACTCCTGGCTCCACACAGGACCACCCAAAAAATCAAACCATATGTCTGAGAGCATTGTGCAAATGCTTCTTGAACTCCATCAGGCTTGGTGCTGTATCCACTTCCCTGGGGAGCCTGTTCCAGTGTCCAACAACTCTCCAGCTGAAGAACCTTTTCCTAATATACAACCTGAACCTCCCCGATGAAGCTTCATACTGTTCTCCTGTGTCCTATCACTGTTCACCAGAGAGAAGAAATCAGCACCTGCCCCTCCACTCCCCCTCATGAGGGAGATGTAGATTGTGATGAGCTCTCTCTCTCTCTCCTAAAAAAAAAAAAATATTTAGGAGAACAATACTTTAGAAATATTTCAGTTGCTGAATTCCCTCAGTATAACAGAGTGTTACAGTTGAAATGTACTTTAGGTTTATTTTTTTTCAAAGGAACAATAAAATTTTTGTTGCGACCATATTTAAGCTAAGGGCTTTTGATCTGTTAAAGTGATGTTAAATCTTTGTTGATTTGAAAGAATTTGTCATCAATGAGTTTGTAGTAGCTCTCCAACTGCATATCTGTGATTTCTGTTAATGTTCTTAGACTGTCTCAATGACACTCCTGGTCTTATTCCATATTGATTGCTTTTGTCCTGTGTCCTAACAACAGCTGCTGGTATTTTAAATATCGGAAGCTAAGGAAACATGAGACTCAATTGATTAATTTCAGAAGAACTTCTGTACAACTAAAATAAATTCATTTTAGAGTGTCCTATTTGTGGGGGGAAAAAAATAAAATAAAAAGTTTGTTTATGTTTATGGTTTTTCAACAGAGCACTTCACTGCCAACAGCATAAAATACATGAACTATGCCTTATATTGGGGCACTATTGCTTTCATTATACAGCCATTGTAATACGTCCTGATAAAGAAGTCATGCTGTCCTGATTTTTCAAGTACATTTGAATTTCTAAACTGACCACCAACAGCTGTACTTTCTGCATGGATAGTTAGCACAGGAGGATATAAAACTGCTGGGAAATCCAATTTGCTGTCAGAAAGTTCAAGGCATCTTGGGGCATGTTTAATGCAAACCTTGCTAATTTTACATATACATTACTGTAACTCCCCCCTAAAAATGCTGTTACTAATGTTCTAATGACTAAAATGAATTATGATATCTAAAAGAGCATCTTTGCCTCTACCATCTAAATTTTAAGTGAGAGTGCTTTAAAGTTTTGTTATAAGACCATACTTTCTCGAGGTTTCTATCACCACCCAGTAGTGATAAGCTGGGCTACCTATCTGTATCAATGTTATATATTATTTATCCAAACACATGCTTAAATAATCCTCACCAAAATTACATACTTATTTGGGGGTGGCAGAGGTTGACAGCATTGTAATGGAATCCTAGAGGAAAGAATTACATTTTTTTTTCCTATCTGTCATTTACCTGTTTCTTGTCTCTCCTTACTTTTGGATAAATAGGGATGAAAAATATTATTTAGTGATTGATAGAAAGGTTGATATTTAATAAAAGTGTGCGCTTCCTGAAGCTTATTCTCAAGAAACATGTGAATCACAACCTTTTAAAAATAGATGAATCGGTCCGGTCATAGGTTGAGGTCTTGGGAGAGTCTTTCTTCCTAAAAAGACTGATTAAGACTTTTTTCTGACAAGGAATATCATTCTGCCTAATGCTTTTTCTTTTTTTTTCTTTTTTTTTTTCTTTTTTCCCTTTTTTGTCAGAATATTCACTTGTTCTTATCTTGGGACAGCAGAAGCTTCATCTGTTCATTAGGTTCTAATTATCTTTCTAAATAAGTGTACTATATATATGTGCATGTATGTTTTTTATTTTATTTTATTTTATTTTATTTTAGTTATTTTATTTTATTTTTACTTTATTTTATTTTTATTATTTTTTTCACTGCTTCTAAATCTGAGTGAAAAAAACTTTTGAAAAAAAAAAACTTGCCTTTTAATAAAAATAAACATAAGGATAATATTTTCAAGATGGGAAGGATACCATGAGTAGAGTGAGGAGGTAAAGTTCACAACATTCAAACAGTTTGTGAGTTCTAAGAGTCTCACAACAAGAGATAGCAACAACAAAACATTGTATGAAATTCCGGAACCTAAAATATGTATAAATAATAATAATAATAATAATCGCAGTTCTGATTTCTGTTGTGATAATTAATTCTCTGACTAAAGAAGAAGAAAAAAAAAAAGAGAGAGAGATGATGCCAGGAAACCTTTATGTTTGAACCGTAACAGTTTTAAATCCTCTCTTTATATGAAAGAAAGAAATTACTGTTGTACACCTTTAGTGGTTCACAGTACAACACAAGCAGTTCTTGGTGTGTTACTTTAGATATAGTTTTATACAGTTTTCTCTCTCCTTTTATTATACAGGAAGACTGGTCTCAGAGTTAAGCTTCTTAAATAAAGCAGTGTAACCATCCATCAAATTTTGCTCAAGCTGTCACTAGAAATTCCATTGGGATATAAAAATGTTTCCACAATACCAGAAACACAGCAATCATACCAAATATATATATATATATATATAAAAGCTACTAGTATTTAGAAAACTGTTCCATAGAAGACTCTGATAATTTGTTTGACAGCTCCCTAAACATAAATCAGCACTGAATGCACAATGCCATTTCAGTTCTATTTGCATTCCAACCTTGTGGTAGAAAGAAAGCCTAGGTTTAAATGACAACTAAGATTTTTAATGTTGGTGTAAAGTAAAGATACCACTCAAAAATATTTTAATAAGCTTATCAACCAGGAATTCCCTACTATAACATTCTGAAAAGCCAAGACAATTAACACTTAAAAATAAAAAGTAAAAGAAAGGAAAAGAAAGTATCAAGCACAGACTGATTAAGACACTAAAAACAAACCTGAATTGTTGTCAGATTTGCTAGGTTTTTTAAGTGGCATTAAGATTTATGTTGGCTATTTAAAATATACCATTTTAACAAATACAGTCCTTGAACCAGTTTCCTTCCTAATTAGAAATCTCTAAATATCCTTCTAACTAAAAGTTATGGGGAAGGAAGCCTAAACAATATTGATCTACATGTCACTGTTAATTATATTAAATTCAACAGAAAACAGGAGGGTTGATCATCATTTTGTGTAGCATATAGATGGACTACAGAAGATGTAACCTGAATTTTTCTTAAGGCATGAAAAAGCTTGGCTTTGAGCCTGGTTAACTTCAGTAGTTATCATATTCCTGTGATCAGAATGTACAAAAAAAAAGGATGATTATAAAATCCTTAGTAATACATTAATTAATCCAGAGGTTATCCCTTTCTTTTACGATCCCCTCTAGCACTGCCTCTGTCTGAATTTTAAACATGTCTTGGAGTCTGACCTGAATCACACATTTTAAACACAGTATATCCTGAAGGAAAAATAATATTGATGTGCGTTAGTGTTTAAAATAAAGCTGATAATGCTTAGGGTCATGGATCTCCTCTTCATAGATATATTGGTATTGCATAAATGTTAGTTGCATACTGCAATACCCAGACAGAAGAGCAGCCTGTTCTAACCCTGAGATGCTCTGATACTGTTAGCCTGAAACAAATATAAGTGAACATTGCCCTGCTATTTTAGATGTACTTGAGCATTTACCCTTAGGCTTGAATAGCATGTTCAGTTACATTTATTCATTACTCTGCTCATCTGAAATAAGAAATATAACATTATATATATATATAGATATCTTTATATATATGTAAAAAGATGAAGACTTGGAAATAGTAGGAATAGTAGACATTTTCACTGGGGGGGCCTGTATCAAGGATGTCACCAATAGACTACCAAGCCTTGTTCAGTCCACTATTATCTGCTGCTGGTTTTTTTCACATCAGCACCAGTGATAAAGCAAGAGCCAGTATGAGGAGTATCAAGAAGGATAACAGAGCCCTGGGAGCAGCAGTAAGGGACTCTGGAGCACAGGTAGTTTTTTCATCAGTCCTCCAGAATATCTTGAGGGAGCATGTCAAAACGATGGTCCAGACTCTTTTCAGTGGTGCTCAGTGATAGGATAAGAAGCAACGGGCACGAAAGAAGTTCCATCTGAATATGAGGAAGATCTTCATTGTGATGATGATGGAGCACTGGAACAGTTTGCCCAGAGTTGCTGTGGAGTCTCCTACCCTGGAGATATTTAGAACATGCCTGGACATGATCCTGTGTGATATGCTCTAGGTGACCCTTCTTGAGCAGGGAGATTGGATGAGATGATCTCCAGAGGTCCCTTCCATCTTTAAACATTCTGTGAATATAATTTCAAGGGGTTTTTGTTTGTTTGTTTTTTAAAGAGTATGTGTAAATAGAGAGCATCTACACCCTTAAGGTTATTTGATCAAGGAGCTTGTAAAAATGGGATACTAAGGAAATGGGAGAAGCAAAACATACAGGGGCACAGATCTGGCAATGGAGAAAATATCAATAAACAAACTAGGACAGTTATATCAATTGATAAGGGTGGAGTGTGAGGATATTTATTTCAATAATATCGTCTGATTGAGAACCATGTAGAAGTGGTTTGAGAAGAAAAATGGGAGGCAATAAACAAGACATACAAAGGCATAGACCTGGAAAACACAGTGGAGACAATGACAATAAACATACTGTTGGTCACATTTCTTCATGGTCTATCAAGAACTTGTAGGAATCATTTCAGAGAGGGACAACTTGGATTTTGCAGCTGATCAGGATACCTGCATGGGCGTCAAGTACTGACTGGATTGTACTATCCACACTCATGAAAGAATGTGCAAGAGGATAGGGGTCAAGGAGGAATGAAGAGGGGGTTAGACAGGAAAGGGTATAAAAGGCACCGCTCGTGTAAAATGGGAACGGTCATTATGCTTGCCTATCTGATCTGTGTGCTGATCACTGCAGTCAGTCCTATCTTCTTATCCTGTATCTTCTTATTAAAACCTTCCTCAACCACCTCTCTGTGTAGTCATCTTATGTGTGTTTATGACCTGAAAGTCTAAGTGACAGCTTCTATGGGGAATCAGCATGAGTCAATTTGGGGCCAGCTGCTGGAGTCAGACCAGGGGTGAGGGCATCTCTGGCCTGTGGTGTCAGATACTGGTGTCAGGGTGGTCTTTTAGTCACAGCCACTGGGGCAGGATCAGTGTGTGTCCCCATACCAGCCTGGGGTGTGTGAAGGGTTCAATGCTGGCAGCTAGAGTGGGGCTATGGGTCACAGCCCATGTGCCTGGTGCCAACTGCTGGGTGGATGAGTGTATGTTTCTTCCCCAGATCAGTTTGCATAAGGTGTGTGTGTGCATTTTCTGGCAAACCTCATACTGGAGCAGTCTGTGGGTAGGAGACTTGTGTAGCAGGTGGCAGGGGCCAGGATTCGGGCAGTGGTGCTGGGCAGGCAGAAGGGCAGCTGCGAGTGTGTATGCACTGATGAGCCTAGAGGGGGAGGTGTGTACTCGTACCAGGGAGCTGCACTCTGTGCCAGCCCAAGGCAGAGAGGACCTGGCTGTCAGTGATTTATTGTAAGTCTTGTGGGCAAACCAGGCAGTGCCTGGTTCGTGGCAGTCTGTAACTGGCTGTGTCAGCAGCCTCTGCTTGTGTCATCTGTATGTATGCCAATGTGTGTGTCTAGGATAGGTGCTCAGCTTCTCTGCTGGTTGAACCTGCACATGGGAAGGTAGCACCCATGTCCATTGGCTTGTAGCAGAGATGCTGGGTTTGGAATGATTTCTAGTGTCTAGGAGTAAATCCTCAGGCCTTGGACCTGCTGGAGGTAGCATCCACTTAAAACTTCTATTAACTGTTTTTGTCCATTTTTTTTTTCTCCTTCATGACTTTCTTTCCATATATGAAACAAAAACTGAGCTTAAATGATGTAGTATAAGTAGATGCTCTAAGACAGTTCTTTTTGTTTGCTATATGCACCATGTGTTTTTAATATGTCAGTTGAAGTAAAAGCAATGCCTATATTAAAAAATTTATCACTTTCTGTTTTGTGAAATGAATTTAGAGACTAGAAAGTTTCTCTGTGCAAAAAAATCTTCCCACGCTTGGCCAAAATAGCACATGGCTCCTAATGATTTCAAGGAGTCCTAAACACTGTTAATTCTTAGAATAAACTGGAAACTTGTTTTTACTTTTTCATGATTTGCTCCTACAGGAATCAAAAAGGAATACTGGTGATGTAAAAGTTTCCTGTTTTTTTTCTATCATTACTAAGCAATTGCATCCTGACCTCTTTTTTTGTGTGCAATTTCTCTTCCTCAACCCCTTCAAAAAAGGTTGAAAACTGCAGAGCTGTCATAAATTAAAGCACACTGACACAATGTTTTTGTAGCAGCTTGTTATGGTTATGTACATTATTTAACAATTAGCAATTCTTATGTAACAAAATACTTTCTGACTTCACCAGAAGACAAGGAACTGCATGTATTTAGACTAAATGTACATCAGTTGTTATCATAAAATTTTGAAGTTTTGTAATCCAGTTTTATTTTTTGAGGCTATTTTATTAGACCTGTATAATTACAGTACCAAATAGGGTTTTGTTGTTGGAGGTGTTTTTGTTCATTTGTTTCTTTTAAGTGAATAACTGTATTCAAACAAAAGTAGAGCCATTTCATAAATAATTGCCATAGACAGTGCAGAGATTCTAATAACTCAAAAACACAGGAAAAAAAATGGACTGACAATGAGTCCAAAGAAGACAACCTGTCTTGCAAATAGCTGGGTGACAAGTGAAATATGTTTCCAAGTTTTTATCCTATTCCATATCATTTTCAGTTTATTTTACTGCAAAGACATATAAACAAACAAAATAACATTTTCTCCTTTACTCTCTGTTCTAATAAACCCTTACACTTCATGGTGTTTTCGGAAGCTTAAGTAAAAAGAAAGAAGACAGATCTGCTCCAAAGTTCAAACCACCTCAGGGTCCTTCTTAAAAATACTGCGGTTCACTTAACCAATTTTAGTGAGTGTGCAAAAAAGGGAGAAACTTAGTTTGGGTTATTCATTATGATCTTTGACATTATGTTAGTAGTTATCATGTAACATATGGAGTCCAGTCCTTCACTGATCTAGATAGCAAACATGAAAAATTACCAAGCTTCAGACTGTCATCTGGGAAGGGAGAGAGGTCATCCTGTGTTTTATGTTACATTAGACTTCTATAAACCTAACAATTACAGAATGAAAATTCTTGTCTATATTAAAATCTGGTACTTATGTGAGCCAAAAGTAATTAAATTCCTGAGAAGCCTAGCTAATTAAGAGTGTTGTTATTTGCAAAAGGGGGGAAAGAAGACTATAGGATAGGATATGTGATAGGTTTATATTTGCTAATGGTCTAATAAAAGCAACAACACTCATAACCTGTTAGATTAAAATGTCTATAAAGTGGGTGTTTAATCATAAAGAATTCTGCTATAAAATTTATGAGGTCAAAATGTGTTAATTCCAAACATTGTGAGATATTTGCAAAATTGAGTTCTGGTAACATTGTAGCCTTTTGATGCTACCAGTGAAGAGGTGATGAAAATGATGTGTTAAGCCAATTTAAAAAAGCATTGAAATGTACTATAGCACATGTAAACCTGCTGCCTAAACCAGAATATATAAATTAGATGGGCTGCAAGAAAAAAAAAAAAAAAGGCATTTTTAATTATTTTTTCAAATGTTAGTTTTCTGACATCTATCATTCATCTTGATCTTGAAGAAAACAAGGGAAACCTAATAAACAGAGAACATTTTCACTAAACTTAGCCATCATGTATGTTCACTTGAAGCTTCTATTTTATTTCTAGCCTTCTAACTTTCTAAAGAATGTGGTTCAACAGGGAAGAAATACAGATTTTTCAGAGAAAATACATACAGAGCAATGGGAAGAAAAACTTTGTTTAGAAGGCTCCAGATATATACAAAGGTAGTTACCTTTCATCCAACATAGCACCAAAATTGTTCCTTAGTAATGTCAATGAATTTAGCATGTTTCACACATTTGCTATATGACTACTGACTAAATCAGAGATCAGTGATATCAACCATAAACATGTGAATTGGAAGATTCAGGTAAATCAGTGACACCTCACCTGAGTCATGATGAATATATGACATATCTGTATGGGAGATGGGTCTAGGGCAATATGGCATTGCGAATCCAGACAGCACCTGACATTTTATGAAATCTGAGGTGAAGGTAACTGTGGAGCTAGAACTACTGGGACCTATGAGGAACATCTGAATAGTGTTGGTCTATTAGTGACAGGAACCTGAGAAACCTGGAAAATAGCATGGGTTTAATAATCTATTTAGTCCCTAAAGAGACTGAATGACACCCTTGCACTTCTAGATTTTCACCATAATCAGTACAGTCATTCAAACCCCGCCTAGAATGAGCATTCAGAAGAGTACGTATTAATAGTAAAAGAAAAGGAAAAGCAAACAAACAAATACAAAGACCAAAATACAAAAAAAAAATACAAATACAAGACCAAAAAAGCTGAGGTGTACATTTTGGAATCCATTCTGTCCATCCTATTGTGTCTCATTTCTACTGCTGTTAGTCTGAAATTTGTTTGAAGGACTGGTAGGGTGTATTGGTAAAATACTCCATGTCTGAAACTGACAGTTTTATGCCACTCTTACTTAACTCTGTACAGCCTTAGCTTTTCCAAAAGCTTGAAAGGCATGAGTTTGAACTTGTGTTTGTGAGGAAAGATACACCAAGACTAAGACATGTAACAGGCAATTTAAGTCTTTGAAATCCTTAGCAGCCTTCAACATTCTGGAGAATGTACTCAAATATAGCAGAAAAAGGAGGAATTGATATGGATAAAAGTACATCAATGAGCAAAGTTTGTGGAAACATTAAAAATTAATTAATGATAATTTTGAATTATTTTCTTCATTATAGCTGGGTGAAATAATGTTATGTCTGATACACAGTTCGGTAATGTATTGGTACAAAAAAATACTCATATATATATGAAAAAAAAAAAGATAGAAAAAGCATGCCACAAGCTTAAGGTATCTCATTTTTAAAGTCTTGGCTTGATGGAGACCTACTTTTATACCATTTTTAGTTTTGGTAGTTTTAGAAAAAATATGTTTCTTTAAATCTTCCTTTGGATATCTTTCTTTCTGCAGACTTTGCAGAGAAGCAAATTATACAAGAACTCAGTAGGATCAATGAACATTCCAGTTCTTTTCTAATTAGTTACTCACAGGAACAAAATTACTTGAATACAGTATTTTAGTGCAAACACTGAGTGATTTTATCTCTACAAAGCAAATACATTTATAATTATATAATAAAGTTAGACCAATTTTCTAAAGCATAAGTACATCAAAGATGTAAAGAAATAGGAATACTCCTTTCCTCCTTCCCTTATTCTCATTTGAATCTTAAGTGTGCAGAATATTTTGGATCACTGAACGTAAGTTATACAGCTTATTAAAAAGTAAAAAGAAAAAGAAAAAGAAAAAGGATGATGCCAAATAATGGAGAAGAAAAAAACAACAATCAACCCAAATATGTCAAAAATCCTCAAGCATGCAAATTACATGCAAATAGGAAAGAGATTAAAAAAAAAAACAGATTCAAGCCTACTATAAATTTTGAGGTTTTATTTATTAGTGCACTTATCTAGAGAACAATTAAATAAATAATCTCTCCTTTTTTTTTTCTTGATTTCTTTTGTATTTTGTAATATTTGATTCAAATAGCAAAGGTGAAATGCTATGTTCATGGAAAACAAAAACCAAAGAAGGAAATAACTATGGGGCTTGTTTACATAATTATTTATTTTTCCATAAAGTACAAGTTATGAAAAATGCAATCTTATAAGTATGAATAAACAAAATGAATAACATTTTGTTAGTGCTTTATAAGAGGAGGCTATTGTTAATTTTAGGATATATTTAATCTCTTGAAAAAAAAAAAAGACTTGGATTTTTTCTATTCAAGTATATCAACAGAAATAACTAAATAACTAACTAACTAAATAAATAAATAAAAGATGGGGGCAGAAAAATCCGCTGACCTGTGATCTGACTGCTGGATCAAAAAAGACCCATCTCAGCTAGAAACAGCAAGTCTGGGATTGTGACACCAAACTTGGAGCACACAAATACACTGCTGTAGTAGCAAGTTTCTCAATCAATCTGCCGTTTTCCCTGCTGTTACTCAAAGACTGAAGTAAAGGCTGCTGGCCTGCAAAAGAGCTGTGTAGTCACGTAAGTGCTGCTGCCATCACAGCAGTAGTAGCAAGCAGAGGTAGAGGACTGGCAGAGAACACACAACCTTGGGAACAACCTGTTTGGGGACCCTTAAGGAAAAATACACTAACTCCTACTTTCTGATTTCAGGGTGGGTGTTTCTTCCAGTTACTTCTGGGCCAATACGCTCTGAAATTACTGTTTAACCAGTGAATCAAACTTGCAGGAATTTGGTTTGTTATGCAAATGTGTTAAGTGTTTAGCTATTTATTATTTGAAATCAATAAATAGCAATATTATCAAGAATCTGTTTCCTGGCTTTGGTGCATCGTAACACCTTTTTGGAGTGAGTAAGCGTACTAACCAGTGAACTGACAACCTTGTTCTGTCTTTATTATGGTAAGTGCTGAAAGTATGGGGAAGAAAATCTTGGGATATCATGACACTTATATTAACATATACAAGGTATAATGGATCTAACCAACAGCAACATTTACAGATTTTATTTTTAGTTTGCTGACAATTGCCAGCAAAAATTCCAAAATTAGTTGCCTATTTATGACAGATTCCATCGGATTATTTTGGTGTTGCAGAGAAGACAAATCCTTGACAAGAATAATGCAGATTTAATTAATTAAATGCAATTACCTGTATGAGATCATTCTAATATATGTGGATAAACCATTGACAGATTTCATATGTCATTTGAATAACCCATTAAATAACAATAAAAAATAATAATCTGGTTGCAGTTTACAAAATTGTTGAGGTCAATGATATGACTTTTATTGACTTCAAAAACATTTCAAGATAGTTTGTATTATACCAGTGATGTATATCATTTTGTTCTAGGCTTTGCTATTATTCTCTGTCTTATTTCATCTGGTTATAATTTAAATGAATAATAGCAATGTGTGTCTATTTAAAGATAAATTAAGGCAATTAGTTCCATTGTAGCTGTTGGCAATGAGGGGTAAAAGACACCAAAGGCTGAATTTCACTTTCTTAGAGTTTTCTATCACAATGTAGCTTGCACTGAAGGATAGTCAGTGTCAGGGCTTTTGACATCGTGAACATGAAGATTCACTCATTTTTCAGTTGGACTTTGAGTTCCTTAAAGCTTTACCCAATTATTTTTGCCATGTATATTCCATCAACTGCCTCTTTTCACTCTGACAAAATTCAGTCTAACTTCTTATTTCTGCCTAATAAGAATGTTGTTAAATTCATGCTTTTCTCCAAAACCTAATTTTCTCTTTATAGCACCATTGCCTGAAGTTCAGCCAAAGTTGTGATTATAATTTTCTTCAGCCTTTTTTTTTTTTTTTTTTTTTGCTTCTTAACTGCTATTGTATGCACACTGATCCATGCAAAAATTTAGCTGAATTCACTTTTTCTTTTGCATTCAGGACATCATAAAGTTTAGGCTTTTTTCTTTTTCTTTTTTTTTTTTTTTGGGTGAGGTGAGGTGTTGCTGTATTTTTTATTTCCCCAGATTGGTGCACTACTAATCATATGCTTTCCTGAAAACTCAGTAGGACTTATGGAATGCCTCCTCTTGTCATTAATACTTTGTATTTCCATTAAGGTCTTCTATTGTAAGCTGGACTACTCCTAGGAAAACTGCAAATACTCAGCCCTCATCTAAAAAGTCAGCTGGAAAGGAAAGCTGATGGTTTTGGTAGCAAATTGGGAATTATTTAGCAAGTTTGTCTATAAATATAAAAAATAACACCGTTTTTGAATGGTTCATATGTATATGCCAGGAATTTTGTATTTGTATTTAAATGGAAATATCCTGATTAGACTTCTATTAAAAAGGATACTGTATTGACTGTAAATATTGTAAAATACAGTAAAGGGTGTTATACTATTCAAGGACGGAGGACCAGACATTGATGTATATACCAGTGACATAATTTGCTTATCTCTGTGAAACAACCTCCTCCCTATCCCCACCCCCACCCACCTCCCCACCCCCCGAATATCATGTGCTCAGTGAAAGGTACAGGATTTGTTTTGAAGGGACATAATCTTACTTCATATTTAGTTCTGGTGTAAGAGAAATAAGTAAAATAGAATTGTAATTCATACAGATTTTGGTTGCATGGCTATAACCCAGGACACAGTCAAAATAAACTTTGCAACCAACCCTCCCTTTTTTTCTGGAAAAGACAGTAGCACAAGCGTTAAACCATGAAGTACAAATTAGATGTGAAAGATACGGAGCTGTGCAATAAAAGAACTGTGCCAACAATCATTTTCTTGTATAACTGCTCAAAGAAATACATTTTTAAAATCTGTGTCAACATGTGACTGTGAACAAAGTAGCCCTTATATGTAAAAGCTATGTACTGTTTGAAAAATTAAATATTTCAGTGAATTATGGATCTAAAGCTTGATAATTGTCCAAACAAACAGGTACACAGTGAAAACATTAAGGTGTATTTATCGTTATCAGTTTTGTTATGCTTAATGAAAATTCCTAAACAAATTTTTGTCTTTAAGAAACATAGTTTTATCTAAATAAAAGACTTTCAGTGCTAAGTAGATGTTGTTTAGATGTTTTAATTTTTGATGTATGCAATGTAACTAAATCCTTAATTTTGTAAGAAGCTTTTTAAAAAGAAGGAATATGCATATTTTAGTCTGCCTAACTTGTGTCTAAGTGTTATCTGTCTACTGTACCTGCTACCCTAAGCAACAGTAGAATCCCTTTGAAGTTTTAATTTCTTTGAAAGTATTTGCCACAACAATTTTACACATGAAACCAAATTACATTGGAACATGAATTGATATAGAGGTCCATTTCTTTTCCTAGCACACAGAAAAATAAAATTAAAGCTAAGCAATTAGTTCAGACTAGTCAATTCTAATTGTTATTTAATTGTTAAACTTTGGGAGGATTAGTTTATTTTCATGTGTGCTTACTAGGAGGATCCATTCTATGTTATATTAAGTGCCTAAAACCTAATGAATAGTGTTTTTTTGGTTGGTTGGTTGGTTGGTTTTTGTTTGTTTGTTTGTTTGGAGCTTTTATCTGGGATTTCTCTGTATTAGGTTTGTACTCTGGGAAAAAAAAAAAAATAAAAGAGATTATTTTTTTTCCCTGTATGCAAAAATAAGAGTTGTATCTAAGGTGTCTAAGGTATGTAGGATGAACTGTAATCATTGTAGTAGATGTTTATATTAAAATAAGACAAAGGTTAATCTCAACTTTAGCACACTTTCTGGGATAGCATATCTATTTCCTCTATGCTTAATGGGCCTAAAAAAATCTGAGCTGATACATGACTTACATTGTTAATGAACACCTAACACTAAGAAATCAGTCCCACTCTATATTATTTATATAGTTAACAGAAGGGAGTAGATAACTTTGTAAGCTTCTGGCAGAACAGACAAAGAAGCAAACAAAAACATTGAAATTTAGGTAAAAATTCCATGTGAATAGGATCCTCCCCATGATATGTTTTAAGTATCTGTCTCCGTTGATTAAATAGTGAAGATCAAGGAATCTTTTTGAAAGTAATGTAATTTCAAAAGATAGCAACAGTTTTCATGCAGGCTTGATGTTTAAATTGGATCTCACATATTTCAGCAACTTACATTTTACTCTTTTTACATTACGGTGCACATGGCAACATATTAAAATATTTTCACACTATCAAGTCAGAGTCTGGGGTAACTAATATTATCACAGCTGTAGACTGCACATATGACTTTTTTTTTTTTTGTAGATAAGAATTTATTTCACTCACTTAACTGGAAATCTCAGTTGCACTGCATATTAAAAATTGAAACTCTAACTTCCCTATGCAGTTTAGCAGTTATTAAACAAAAAAAAAAAAAAACAACTCTACAGTGTATTCCTATTATTTGTGAGCTCTGGATCAGACTAAGATTGCTAAAAATAGCAATGCTATGAAAGCAACAGATTAGTTTACAGAAAATAATACAACTTCATCTCCTTGTTTCTGATGTACACTTATGATTAACATTTTAAAATGTTGCAAAAACAGAAAAGATGTTGAGTTCATAATTCTTTTACAACATCAGTAAACTATAAAAAGGCAACCAAAGAAGCAAACAGAATATAAGAAATTATTATTGAAAGGACAGTGAACAAACCAAAAAACATTACTGTGCAACTGAGTAAATTAATCGATCACCTTTATCTTGACTACATATGATTTTGGTGAGTTGAATAATAAAAGAAGAAAAGATAAGAAGGAAAGAAGGAAAGAGAAAGAAAGAAAGAAAGAAAGAAAGAAAGAAAGAAAGAAAGAAAGAAAGAAAGAGAGAAAGAGAGAGAGAGAGAGAGAAAGAAAAAAGAAAGAAAGAAAGAAAGAAAGAAAGAAAGAAAGAAAAAGAAAGAAAGAAAGAAAGAAAGAAAGAAAGAAAGAAAGAAAGAAAGAAAGAAAGAGAAGAGAAGAGAAAGAGAAGAGAAGAGAAGAGAAGAGAAGAGAAGAGAAGAGAAGAGAAGAGAAGAGA